>NC_058080.1:366775661-367096563 GCF_014858855.1 Bufo gargarizans
TCTCTCACAGGGGGATATGATAGTACAATTAACCCCTTCAGGTGCGGCACCTGAGGAGTTAATTGTGCTGATCACGGCCCCCTGTAAGAGATCAGGTGCTGCCAGGCAGCAGGGGGCAGTCATGTACACAGTTTTTCAGTATATTCTAACCTGAAGCGTCCCCATCACCATGGGAACGCCTCTGTGTTAGAATATACTGTCGGAAATGAGTTTCACGATGTAGCTCATATCCGACAGTATATTCTAACGTAGAGGCGTTCCCATGGTTATGGGGACGCTTCAAGTTATGTTCGGGTGTCCGCCTGGCCGTGCGGAGGCAAGCGGATCCGTCCAGACTTATAATGTAAGTCAATGGGGACGGATCCGTTTGAAGATGACACACTGTGGCTCAATTTTCAAACGGATCCGTCCCCCATTGACTTTCAATGTAAAGTCTGGACGGATCCGTCTGAGGCTACTTTCACACTTTGTTTTAACAATATAATGCAGACGGATCCGCTCTGAACGGAGCCACCGTCTGCATTATGAACACAAGTGTGAAAGTAAAGGGACTCCTGACTTTACATTAAAAGTCAATGGGGACGGATCCGTTTGCAATTGCACCATATTGTGTCAACGTCAAACGGATCCGTCCCCATTGACTTGCATTGTAATTCAGGACGGATCCGTTTGGCTCCACACGGCCAGGCGGACGCCAAAACGACTTTTTTTTCATGTCCGTGGATCCTCCAAAAATCAAGGAAGACCCACGGACGAAAAAACGGTCACGGATCACGGACCCACGGACCCCGTTTTTGCGGACCGTGAAAAAAAACTGTCGTGTGCATGAGGCCTAAATGTAAGGAAGGAATTTATGTTCCAGTACTAGTTTGGCTCTTATACTTTGGATAATATTAGATGTTCTAAAACAGATTAAAAAATTCTGGTACTAGTTTGGCTGCTATATCATTTACAATAGTCTTGCCTTGCTTTGTTTATGCTCTGGTTTTACTAATCACTTAATTAAATATAATATAAATTAGGAAATATTATTTAGCATTATGTAAGCGTGATGTTATGGGTTGGCCACATTCCGGTTACTGTTGACCAGTGTGTGACTATATGGCACTTACTAATATAGTCTTTGTTGAAATTCTGCATTACTTTCTTTATTTCATAAGGTATGTCCCCTTGTTTGTCAAGTCATTTGTGCTTTCTACACAGAGGTCTTGTCCATAAAATGGCTGCTGATGTAAGGTCATGCGACCAGATCACCCCTCATGTGATGTCTCCTCCATTCAAATACACTGTACCTGCCATCTGCATTAGTCACAAGTAGCCAGAAAGTGGACAACATACTGCAAAACAGCTTCACTGCAAAACAGACACAGGAAGAGATAACTTTGGAGAGAATTATCTTCACCCGGGATCATCTCTCCAATCAACCTTAGGCACTGGCGTTTCCAACCTTGTAAGGACAGGTACTCACAGAAATGGAGTGCAGATACTACTACTATAACATGAACGAACCCTCTGCAACAGATATATGACTGAATCATCCACCCCATTCTTTGGTTTATATGCAAACTGATGTGAGGCAAAATATACGCCAACCATAGTTCACAATTAATTTAACACCAGTCTATCCAGCACCTTCGTGACATGTGATGTTAAGGCCACAGTGTGATAGTAAAATTAGTTGGTGTATTCACATTAAATAACAGAACTATATGTGAGGTTTTTCACAACAAACACATGGTTTTGAGACCTTAAACTCCAATTATCGGGGATGAGCATTTATAGAAACGCCAATAAGGGGGTTGTGTAAAAGGTGCCAGTGTTCACCGAAGAACAAGCAAACACTCATTTCATTGCATGATCATGCCAGCACCTAAAATCATCTATTCTGTTCAGCAGAACATGCTGTGTAAATGCTGTCCAGAAGCAATGATTTTCTATGTTGCAAGCGACTGATCTAGTGGTAGTCATGCAGCCCTCATCTCTGCTGGCAATCGGGGAATTACCAGGAAACTTTGGTTAATTTCTGAAAATTGCCTGAAACATTGATCCATGTAAAAGGACCTTTACCTATTTTCAGTTTTTCCCCCCCTTTGATTCCTCACTATAGTCAAATATATTAAAAATACCTGTCATACCCTCCCTAAGGCTTTATGCACATGGCTGTTGTGCTGCCGTTCCGTGCATTGGGGACCACAATTTGCGGTCCCTAATGCACGGGCAACATCCGTGCAGCAGCAGAGTCGGATCGAGACCGACTGGAAGCGCTCATAGCAGTGCGGAGGCACAGACAGAAACACCACGGAAGCACTCCATAGTGAATGGTTCCGCATCCATGATGCAGGGAGCACACAGCCGGTGACGGCATATTGCGGACCCACTGGTTGCGGGCCACAATACAGCCACAGCCGAGCAACGGTCATGTGCACGAGGCCTAAATTCCATATATCTACCCCTACTGAAAACAACTTCAGACATAGCTGAAAAAAAGAAAGAATATTTAATCAATTATTCAACCAATTAACTATATCTATATTTCCCACTTTCTTACCCCTAAACCCAGTAATTTATCTTGTCCCTGACAATACAGCCATAATATTATTCTGCATCCTATTTTCGAACTTCCTCCTACACACTGCGTTATTTTCCCTGTTTCCCTCAGTACTCTTTGTTATTCCCCGTTCTAAATACCTGTCTAATTCAGTTTAACATAACCTTCAGATCCTGTGTAATATTAAAGGGAACCTGTCATCACCTTTATGCTGCCCATACTAAAGGCAGCATAAAGTAGAGACAGGTGAGTTGATTTCAGCAGTCAGTCCATTATAAGTTAAAAGTAAGCGGTTGCAGAGAACCGACATCACAATCATTGCAGACTGGGCCTGGAAAAGAGTCCCGGTCACCTGAGAAGAGTCATGGTTATTCATGAATTCCTGCTCTCCCCGGGGGTGATTGGCTGACAGTCTTCTACCTAGTTTTCTCCCTTTCTCTCTAGGAGAGAACTGCCAACCATCAGCAGATGAGTGGGAGAGCAGGAGATTGTGATGGTAACGTACACTACACACAGGGGGGAGGATAGTGACCACTGCGCTCCACCCTCACCCCTGGCCCTGCCTACTTGCCTCGCAAGTCCTAATGACAGGAGGCAACTAGACAGCAGTCCCTAACTTAGGATACGTGCTGGGAAGACAGACAAGACAAATAACGGAATGTGAACGGACCGGGTCAATACCTAGAGAGCTACGCAGTACTAAGGAATGAGCAGAGAATAGTCAGGAAAAGCTGAGGTCAAATACCAGGAGAGAAACGAAGTACAACAGGAGTCCGCAAAGAATCGTCAGGTGGAAGTCGGGGTCAGGATACCAGGAGAGATGCATAGTACAGGAGGAGCAGGCAGAGAATCGTCAGGGAACACAGGATCAGGTAAGTATGCAGGAACAAAACAATCACCAGATACCTAAAATTAACATGCAACCTGTGGCCAGCAGGCTGCCTGTATTTATAGTGGGGAGTGAGGGTCATGTGACTCTTCTCAGGTAGATTTGACTTTTTTTCAAGGCCTGTGCTGCAATGATCATGATGCTGGTTCTCAGTAACCACTTACTTTTAGCTGATGAGTGAGACACTTCTGAAATCAGCATTTCTGCCACTAATGTATGCTGCCCTCAGTGAGGTCAGCATAAAGTTGATGACAGGTTCCCTTTAAGTGTTTTCTTAATAAGCCTTTTATTATTAAGAAAACACTTAACATTTTTCAAAGGAATTATACTGTTGGCACAGAATCAAATATAACCAGTCACTACATCAACAGATGCATTCATTTCCCCTGCTTCCGATATACACATGAACTCCCAATCCGTTGTCTCAAGAAATTATATTAACTCGTCCTCAGCCACCACTGTCCTCTTTTAATATGCTTTTTCACCAATGGCTGCTTCAAAACAACCACAGGATACATAGGTTTTAAATAGATCAGAATATGATCTGATGTCCCCAAAGATGGCAGTGCATCAGAAACACTAGCATACAAGAAGACAAGCATCTTATTATCCCTAGTCAGACACTTCATGTACTGCTGAAACTCAGGAAAATAAGACGACTGTCCAATTGAAATCTCCTGAGATAATCAGCAACAAATTCAGATGCTGTGTTTGCAGCCCAGCAATGGTGTCTCCACTCACATGTCAAACCCCTCCACTATTTGGGGAAATATACACTAAGGCCTCTTTCACACGGGCGTCATGTTTTTAGCCCGGATAAGAGGCGGGTGCGTTGCGGGAAAATGCGCGATTTTTCCGCGCGAGTGCAAAACATTGTCATGCGTTTTGCACTCGCGTGAGAAAAATCGCGCATGTTTGGTACCCAAACCCGAACTTCTTCACAGAAGTTCGGACTTGGGATTGATGTTCTGAAGATTGTATTATTTTCCCTTATAACATGGTTATAAGGGAAAATAATAGCATTCTGACTACAGAATGCATAGTATAATAGTGCTGGAAGGGTTAAAAAAATAAAAAAGTTAACTCACCTCATCCTCTTGTTCGCGTAGTTCATTCCCGGTCTGTTCTTTGCTAGCTGTGGGCTTGGGCTGAATGACCTGTGGTGATGTCAGATCACATGCTCCAATCACATGGTCCATCACCGTGGTGATGGAGCATGTGATCTGACATCACCACAGGTCCTTTAGCCCAAACCCACAGCTAGCAAAGAACAGACCGGGAACGAACTACGCGAACAAGAGGATAAGGTGAGTTAACTTTTTTATTTTTTTTAACCCTTCCAGCACTATTATACTATGCATTCTGTAGTCAGAATGCTATTATTTTCCCTTATAACCATGTTATAAGGGAAAATAATACAGTGAATAGACTGTCACCTAGAACCCATGCGTGAAAATCGCACCGCATCCGCACTTGCTTGCGGATGCTTGCGATTTTCACGCAACCCTATTCAATTCTATGGGGCCTGCGTTGCATGGATTATCGCACCGCAACGCACAAAGAGGAGCATGCTGCGATTTTCACGCAACGCATAAGTGATGCGTGAAAATCACCGCTCATGTGAACAGCCCCATAGAAATGAATGGGTCAGGATTCAGTGCGGGTGCAATGCGTTCAACTCACGCATCGCATCCGCGCGGAATACTCGCTCGTGTGAAAGGGGCCTAAGGGTATGTTCAGGATTCCTGATGTAGTTTTGTAAACCAAAATCAGGAGTGAATCCTAAAAGGAGAGAAGGTGTTATGGACAGATACGACTTCTCTTTTTTTTAATTCATCCCTGTTTTTGACTTCCAAAACTGCATCACGAAACGTGAACATGTGGCCATACTCTAACACTACAATGAGCACATGAAATTCCACCTGCAGATAATACAGCCTTAGCCTCACCACCAACAATTTAATGTTTTTATAGCAATAACATTACTTAATAATTACATAACCCTGATTAACCCTTTCTGGACATGTCCAGTATTTTAAAATGACACTCACTCTCAAGCGTGATGTGTGCGATAAATGATAATGCCGTAGTAATATACCTGAGCCTCTACAAGGCTTCAAAACTTTTACTGGTATATTCCAATGCTGGTTCGCAGGTGGCAGCACTGCATTGGAATTTACATAATACTGTATTTTTCAATGGATAAAAATTCACCTAGAGTGACTTGAAAAGTTTTTAAAAATATACCAAAATATAAAAAATATAAAAATTCTAATCTCCGTCCTTTCCCCAGAATTAAAATAAAATAAACAATTAAAAATAAAGCTCATAGGCATTGCTGTGTCTGCAAAATCCCCAAATCCTAAAATATAAATGTATTCATCCCGTACGTTGAACAACGTAATGGAAAAAATCTAAATGGCTGATTCACCATTTATTCATCGCTTCATTTCCCCCAAAAAGTGAACAAAAAGTGATCAAAAAGACACACACAGATATTGCCCTCAATCAGTAACAGTGCCCGTGTAACCAGGGCCGGTGTTAGCACCCAGAATACCTGGGCAGGTGCCGGGGCCCGCTGCTCCTGGGAGGGCCCACTGCATGGTGGCATGACAAGGGAGGGGTCGTCCACCCTGGGTGCAAGCTCTCGGCGGTTTCTGGGCCGGCTGCTATGAGCGCTTCCATCAATACAGATAGAAGCGCTCATTGCTGGAGCACAGGGGAGCCGGCAGTCCTTTAATTCACTAACCGCAGCTCCTTCTCCTCTCCAGGCCCGGCCCAGCCATGACATCATGACGTGTGTCTTACTGCTGCAGTGAGGGAGCCACTGGGGGTCATTATACTGTATGCGGGGCCACAGGAGGTCATTATTTTGAATGGAGGGTCACTGGGGGGTCATTATACTGTATGGAAGACCACTAGGGGGTCATTATACTGTGTGAAGGGCCACTAGTGGTCATTATACTGTATGGGGGCCACTGGATGTCACTATACTTTCTGGGGGGTACTGGGGGTCATTATACGGTGTGGGAGCCACAGGGGGACATGTAAATGTACAAAAAATGCCACAAGGGGGCCCACTGAGATTTATCGCCCAAGGGCCAACATGAACCTGGAGCCTGCCCTGCTTGTAACCTATAAATAATAGTGCCAAACACTGTTCCCGCCAAAGTTATTGTGAACAGACAATGCCTCTGATAGCAGTTTAAACATTCTTTTTAGCTCTTTTACAAAAAAAAACTGTATTGGTTCAATTACTCTTTCCAATTCCCCATCAAAAAAGAGACTGATTACTATAAATGTATGCAGCACTGAAATGGCACTTTTTCAGACTGTTTCCTGAAACTGATTAATTTGAACTCTCTCCATGACTATTACATTACCTCACTATGTTATGAACTTAACATAGAAAAAAATAATGGAAATCTGGAGGAAAGGATCATTGAGATTAAAAACTCCACAAGAGACTGCAAAACTGATACAGTTTGTTTGCAAAAGAAATAAAAGGAATAATCATGCTTCAAGTCCTAAATTAATTCTAATAAGACTAAATAGAGATTAAAGTATCCTTTTAAGAAATGGATACATTGAAGAACTCTTTTTTGTGGTTCATTTCAGCACTCTGCTAACACAAAATAAATGATCACAGCTTAGTCGTGCACTCCTTACCATCCTATCTTTTTCACAGACTGATTTTATTTAATGTGGTAAAAAATCGAGAGTCTGCTCTCCCTGCTGACACCAAGAAAGGTAGCATACAGAGTGGGTCCATTATATACTGCATGTGGAATCTGCTTGCCCAGAATTCATAGGTTCTCATCCAAGAGAGGTCACCTTACCGTGGTAGTTGGGCACAGATTTTGATCAAAAATATTTGTGAAGAATCCATGTACATAGAGTATAGCATTAGCTTATATACTTTATGATTATGTATTTTGTGTGAGCAAGGATGCTTTCCTGTCTGCCTTGTAGCTGTTGGAGACCCACAAGGAGAAAGTCCCATGGAGGAAGAAGAGGGTGAGTTGCCACTGGAGGAAGGGGATGAGGAGAAGGCAGTGGTGGAGGAGCAAGAGGATGATATGCAACTGCTTCTTAGGATGTGCTCACTAACTTTTGTCTGTTGTGTTCCATTTTAGAGCATGTTTATTTTCTAATATCAGCACTGCTGCTTGTAGTATAATCAGTAGCTTTTCATCAAAAGGCAAAGTAGGAGAACAGGGCATAAAAACACAAGAAGAGGCCACAATCGTTACTATAAGCAGAAATACAGGAGTAATTTATGAGCGTGATTAACCTTTTCTGCCCAGATCAGTACATCATATTTCACAGTTTTATAGGGACATTTTAACCTGTGCAATAAGTTGCTTGATGTGAGCAGGTTTTCATGATCGTTGAAAGTCAAAAGACATTTCCATTTTTCTGCACACAACTTTGATGACATGGGTAGAGTTGAGCAGACACCTGGATGTTCGGGTTCGACGGGTTCGGCCGAACTTCACAAAAAAGTTTGAGTTCGGGACCCGAACTTGACCCCGAACCCGAACGCCATTGAAGTCAATGGGGACCCGAACTTTTGAGCACTAAAATGGCTTTAAAAATGTAATGGAAAGGGCTAGAGGGCTGCAAATGGCATCAAATGTGGTTAAGAGCATGGCAAGTGCTCTGCAAACAAACGTGGATAGGGAAATGACTTTAAATAACATAAAATACGTAAAAAATTATAATAATAATCTTGATCTAGGACAGTGCTTCTCAATTATTTTCTGTCATGGGAGAAGAAAACATTGCGCGCCCCCCGCGCGACTGTAAATAGTATCATTTCTCTATAAAATTGTTATAGTACACCTTATTATTGGTATCCTCCTGCGGTGTGCTTTGTACCCCTTCCACTCCTGCATTCCTGCTATTATGCCCTTTTTTATCTAGGTTACCTTCAGGGCTTAGTTTACCTGCAGAGCGTCTTTTTGCACCTTCCCCCTCCTCCTTTTGATCCAGGGTACTGCCTTCTAGTTCGTATACTTTTTCCTCCTCCATCCCCTGGTTACTATTTCTTTTCCCCTTTTCAGTTTTATTATCAGATTTTGTGTTTGTCCTACCTCCTCTCCTTGACGCCTGCTCTTTATGTTCTTTCTGTGCTTCAGCTCTTGTTTTCCCACCTGGTGATGCTGCGGATGTATCTTTGCGACTCTGCCTTGATGACATGCCGGCGTCCTGCTCTTTCTCCTCTGTGAGTGACACTCGGAACCGGCGTATTGATTCCTGTATGTCTCCACGGGTCCTCTGCATGTGTCACGTGCGTTGGCGGTCACGTGGTCCTCCGCGTTGGGCTGCTACTGGGGCTGCGCTGGGACAATCTCCAGTGATCGCGCTGCGCTGCTCCCTCTCTCCAGCAGTAGAGTTGCTAGGCAACCGACGCCGTGTGGGACGCCGCTTGCGAGTGAGTCGGATAATCCGATCTGGACATCCAATATGACAGTGTTTGCCGAGGTCAAACGAGCCCCCCTTTACGGAGCCTCGCGCCCCCCCACTATTTGAGAAGCACTGATCTAGGAGGACGAGGTCCATATGGAGTAGGAGGTTAAGGAGGCGGTGAAAGTGGCGGTGTATGTGGAAACGGCGGTGGAGGAGGAGGTAGCCTACATTGTTTTTTGGTTTAAAATGTATTTTAATTTTTTTAAATTAGGGTACACCCCAAAACATTGGGAAATATAACCTGTGATAACCCCCTCCAGTCGTGCTAAACACACGTTCAGACAATATACTGGCTGCAGGGCAGGCCAGCACCTCCAAGGGTTAAAGGGCAAGCTCAGGCCATGTGCCCAATTTGGAGACCCAGAAGTTGCAGGAGCTGACCCCTGTCAGTCAGTTTATGTAGGCGTGTATACACTTACTGCACCACCATGTCGCACGTCCCCATGATGTTCATGATCCAATTTTATATCTGCTCTATCAACTTTTGATGTTCTTTTATGCGCCTACCATGGTGATCACGGGTGGCGGGGAATCAGGGTTCCAGGCCGGAGAGGGAGCCTGAGAAAAGGATATCACATGCAAGGGAAGTCAATGGACGAAATTAAATGTAATCGAGCGGAAACGCGGGACAAAGTATTGAAGCATAAGCTTCCAAGTTAAAGGGAACCTGTCACTGGGATTTTGGGTATAGAGCTGAGGACATGGGTTGCTAGATGGCCACTAGCACATCCGTAATACCCAGTCCCCATAGCTCTGTGTGATTTTATTGTGTAGTAAAAACGATTCAATACATATGCAAATTAACCTGAGATGAGTCCTGTATGTGAGATGAGCCAGGGACAGGACTCATCTAAGGTTAATTTTCATATGTATCAAATCGTTTTTTTTACCCAATAAAAGCACACAGAGCTATGGGGACTGGATATTGTGGATGTGCTGGCAGCCATCTAGCAACCCATGTCCTCAGCTCTATACCTAAAATCCCGGTGACAGGTTCCCTTTAAGTAGGGGGCGCTCGGCAATTACCCACTCCCGACTCGGGGAGGTAGTGACAATAAATAACAATACAGGACTTTTAAGATGCCCTGTTTTTGGAATGATTAATAAAAAAATTATAGGGAATGTCACTGTGGTATTTTTGATTTGTAAACGTTAGCCAGGAGAGGCCCTGCTGCCGCTTTGTTGACTCTAGCTAACTTCTGCCTGATCGCACGTCCCTGTGACGTCCACCATTCATTTGGATATCTTCTCTATCAACTTTCGATGTTCTTTTCTGAGCCTACCATGTTGATCACGGTTATCGGCGAATCAGGGTTCCACACCGGAGAGGGAGCGTGAGAAAGAGAGACCACATCCAAGGGAGGATTAATTGTTTCAAATTAAAAATGATAGAGCGGAAATATGGGACAAAGTATTAAAGCGTAAATGTGGGACAACTTTTTAAAGTTTAAGCATTGAATGAAAGGATGTGGCGCGCATCAATTAATGAAGAATTTCTTAAATTTTATTCCCTGTGAACTATGCAGAGCAGGGATTTCTAGCCGGCAAAATTTGAAAAATGTCACCTGACAATGTAACAGACTATTTTTTATCTATTTATGTTCCTGCCACCTATGCAGAGGTGCCCCAGTGACATCCACCATCCATTTGGATATCTTCTCTATCAACTTTCAATGTTCTTTTCTGAGCCTACCATGTTGATCAAAGGTTATCGGCGAATCAGGGTTCCACGCCGGAGAGGGAGCGTGAGAAAGAGAGACCACATCCAAGGGAGATAAATGTATTACATTTTTTGGGGATCGAGCAGAAATATGGGAAAAGTTATTGAGGCGCAAATGTGGGACAAATTACTGAAGCGCAAATGTGGGAAAAGTTATTGAGGCGCAAATGTGGGACAAATTAATGAAGCACAAATGTGGGAAAGGTTATTGAGGCGCAAATGTGGGACAAATTACTGAAGTGCAAATGTGGGAAAAATTAGTAAAGCGGAAATGTGGGACAAATTATTGAAGCGCAAATGTGGGACAACTTGTTAAAGTTTAAGCATTGACTGAAAGGAGGTGGCGCGTCAATTAAAGGGAACCTGTCACCGGGATTTTGTGTATAGAGCAGAGGACATGGGTTGCAAGATGGCCGCTAGCACTTCCGCAATACCCAGTCCCCATAGCTCTGTGTGCTTTTATTGTGTAAAAAAAAACGATTTGATACATATGCAAATTAACCTGAGATGTGTCCTGTATGTGAGATGAGTCAGGGACAGGACTCATCTCAGGTTAATTTGCATCTGTATCAACTCGTTTTTTTTATTCAATAAAAGCACACACAGCAATGGGGACTGGGTATTGCGGATGTGCTAGCGCCCATCTAGCAACCCATGGCCTCAGCTCTATACACAAAATCCAGGTGACAGGTTCCCTTTAAAGAAGAATTTCAGAAATTTTATTCCCTGTCACCTATGCAGAGCAGGGGTTTATTCACATCCAAAATTGTAAAATGTCAACTAGAGTTGAGTGGACACCTGGATGTTTGGGTTCGACGGGTTCAGCTGAACTTCGGAAAAAAGTTCGCGTTCGGGACCTTTAAAGTCAAGGGGGACCCTACCTTTTGAGCACTAAAATGGCTGTAAAAATGTAAAGGAAAGGGCTAGAGGGCTGCAAATGTGGTTAAGAGCATGGCAAGTGCTCTGCAAACAAATGTGGATAGGAAAATGACTTAAAATAACATAAAATATGTAAAAATAAAACTTAAAGTATAACTGTCATTTTTTTTTTTTTTTTGAGTATTGGATTGTGGTGATTAATATCTCCTTGGTGGCCCTATTTCAACTTTTCACTGTGTATTCAATTACCCCTTAATTCCACAGTTTTGTTCCCTCTACTGCCTATTTTTATCTGTGCTTAAAATCAGGTTGCTATGCAGGTCAGTCCTCTGTGTTGAAGGACGAGGACGCAGAAGCACGCAGCCTGCAAGAGGTCAGATTACAGACAGCCAGGAACTGTGTGTAAATAATTAAAGCCAGGTCCTCCCCAGCAGCTGATATACAGTGCCTGGGCTGTGTGCACTTCTCCCTGTCCCTGCGCTTGGCAGACGCTCCCTCACTCAGCAGACTGGGACAATGCAGAGTTGGAGCAGTGCAAAGCAGGGAAGGGAGATCTGCCATCTGCTCAGTGTATAAATGAAAGCAACATGTGGTAAGAGGACCCCTTTCTGCTGCAGGAGATTAACCCTTTAGGGTGGAGGGCTCTGGTTACTGACACTTTTGGGGGGCTATTGTTACTGGCTAGTGAGGGCAGGCGGGATTAGCCTCAGGGTGAGGGCAGTGGCGGCCATCTTAACTGAATAGTGAAATTGCAGTTTTATGCAGACTGGTTGCTAAGGGCTGAATCTTATTAAATATGGGGTAAGTCAGTCTACTAGTAACTGATTCTGGAATATCATGCTATTAGTAACTACATATATGAAAATTGAAATTAGGGTCCAAGTGTGACAGTTATCCTTTAATAATCTTGATTAGGACCAGGTCCATATGGAGTAGGAGGTTGAGGAGGAGGTGGATGTGGCAGTGTAGGTGGCAGTGGCGGTCGAGGAGGAGGAGGTAGCCTACACTGCTTTTTGGTTTAAAATTTATTTTTATTTTTTTAAATTAGGGTACACCCCAAAACATTGGGAAATATAACCCTCCAGTCATGCTAAACACATGTTCAGACAATACACCGGCTGCAGGGCAGGCCAGCACCTCCAAGGCGTAAAGGGCAAGCTTTGGCCATGTGCCAAATTTGGAGACCCAGAAGTTGCAGGGGCTGACTTACTACCCCACCATGTCGCACATCCCTGTGATGTTCACGATTCAATTTGATATCTGCTCTATCAACTTTCGATGTTCTTTTATGCGCCTACCATGGTGATCACGGGTGGCGGGGAATCAGGGTTCCAGGCCGCAGAGGGAGCGTGAGAAAAAGAGACCAAATTTAAGGGAGATAAATGTATAAAAAAAAATTGGGATTGAGCAGAAATTTGGGAAAAGCTATTGAGGCGCAAATGTGGGACAAATTACAGAAGCCCAAATGTGGGCCAAAAGAGTCAAGCGGAATTGTGGGAAAAGCTATTGAGGCGCAAATGTTGTCCAAAAGAGTATAGCGGAAATGTGGGACAAAGTATTGAAGCTTAAATGTGGTACAACTTGTTTAAGTTTAAGCATTGAATCAAAGGAGGTAGCGCATCAATTAAAGAAGCATTTCAGAAATTGTATTCCCTGTCACGTATGCAGAGCAGGGATTTATTCACGTCTAAAATTGTATAATGTCAACCCAAGAATGTAACAGAAAAATTACAGAAATTAATTAACCTGTCTACTTGGTAGAGCAGGGGTCTATGACAGAAAACAATTGTTTATTATCACCCAAAAATTTAAAATAAAAATTATTGAAATTTATTAAGCTGTCAACTAGGTAGAGGAGGGGTATATTACACCCAAAAATTGGTGAATTTGACCATAAAATGTAACTGACAAATGTTGTTTTTTTTTATCGGTCTAATAGGTATAGCAAAAAATAGGTATAGCAAAAAATTGCTGAATTTCACCAGAAAATGTAACTGCCAAATTATTATTTTTTGGTTAACCGTCCTACTAGGCATAACAGTGGTACTATACACCCAAAAATTGGTTAAATTCACCCGAAAATGTAACTGACAATTTTATTTTATTTTTTTAACCGGCCTACTAGGTATAGCAGTGGTACATCACACCCAAAAATTGTTGAATTTCACCATAAAATGTAACTGACAATTTTTTTTATTGTTTAACCTGTCTACTAGGTATAGCAGTGGTACTTCACACCCAAAAATTTTTACATTTCAACTGAAAATGTAACTGACCAATTTTTTTTTCTTGTTAACCGGCCTACTAGGTATAGCAGTGGTACTATACACCCAAAAATTGGTGAATTTCACCCGAAAATGTTAATGACAATTTATTTATTTTTAACCGACCTACTAGGTATAGCAGTGGTACCATACACCCAAAAATTGGTTAATTTCACCATAAAATGTTAATGACAATTTATTTTAAAAAAATTTAACCGGCCTACTAGGTGTAGCAGTGGTACTATACACCCAAAAATTGGTTAATTTCACCAGAAAATGTTAATGACAATTTTTTTTTTTGTTAACCGGCCTACTAGGTATAGCAGTGGTACATCACACCCAAAAATTGTTGAATTTCACCATAAAATGTAACAGATTTTTTTTTATTGTTTAACCTGTCTACTAGATATAGCAGTGGTACTTCACACCCAAAAATTGTTGAATTTCAACTGAAAATGTAACTGACAACATTTTTATTTTTTTGTTAACCGGCCTACTAGGTATAGCAGTGGTACCATACACCCAAAAATTGGTTAATTTCACCAGAAAATGTTAATGACAATTGATAAAATTTTTTTACCTGCCTACTAGGTATAGCAGTGGTACTATACACCCAAAAATTGATGAATTTGACCCGAAAATGTTTATGATAATTTTTTTTTTTAACCGGCCTACTAGGTATAGCAGTGGTACTATATACCCAAAAATTGGTTAATTTCACCAGAAAATGTTAATGAAAAATTTTTTTTTTGTTAACCGGCCTACTAGGTATAGCAGTGGTACTTCACACCCCAAAAATTGTTGAATTTCAACTGAAAATGTAACTGACAACATTTTTATTTTTTTGTTAACCGGCCTACTAGGTATAGCAGTGGTACTATACACCCAAAAATTGGTGAATTTCACCCGAAAATGTTAATGACAATTTATTTATTTTTAACCGACCTACTAGGTATAGCAGTGGTACTATACACCCAAAAATTGGTGAATTTCACCCGAAAATGTTAATGACAATTTATTTATTTTTAACCGACCTACTAGGTATAGCAGTACATACACCCAAAAATTGGTTAATTTCACCAGAAAATGTTAATGACAATTTATAAAAAAATTTAACCGGCCTACTAGATATAGCAGTGGTACTATACACCCAAAAATTGATGAATTTGACCCGAAAATGTTAATGACAATTTTTTTTTTAACCGGCCTACTAGGTATAGCAGTGGTACTATACACCCAAAAATTAGTTAATTTCACCAGAAAATGTTAATGAGAAATACCGTATTTTTTGCCCTATAAGACGCACCGGCCCATAAGAAAAAAAAATATTTTTAACCAAAAGGTGTGCTTTTGGTGGGTTTGAACTAATGGCGGTCTGTGCATGACACTATTATGGGGAATCTGTGGATGATACACTGTTATAGGGTTGGGGATTTGTGGATGGCACTGTTATGTGGGGGATCTGTGGATGGCACTGTTATGTGGAGGATCTGTGGATGGCACTGTTATGTGTGGGAGCTGTGGATGGCATTATGATGGTGGGGGGGATCTGTGGATGGGATTATGATGGTGGGGAGGATCTGTGGATGGCATTATGATGTTGGGGGATCTGTGGATGGCACTGTTATGGGGTGGTGGATCTGTGAATGACACTGCTATATGTGTCATCCACAGATCCCCCCACCATCATAATGCCATCCACAGATCCCACCCATCATTATTCTATCCACAGACCCTCCCATCATTATCCCATTCACAGATTCCTAGGGAGGGACTGTAGTAGGCGGGGAGAGCGGCAGGGCCGTGCAGGCACTGTACTCTGGCCCCGCAGCTCAGTATGTACTGTATTATACGTAGTGTCAATCATCAGATCTCAACGTAATAATGATGCGCTCCCCCTGCTCCCCATGTGTACCGTACTTACATGTCACGCTCCTGTAGTAAGCACTAGCAGCTAGCAGGCAGGCCGGGCGGCCGTAACTCAATGAGGTCACGTGCCTGCTCCGCCTACTTCATTCATAAAGTAGGCGGAGCAGGCACGTGACTTCCGTGAGTTACGGTCGCCCGGCCTGCCTGCTAGCTGCTAGTGCTTACTACAGGAGTGTGACATGTAAGTACAGTACACATGGGGAGCAGGGGGAGTGTATCATTATTCAGTTTAGATCTGATGATTAACACTATGTATAATACAGTAGATACTGAGCTGTGGGGCCAGAGTACAGTGCCTGCACGGCCCCGCCGCTCTCCCCACCTACTACAGTTCCTCCTCCCTCCTCACTAATACATCGCAGTCTGCTATGCTGCAGCATCGCGAAAAATACAGTAAGTGAAATGATATAAAATAAAACATGTAAAAAATTTTGGGGGATTTATGAGGTGGAGTTCCATATGGAGTAGGAGTTTGAGGAAGCGGTGGACGTAGCAGTGTAGGTGGTAGCGGCGGTGGAGGAGGACGAGATAGCCAACACAGGTTTTTGGTTTTATTTAATTTTTTAAAATTAAGGTACACTCCAAAAAAGTGTGAAATATCCAAAATACAAACATGAGCAATTGTGCTGCAGTATAACAATGGATGGTTAGTGCCGGTATACATGTCTATTATGGACAAGGTACGGACAAGTACTGAGGGATCCATGCCCGGTTCATTTTAATGAATGTGAACTTGTCCACATTGGCTGTGAACAGGCAGCTGTGCTTGTCTGTGATGACGCCCCCTGCCGTGCTACACACAGGGCAGGCCAGCTCCTCCAAGGCGTAAAGGGCAAGCTCAGGCCATGTGCCCAATTTGGAGACCCAGAAGTTGAAGGGGGCAGACCCGTCATTCAGTACGTGTAGGCGTGTGCACACATACTGCTCCACCATGTTGCTGAAATGCTTGCCTCCTGCTAAAACGTTCCATATCAGCTGGTGGTGCTGGTTGTTGTGGCGTGCTGACAAAGCTTTTCCACATTTCGGCCATGCTAACCCTGCCTTCTGAGGTGCTGGCGGTGCCCCAGCTGCGTTGGTGACCTCTTCCTCGTCCTCTGCCTTCGCCTTGTGCTTCCACTGTGCCCCAGATGTCAGGTGGGAATGCCACCAGCAGCGCGTCTACCAGCGTGCGCTTGTACTCGCGCATCTTACGATCACGCTCCAGTGAGGGAATTAAGGACGGTACGTTGTCCTTGTAACGGGGATCCAGCAACGTGGCCACCCAGTAATCAGCACAAGTTAGAATGTGGGCAACTCGGCAATCGTTGTGGAGACACTGCAGCATGTAATCGCTCATGTGTGCCAGGCTGCCCAGAGGCAACGAAAAGCTGTGCTCTGTGGGAGGTGTATCATCTGTGTCCTCTGTATCCCCCCATCCACGCACCAGTGATGGCCATGAGCTGGTCTGGGTGCCACCCTGCTGTGAACATGGTTCCTCCTCCTCCATTTCCTCCTCCTCACCCTCCACCTCGTCATCCTCCAATTGTGTACCTTGGGTTTGTGGGTGCAGGAACCCACCCTCGGAGCCACTTGGGAATGACTGGCCGGAAACCCTACGAAATGATCCCTCTTCCTCCTCCTGTGCCACATCCTCTTCCATCATTGCCAGGAGCATTTTTTCAAGGAGGCATAGAAGTGGGATCGTAACGCTGAGAACAGCGTTATCGGCACTCCATGTTGGTGGAGTACTCGAAACAGAGCAACAAGGAACACAGGTCTCGCATGGAGGCCCAGTCATTGGTGCTCGCACAGTCTGGCTAGCATGTGCAAGGTGGAGTTCCACCTTGTGGGCACGTCGCATATGAGGCGGTGAGCGGGAAGGCCAAAGTTACGCTGCACTGCTGACAGGCGAGCAGGGTGAGAACGCCGAAAGCGCGCACAGACGGCCCGTACTTTATGCAGCAGCTCTGACATATCAGGGTAATTTTTAAGGAATCTCTGCACCACCAAATTCAGCACACGCGCCAGGCAAGGGATGTGCGTCAAACCGGCTAGTCCCAGAGCTGCTACGAGATTTCACCCATTATCGCACACAACCAGGCCGGGCTTAAGGCTGACGGGCACCAACCACTCATCGGTCTGTTGTTCAAGGCCCGTCTACGGCTCCTGCGCGGTGTGGGGTTTGTCCCCAAAACAGATACGTTTTAAAACTGCCTGCTGTCGTTTACCCCTGGCTGTGACAGGCGAGCAGCAGCAGGGCGAGAACGCCGAAAGCGCGCACAGACGGCCCGTACTTTATGCAGCAGCTCTGACATATCAGGGTAATTTTTAAGGAATCTCTGCACCACCAAATTCAGCACATGCGCCAGGCAAGGGATGTGCGTCAAACCGGCTAGTCCCAGAGCTGCTACGAGATTTCACCCATTATCGCACACAACCAGGCCGGGCTTAAGGCTGACTGGCACCAACCACTCATCGGTCTGTTGTTCAAGGCCCGTCTACGGCTCCTGCGCGGTGTGGGGTTTGTCCCCAAAACAGATACGTTTTAAAACTGCCTGCTGTCGTTTACCCCTGGCTGTGACAGGCGAGCAGCAGCAGGGTGAGAACGCCGAAAGCGCGCACAGACGGCCCGCACTTTATGCAGCAGCTCTGACATATCGGGGTAATTTTTAAGGAATCTCTGCACCACCAAATTCAGCACATGCACCAGGCAAGGGATGTGCGTCAAACCGGCTAGTCCCAGAGCTGCTACGAGATTTCGCCCATTATTGCACACAACCAGGTTGGGCTTAAGGCTGACTGGCACCAACCACTCATCGGTCTGTTGTTCAAGGCCCATCCACGGCTCCTGCGCGGTGTGGGGTTTGTCCCTAAAACAGATAAGTTTTAAAACTGCCTGCTGTCGTTTACCCCTGGCTGTGCTGAAGTTGGTGGTGAAGGTGTTACGCTGACTGGATGAGGAGCTAGTAGAGAATAAGGAAGCAGAGTAGGAGGAGGAAGCAACAGGAGGCAAACTGAAGCGCCCTGCAATCCTCGGTTGTGGAAGTACATGCGCCAAACTACTATCCGTCTCAGGCCCAGTCGCCATTGCATTTACCCAGTGTGCTGTTATGGAGATATAAAGTCCCTGACTGTGCTTACTAGTAGTGACGGCTGGGCACGACGTACTGCGGGACAGCCACCGCCATAAGGCTTTTAAAACTATCCGTCTCCACCAGACGGAATGACAGCATTTCAAAGGCCAGTAATTTAGAAATGCTGGCATTCAGGGCTAGGGATCGCGTATGGGTAGGGGGGTACTTCCTCTTCCTCTCCAACATTTGGGAGATGGAGAGCTGAACGCTTCCGTGGGACATTGTGGAGATGCTTGGTGACCCAGGTGTTCGTGTTGCTGGCAGATCCTCTGTTTGTGGGGTGGCAGGTGGCACTGTCACTCCAGAGGTGGATGAAGAGGCCGAGACTGCAGCAGAAGCAGGAGAAGCCATAGACCTTTCTTGGTTTTTGAGGTGTCTACTCCACTGCAGCTCGTGCTTTGCACTTAAAATGCCTGGTCAAGCAGGTTGTGCTCAGGTTGAGAACGTTTATGCCTCACTTCAGGCTCTGATTGCACAGCGTGCAACCCACTCGTGTTTTGTCGTCAGCATATAGTCTGAAGAACTGCAACGCCAGGAAACTCCTTGGAGCTGGCTTTGGTGTGCTCGGTCCCTTGCTGCTGGTGGGCAGTAGGAGGCGTACTGCCTAGGGGACGGCCGCTCCACTTTTGCACCCTGCTCCCTCTTCTGATGTGCTGGTGGCTCTGTGCAACCACCGCCTCTTCCTCCGATCTAAATAAGTCACTCACATGACCCTGATTCCATGTGGGGTCGAGGATCTCATCATCCTCCACATCATCTTCCACCCAGTCTTCACCCCTGCCTTCCTTGTCGGTCTGCACACTTTCGAAAGCCCCAGAAGTTGGCACCTGTGTTTTGCCATCATCCAAGATGTGCTGTGATGGTCCTCCCATGTACTCATCTTGAAAAATAAGTGGTTGGGCATCGGTGCACTCAATCTCTTCCACTTCTGGGGCAGGGCTAGGTGGATGGCCCTGGGAAACCCTGCTAACAGAGTCATCGAAAAGCAGCAGAGACTGCTGCCTGACTTGGGGCTCAGACTGCTTGGCTGATTTGCAAGGGGGTGAGGTGAAAGACTGATGGACACCGGCTGCAGGTGCCAACTGTTGTCTTTCAGCAGGAGACTGGGTGGGAGACAATGTGAAGGAACTGGATCCACTGTCAGGAACCCAATCTACTATCGCCTGTACTTGTTCAGGCCTCACCATTCGTAGAGCCGCATTAGGCCTAACCAAATACCACTGCAGTTTCTGTCGCCTACTCGCAACTGGGGGTTTCACTTGTGAGTGTAGCTGGCACAGATCGACCATGTCCTCTCCCTGCAACAAGAGCTCCACCAGCAGCACCACGACCTGGGCCACGTCCCTTATTTGACCCTCTCCTCATATTTTTCGAATCTGAACCAGACTAGGCCTCAATTAAATATTTCTTTGCCCAAAATGGCTGTATTTAAGATGGCTGTATTTCAAATGCCTGAATCAAACCCCTGTATGTAGAGGGGGTATCTCACAGGGCTTTAAACAGTGTAGGCCTAAATTAAATATTTCTTTACCCAAAATGGCTGTATTTCAAATGGCTGTATTTCAAATGCCTGAATCAAACCCCTGTATGTAGAGCGGGTATCTCACAGGGCATGAACCAGTGTAGGCCTAAATTAAATATTTCTTTGCCCAAAATTGCTGTATTTCAAATGCCTGAATCAAACCCCTGTATGTAGAGGGGGTATCCCACAGGGCATGAACCAGTGTAGGCCTAAATTAAATATTTTTTTTGTACAAAATGGATGTATTTCAAATGGCTGCATTTAAAATGCCTGAATCAAACCCTTGTATATAGAGGGAGTATCTCACAGAGCATGAATCAGTGTAGGCCTAAATTAAAAATGTCTTTGCCCAAAATGGCTGCATTTCAAATGGCTGTATTTCAAATGCCTGAATCAAACCCCTGTATGTAGAGGGGATATCTCACAGGGCCTGAACCAGTGTAGGCCTGAATTCAATATTGGTGCACCAAATGGGCGGTATTTCAAATGCCTGAATCAAACCCCTGTATGTAAAGTGTGTATCTCACACGGTCTGAACCAGTGTAGGCCTGAATTAAAGATTTCTATGCCCAAAATGGCTATATTTCAAATGGCTGTTGCAACGGATCTCCTGGCACCCCGACCGGCTACCTCCGTCGATAGATGCTCCTAGTGCTTTCCGAGGACTCCAAGCACTCCACTTGACACCGTACGCACTGCAGACCCCACGTACTGCCGAAGCTTGGTTGAGGTCTCACCATCTCCTACCCACCCTGGACCTACGACAAGGCTCCAGGCTCCAGTGGGTGAACCTCTCCTAAATCCCGAGAGCAGGAACAGCTCTTACAAGAGCTAGTAGTTATGCCAGGGGAGTATAGCAAATCTTCAGCATATAGCAATCCCGCAGTGTTGATCAGTTATCCAAACACCAGCCTCAACATGATGAAGGATAAAACAGGCACTCTTTATTGAGGGCTACTCGCCCGTATTTATGCAGGTCCCCATCTGGTGGACACGCCCCTAGGGGACCAGAAGGGAGACTGCGACACAGGACAGATATGCAGCAATTCAGGATACACAGACACAACACATCCCCACAATGCATCATGGTTTCCTCCTCTCTGCCCTGGAGACACCCGAGGAGCAATTCAATTATTTCTCAGGACAAAGGGAAATCGCCAATACACATGTGGAGACAACAGGACAGAAATCACCATTTAAACACACAATGGGACAATGGCACAATGGGACAATAGAAACACACCCAGCATATTCCTCCCCTCTGTCTAGGAGATAATTGAGTCAATTTCTGTATCTGCTCAACTATCTCCTACGCTGAAAAGTTACACTTCTTATAAATTGTTACAACTTTGTGAGTTTACATTGTACATACATATAACTTAAATCAATTTAACCAGTATAACTTGGGGACAAACCTATACAAAATTCACTTGAATAGGTTAAAGGGTTTAAAAGTTAGTAAAAGTATCTTAAAGGGCCGTAATCCTGAGGCAAGAGGCTCGTAAACAGGCCTCTCCAAAACCCAGTGGCGAGGTTGGTTTCGCCACACATTTCCCCCTCCCAGGGAAGACTAACCAGATACCTGACCTCACGGTCAGTACCTGAGTTAGTCTGGCAGTCCAACCACAACCCAATACTGGACCTGGTTGAATCTTAGGCCTGGCTCTGTTCTGTATGTCCCCAGCTGTTGAGTGGGCATCTGCTACTCCTTGCTTCCTTGTGGTTCTCCAGCTTGGAGCTGTAGGTACTTGGTGGGCAGAGGCCGACTGCGCTCTGCCCAGATGCCAGCTCTTCCGCTGGGGTAGCCTGTGTGAAGTCCGGCTCTGAAGAAGAGGAAGGGGGGGGGGCAGAGGCCGACTGCGCTCTGCCCAGATGCCAGCGCTTCCGCTGGGGTAGCCTGTGGAAAGTCAGCCTCTGGAGAAGAGGATAGTGGAGGGCAGAGGCCGACTGCGCTCTGCCCAGATGCCAGGGCTTCCGCTGGTGTAGCCTGTGGAAAGTCAGCCTCTGGAGAAGAGGATAGGGGAGGGCAGAGGCCGACTGCGCTCTGCCCAGATGCCAGCTCTTCTGCTGGGATGTCGTCAGGGAATCCTATCCCCAGGACCTTGTTGCAGATCGGCTGTGGAGAGGAGGAATCGCTTACCTCCTCCTCCTGGCATTCCTGCAGGGTTGGTGGGGGATCTGAACCGGCCGTCCAGCATCCCGGTAGGCCTGGTGCAGAGACCGCGGTCCCATCTGCACCATCGAAGTTAGAGGTGCTGTCCCCCTGTGGTTGGGGATAGAGACCGGTTGTCTCTTCTCTCTTTACAACACACTGCCTCTGGGGAGTCAGACCGACTGTCTCAACTCTCTGTAACGCTGCCTGGTGCTGGGTAGTGGGTGCGACCATCTCCACTCCTAGTAATGCTGGTTGCTGCAGGGACGGGGGACTGACAATCTCCTCTCCATGTGATCCTGTCTGCCGCTGGGGAGAGAGACCGGTTGTCATCTCTCCCTGTAAGTTAAGTTGCCGATGGGGATTCAGACCGATTGTCTGGACTCCGGGTAACGCTGGCTGTAGTTGGGGATCTGGGCCGGCTACCCAGCATCCCTGTAGGGCCGGTGGAGAGACTTCGGTCCCATCTCTACCTGCCGTCGGGAGGTCTTCCCAGAACCAGTCGATGAAGGTCCCTACTTTGGGAGTTGGTAGGGAAGCAGGGGGTATCGCCGGCAAGTCTGGTTGTAGGAGGGCAGATCTGGCTCTGCTTGTCGAGTAGGTTGGGGATGAACAGAGCTGAGCAGGTGTTGGTAGGTCTGCACCAGCTCCCACTCCCTTGTTACCAGGTGGGTCATGTCTTTGCTCACCTCTCTTCCGTCAGCATAAGCATGCATGCCCATCCGGTAGTCGTAGATGTCCCAAAACCTAGACTCCTCCATGCTGCCAAGATCAATGTCCTCCTCCAATGTCCTCCCATAGTAACCCAGGTCCATCATAATCTTCACCCTCGGGTCTGTCGTGCTCAGCCATCCAGGGGGAATGTTGAATGACATGCCACCTTAGGGCCTGGTAAGCATCCTCTAGCCAAAGCTCCTTACATACCAGGTTCTGGAGCTCTGTTACCCAGTCATCCAGGGGCTGCTCTCCCAAGAGACCCATCCGCATCGCCACACGCTTCTGTAGCCGCTGCTCATAACTAGGGAGACTCTCACCTCGAGCCGCTGGGCATTTTCCAGGGCATCATACCAGTCTTCCTTTCTGTCTGCATCCCTGTAGTCTGCGGCTGCCTCCTCCTCCTCGTCATAGAACGCTGTCCGAAGACTAGCCGATTCCATCCTGCTGTAGCCAGGGGCGCTGTACGGATACTAGCGTTGCCCTCAATATACTCCACGAACAGTGTCTCCGAGCTGCTTCTCCTCACACTAGGATGCCATCCCACTGCTTGCCACCAAATGTAACGGATCTCCTGGCACCCCGACCGGGTACCTCCGTCGATAGATGCTCCTAGTGCTTTCCGAGGACTCCAAGCACTCCACTTGACCCCGTACGCACTGCAGACCCCACGAACCGAAGAAGCTTGGTTGAGGTCTCACCGTCTCCTACCCACCCTGGACCTACGACAAGGCTCCAGGCTCCAGTGGGTGAACCTCTCCTAAATCCCGAGAGCAGGAACAGCTCTTACAAGAGCTAGTAGTTATGCCAGGGGAGTATAGCAAATCTTCAGCGTATAGCAATCCCGCAGTGTTGATCAGTTATCCAAACACCAGCCTCAACATGATGAAGGATAAAACAGGCACTCTTTATTGAGGGCTACTCGCCCGTATTTATGCAGGTCCCCATCTGGTGGACACGCCCCTAGGGGACCAGAAGGGAGACTGTGACACAGGACAGATATGCAGCAATTCAGGATACACAGACACAACACATCCCTACAATGCATCATGGTTTCCTCCTCTCTGCCCTGGAGACACCCGAGGAGCAATTCAATTATCTCTCAGGACAAAAGGGAAATCGCCAATACACATGTGGAGACAACAGGACAGAAATCACCATTTAAACACACAATGGGACAGTGGCACAATGGGACAATAGAAACACACCCAGCATATTCCTCCCCTCTGTCTAGGAGATAATTGAGTCAATTTCTGTATCTGCTCAACTATCTCCTACGCTGAAAAGTTACACTTCTTATAAATTGTTACAACTTTGTGAGTTTACATTGTACATACATATAACGTATATCAATTTAACCAGTATAACTTGGGGACAAACCTATCCAAAATTCACTTGAATAGGTTAAGTGGTTTAAAAGTTAGTAAAAGTATCTTAAAGGGCTGTAATCCTGAGGCAAGAGGCTGGTAAACAGGCCTCTCCAAAACCCAGTGGCGAGGTTGGTTTCGCCACAGCTGGATTTCAAGTGCCTGAATCAAACCCCTGTATGTAGAGGGGGTATCTCACAGGGCCTGAACCAGTGTAGGTCTAAATTAAATCTTTCTTTGCCCAGAATGGCTGTATTTCAAATGGCTGTATTTCAAATGCCTGAATCAAACCCCTGTATGTAGAGCGGGTATCTCACAGGGCCTGAACCATTGTAGGCCTAAATTAAATATTTCTTTGCCCCAAATGGCTGTATTTCAAATGGCTGTATTTCAAATGCCTGAATCAAACCCCTGTATGTAGAGGGGGTATCTCACAGGGCATAAACCAGTGTAGGCCTAAATTAAATATTTTTTTGCACAAAATGGCTGTATTTTAAATGGCTGTATTTCAAATGCCTGAATCAAACCCATTTATGTAGAGGGTGTATCTCACAGGGCCTGAACCAGTGTAGGCCTGAATTCAATATTGGTGCACCAAATGGGCGGTATTTCAAATGCCTGAATCAAACCCCTGTATGTAGAGTGTGTATCACACGGTCTGAACCAGTGTAGGCCTGAATTAAATATTTCTATGCCCAAAATGGCTATATTTCAAATGGCTGTATTTCAAGTGCCTGAATCAAACCCCTGTATGTAGAGGGGGTATCTCACAGGGCCTGAACCAGTG
Source organism: Bufo gargarizans (assembly GCF_014858855.1). Lineage (NCBI taxonomy): Eukaryota > Metazoa > Chordata > Amphibia > Anura > Bufonidae > Bufo > Bufo gargarizans. The sequence goes on from NC_058080.1 coordinate 366,801,018, forward strand.
TAGGCCTAAATTAAATATTTCTTTGCCCAGAATGGCTGTATTTCAAATGCCTGTATTTCAAATGCCTGAATCAAACCCCTGTATGTAGAGGGGGTATCTCACAGGGCATGAACCAGTGTAGGCCTAAATTAAATATTTATTTGCCCAAAATGGCTGTATTTCAAATGCCTGAATCAAACCCCTGTATGTAGAGGGGGTATCTGTTAAAGGGGAATATTAATCAACAATATTTATGCAAATATCGATAATTAATATTCATAAATAGGCGCGAACCGTCTTGTGATGACTCCGCCTATTTATGCCTAATTCATAATATATAAATATAGATACCTATCTAGGTTAACTATGTTAACTAGCTAACTACCTCTGTTACCTATACACTCCACTGAACTACACTACGGCTATTGCTGCGGCACCTACTACAACAAAAGACTACACACTGTGCTTAAATAAAAGGTATTTATTCACACACTATATGTCACAGTATAATATTTGATTATAATTATATATATCTATATCAATGGAATAGATATATATATTTATAGCAGCACACAACAATATAAGTACACACACTATAACAATACACTTGTCACAACCAGACAGCTGAGAAGCTCTGACAGAGGCCTTTCAGAAACTCCTCCTTGAGTTTCTTTGTTGTGGTATTATGTTCCTCATCTCGTTAACCTCTCTCAGCTGTCATGTGTTGGACTAATTGCTTCCCTTTAAATTCCTCCCCAGAATGCTTTTCTGGGCGGCGTATACTTCTTCCTGGAGTGTGTGTGCATGCTGACCTTGTTCTCCTGTCTGGTACAAAGTTAAGTGTTGAACATTTATCTGTTATTTTCTGTTTGCTGGATCCCAGGTGACCCTGACTCCCTCCGTATCTTGTGTAGGGAGCCGGTGGTCGTGTCCCCTCACTATTGTAGGGTGCTCAGGGGTTATATAGTCAAGGTACGTGGATATGCAAACTTCCACCATTCGGATCTTTGCATAGGCTGAGCAGCCAGGGAAAGTGCCAGGTCTTCTGCAGGGGTCTCCCTTTTGTTCCTTAGCTTTGGATCCAGTGAGTCATTTATGCATGTTGCTTTGCCTTGTTTCCTGTACACTGTCCGTGACATTATAAGCCGCCATAACCGTCTCAAGCATGGATCCGGTTTCACTTTTGGCTGAACGCCTTCAGGGTCTTTCATTGGAGGTAGCTGATCTCCGCAGGACTTTTTCTCAGCTTCAAGTGACCGGTTCAGCTGGCGTTCATGGAGTTTGTTCTGAGCCTAAGATTTCGCTCCCGGATACGTTTTCCGGGGGTAGTGAGAATTTTGTGCGCTTTAGAGAGGCTTGCAAACTCCATTTCCGCCTTCTTCCCCATTCCTCTGGTGATGAGGAACGGAGGGTGGGGATCATTATATCGCTGCTCAGGGGTAACGTTCAGTCCTGGGCCTTTTCGCTGCCGGAGGGGGCACGGTCCCTCCGTTCAGTGGATGAATTCTTTTTAGCCCTGGGTCAGATATATGATGATCCGGATCGTATTGCTCTGGCGGAGTCTAGACTACGTCTCTTATGCCAGGGTAAACAATCCGCAGAGATTTACTGCTCAGAATTTCGGAGATGGGCAGCTGATACTGGTTGGAATGATGCTGCACTCCGAAGTCAATTTTGCCATGGTCTTTCAGAGGGATTGAAAGATGCATTTGCCTTTCATGAAAGGCCTATTTCTTTGGACTCTGCTATGTCTCAGGCCGTTCGTATTGACAGGCGTCTTAGAGAGAGAGGAGAGATCTCTCCTTCCTGTCATACTCGGTCCCAGGACTGTGCAGCGGTCCCATTCTGTGCGCAGGGGTCTCAGTCGCTGTCAGCCCCTTCTGAGCAGGAGCCCATGCAGCTGGGGTTGATTGCTTCTGACAATAGAAGATTCAGCCCGCATGGGAGGGTTTGTTTTTGTTGTGGAGGTATTAATCATTTGGCAAATATTTGTCCCTCTAGGAGATTCAGGCAGTTCTCTGGGAATAATAAAGAAACAAAGAGGAAAAAATCTTTTAAAAATGTTCCGTCTGTTACTATTGGCAGGGTTGAGGCGGAAATTGAAGGTTTTCCGTTTGCTTGTAGTTCCCGTTTTGTCCTGCCTGCTAGGGTGGCGCTAGAGAGCAAGAGCATTTTTTGTGAGATCTTTGTGGATAGTGGAGCAGCGGTCAATCTCATTGATAGTCAATTCGCAATAGCTCATGGTTTCCAGGTGTGCACTTTGGGAAAGGATATTCCGGTTTTTGCGATTGATTCCGCTCCACTTTCTCAGAAATCATTAAAGGGCATAGTTCACAATATCCGTTTAATTGTGAGTGATGCTCATGTTGAGGATGTGTCATGTTTCGTCCTTAGCAGTTTGCCTACCCCTCTAGTGTTGGGGCTACCCTGGCTCACTAAACATAACCCCACCATTGATTGGCAAGCGAGGCAAATAAATGGTTGGAGTGACTTTTGCAGAGAGAATTGCCTCATGACATCTGTTTCTGAGGTTGCTACTAAGACTGTACCATCTTTTCTCTCTGAATTTTCGGATGTCTTCTCTGAGAGTGGAGTTCAGGATCTGCCCCCGCACAGGGAGTACGATTGCCCTATTAATCTCATCCCAGACGCCAAGCTACCTAAATCTCGTTTATACAATCTTTCCCAACCTGAGAGGATCGCTATGCGTGCTTATATCTCTGAGAGTCTGAGAAAAGGACACATACGACCCTCGAAGTCACCTGTTGCCGCTGGTTTTTTCTTTGTTAAGAAAAAAGATGGTTCATTAAGACCTTGTCTGGATTTCAGGGAGCTGAACAGTATCACAATTCGTGACCCTTATCCGCTTCCTCTGATCCCGGACCTATTTAACCAGGTTGTTGGGGCTAAAGTCTTTTCCAAATTAGATCTAAGAGGGGCATACAACCTGGTCAGGGTCAGAGAAGGGGACGAATGGAAGACGGCCTTCAATACCCCTGAGGGCCATTTTGAAAATTTGGTTATGCCTTTTGGTTTGATGAATGCCCCAGCCGTTTTTCAGCATTTCGTGAACAGCATTTTTTATCATTTGATGGGAAAATTTGTATTGGTGTATTTGGATGACATTTTGATTTTTTCTCCCGATTTCAAAACTCATAAGGAACATTTACGTCAGGTCTTGCTCATCCTGCGGGAGAATAAATTATATGCGAAACTGGAAAAATGTGTGTTTGCGGTTCCAGAAATTCAATTTCTGGGGTTTCTTCTCTCCGCTTCTGGTTTTCGCATGGATCCCGAGAAGGTCCGCGCTGTGCTTGAGTGGGAGCTTCCTGAGAATCAGAAGGCGCTGATGCGTTTTTTGGGCTTTGCCAATTATTACAGGAAGTTCATTTTGAATTATTCTTCTATTGTTAAACCACTCACTGATATGACCAGAAAGGGGGTAGATTTTTCTTCTTGGTCAGTAGAGGCGCGTAAGGCTTTTTCTGATATCAAGAAGAGTTTTGCTTCCGCTCCCATCTTGGTGCAACCCGATGTTTCTTTACCCTTCATAGTTGAGGTTGATGCTTCTGAGGTGGGTGTGGGGTCGGTCTTGTCTCAGGGTCCCTCTCCTGCCAATTGGCGACCGTGTGCCTTTTTCTCAAGAAAACTCTCCTCCGCAGAGAGAAATTACGATGTGGGAGATAGGGAATTGTTGGCCATCAAGTTGGCTTTTGAGGAATGGCGCCATTGGCTAGAGGGAGCCAGACACCCTATTACCGTATTTACTGACCATAAAAATCTGGCCTACTTGGAGTCAGCCAAGTGTCTGAACCCGAGACAGGCCAGATGGTCTTTGTTCTTTTCTAGGTTTAATTTTGTTGTCACGTTCCGCCCTGGAGTTAAGAATGTGAAGGCAGATGCCCTGTCACGTTGTTTTCCGGGAGGCGGGAATTTTGAAGACCCGGGTCCCATTTTGGCTAAAGGTGTGGTGGTCTCTGCTCTTTTTCCTGAATTGGAGGCAGAGGTGCAGGCAGCCCAGTCAGAGGCTCCTGATCTTTGTCCTCCTGGGAGGTTGTTTGTGCCTCTCGCTTTAAGACACAAGATTTTTAAAGAACACCACGATACGGTCCTTGCTGGGCACCTGGGGGTAAGAGCCACACTGGATCTCATCGCTCGGAGATTCTGGTGGCCTGCGCTTCGTAAGTCGGTTGAGGGTTTTGTGGCAGCCTGCGAGACTTGCGCTCGTGCCAAAGTCCCTCATTCACGGCCATCAGGTCCTCTCCTTCCCTTACCCATTCCTTCCCGTCCTTGGACACATCTGTCCATGGACTTCATAACGGACCTGCCTCGTTCCTCGGGGAAGACTGTGATTCTGGTGGTGGTGGACCGTTTTAGCAAAATGGTGCATTTCATCCCTTTTCCTGGTTTGCCCAATGCTAAGACGCTGGCGCAGGCATTTATTGATCACATTGTCAAATTGCACGGTATTCCTTCAGACATAGTCTCTGATAGGGGCACGCAGTTTGTTTCCAGATTCTGGAAGGCTTTCTGTTCTCGCTTGGGGGTTCGGTTGTCATTCTCTTCTGCTTTCCACCCGCAGTCGAATGGCCAGACAGAGCGCGTCAATCAGAATCTGGAGACATATCTGCGCTGTTTTGTGGCGGAGAATCAAGAGGATTGGTGTTCTTTTTTGTCCCTTGCTGAGTTTGCTTTAAATAACCGTCGTCAGGAGTCCTCTGATAAGTCACCATTTTTTGGTGCATATGGATTTCATCCGCAGTTTGGGACTTTCTCGGGACAGGGGTCTTCTGGTTTACCTGATGAGGACAGATTCTCCTCGTCTTCGTCATCTATTTGGCAAAAGATTCAGGATAATCTAAAGAGCATGAGTGAGAGATATAAGCGTGTGGCAGATAAGAGACGTGTGCTTGGTCCGGACCTGAATGTTGGTGATCTGGTGTGGTTGTCTACCAAGAATATCAAATTGAAGGTTCCCTCCTGGAAGTTGGGTCCTAGGTTTATTGGGCCTTACAAAATCCTGTCTGTCATCAATCCTGTTGCATACCGTCTTGATCTTCCTCAGACTTGGAAGATCCATAATGTTTTTCATAAGTCCTTATTGAAACCTTATGTTCAACCCATTGTACCCTCGCCTTTGCCTCCTCCTCCGATTATGGTTGATGGGAATCTTGAATTTCAGGTCTCTAGGATTGTGGATTCTCGTCTTGTCCGCGGTTCTCTTCAGTACCTTGTTCATTGGGAGGGGTATGGTCCTGAGGAGAGGATGTGGGTCCCAGTGACGGACATTAAGGCCTCTCGTCTCATCAGGGCTTTCCATAGGTCCCATCCTGAGAAGGTGGGTTCTGAGTGTCCGGAGTCCACTCGTAGAGGGAGGGGTACTGTCACAACCAGACAGCTGAGAAGCTCTGACAGAGGCCTTTCAGAAACTCCTCCTTGAGTTTCTTTGTTGTGGTATTCAGTTCCTCATCTCGTTAGCCTCTCTCAGCTGTCATGTGTTGGACTAATTGCTTCCCTTTAAATTCCTCGCCAGAATGCTTTTCTGGGCGGCTTATACTTCTTCCTGGAGTGTGTGTGCATGCTGACCTTGTTCTCCTGTCTGGTACAAAGTTAAGTGTTGAACATTTATCTGTTATTTTCTGTTTGCTGGATCCCAGGTGACCCTGACTCCCTCCGTATCTTGTGTAGGGAGCCGGTGGTCGTGTCCCCTCACTATTGTAGGGTGCTCAGGGGTTATATAGTCAAGGTACGTGGATATGCAAACTTCCACCATTCGGATCTTTGCATAGGCTGAGCAGCCAGGGAAAGTGCCAGGTCTTCTGCAGGGGTCTCCCTTTTGTTCCTTAGCTTTGGATCCAGTGAGTCATTTATGCATGTTGCTTTGCCTTGTTTCCTGTACACCGTCCGTGACAACACTATTACGGTTCTAACTACACTAACACAGTCCCAAGTCCTCCCCAACATCTAACTACAATTGCAATAATACACATACATACACTTTACTAACAGCCCACCCACCTGCTTCTATTTACTATCCCTATGGGGTGCGACGAGGGTTAACAGTGGTCTTACAGGGGTGTAAGCAGACCACAAACACAAGTAGATCAGGGAAGGGTTAACAATGGGGGTGATCAGGGCTGTACAGCAATGCAGGGGTTAATACCCTGCAAGTGTACAGTGAGGGGGGGGGGGTGGCAGGGCAGGGCAGCATGCAGGGGTTCTGTGCTGCAGGGGTATGCAGGGGTTGCCATCAGGGGTGTAGGTCAGGGGTTATTGCAATGGGATGTGTTGGTGGCAGGGAAGGGGTTATAGGGGGTATGTGAGGGGTAGATAGGAGCTAGACAGGTAGATACTTAATCCTTCCAGAGTTAGTAGGCCTTTTCCAGGTGGTCATCATGTAGCTGCTCTCTCCCATGTGTCTCTGATTCTAGTCTGATTGCAATAGACTCCTGTTCCTGGTTTCAGGCTCCTATATCAGCCTCAGAAACAGCTCACCTCCCCCCTCCTCAGGGATGTGACATCATAGTGTGACTGTGACGTATGCCTGCCAGTTGGCCCCCTGAGGCTAGCAGCACCACACGCCCAGCCATGTCACAAACACAAGGTGGGCATAGTAACTAGGCTGATAAACTCAACAAACGGCCTCAGATCTATTGATCCCTTAGCCTTTGAAGTCACCTGCCACCTGGAGACATATCCACCCCCCTGCAGGAACTGGCTGAACGCCGTACCTATGGGGGGAATTTAAGTATATATATATGTATATAGATACTTGGGGCGCATCTATATACATATATATACTCATTATAAACCCAAACGAGTGTTTGTTTAACAACTGAATTTGATAGCAGTATATAAGCCTGTAATTTCACATGTGCTGATCCTGTAAGGCCTGAAAATAGAGTGTTTTTTTGTCAAAAAAGTGTGTTTTTAAAACCCCAGAAAATGATGGGTGTATTTCTAGCTTAAATTGCACACTGACTAATCCAGATGTTATAGATTTCCAAAAAAATGGTGATTTGCAATGTCCCAAAAGCTCAGATGCAGTGCTGGTGCACAGAGCTTGCATAAAATGGCCGCCGCCGCCCACCTAACTAACAGAATTATAAAAGTTTGTTTTCTCTCCTATTCTCTCCCTGAAATCACAAGTCCAGCAGCATCCTCTCACTACACTTGTAATAACAGAGTGACGTGCAGCGCTACGTGACTAAAGCTTATATAGAGCCTGGGTCACATGCTGCTCTGGCCAATCACAGCCATGCCATTAGTAGGCATGGCTGTGATGGGTTCTAAGGTCAGACAGTTAACCGCTTGTTGATTGGCTGTTCTGCAGCCTTTCAAAAAAGCACCAAGAAAGCGCCGAACACCGAACCCGAACTTTTGCGGAAATGTTCGGGTTCGGGTCCGGGGTCCAAAAATCCTAAAGTTCGGTACGTGTTCGCTCAACCCTAATGTCAACCCAAGAATGTAACAGAAAAATTACAGAAATTTATTAACCTGTCTACTTGGTGGAGCAGGGGTTTATGACAGAAATTGTTTATTGTCACCCAAAAATGTAAAAGAAAAATTATTGAAATGTATTAAGCTGCCAACTAGGTAAAGGAGAGGTATATTACACCCAAAAATTAGTGAATTTCACCCGAAAATGTAACAGACAATTTATTTTATTTTTTTACCTGTCTACTAGGTATAGCAGTGGTACATCACACTCAAAAATTGGTGAATTTTACCAGAAAATTTAACTGACAAAGTAGTGAAATGACATAAAATAAAATAAAATACGTACAAATAAAAAAATAAAATTAATTTATGAGTTGGAGTTCCATATGGAGTAGGAGTTTGAGGAGGCGGTGGGTTTAGTGGTGTAGGTGGAAGCAGCGGTGGAGGAGGACAAGGTAGCCAACACTGTTTTTTGGTTTTAATATTTTTATTTTATTTTTTTATTAGGGTACACTCCAAAAGAGTGTGAAATATCCAAAATACAAGAATGAGCAATTGTGCTGCAGTATAACAATGGCTGGTTAAGGCCGGAATACATGTCTATTCTGCACAAGGTACAGACAAGTCCTGTGGGATCCATGCCTGGTTTATTTTAATGAATGTGAGCTTGTCCACATTGGCTGTGGAAAGGCTGCTGCGCTTGTCTGTGATGACGCCCCCTGCCGTGCGAAACACACGTTCAGATAATGCACTGGCTGCAGCGCAGGCCAGCACCTCCAAGGCGTAAAGGGCAAGCCCAATTTGGAGACCCAGAAGTTGAAGGGGGCAGACCCGTCATTCAGTATGTGTAGGCGTGTGCACACATACTGCTCCACCATGTTGCTGAAATGCTGTCTCCTGTTAAGAAGTTCCATATCAGCTGGTAGTGCTGGCTGTTGTGGCATGCTGAAAAACCTTTTCCACATTTCGGCCATGCTAACCCTGCCTTTTGAGGTGCTGGCGGTGCTCCAGCTGCGTTGGCGACCTCTTCCTCTTCCTTCGCCTAGTCCTTCCACTGTGCCCCCGCTGTCAGGTGGGAATGCCACCAGCAGCGCGTCTACCAGCATGCCCTTGTACTCGCACATCTTACGCTCACACTGCAGTGATGTAATTAAGGACGGTACATTGTCCTTGTAACGGGGATCCAGCAGCGTGGCCACCCAGTAATCAGCACAAGTTAGAATGTGGGCAACTCGGCAGTCGTTGCGGAGACACTGCAGCATGTAAGGCTCATGTGTGCCAGGCTGCCCAGAGGCAACGAAAAATCTGTGCTCTGTGGGAGGTGTATGGTCTGTGTCCTCTGTATCCCCCCATCCACGCACCAGTGATGGCCATGAGCTGGTCTGGGTGCCACCCTGCTGTGAACATGCTTCCTCCTCCTCCATCTCCTCCTCCTCATCCTCCACCTCGTCATCCTCTAGAACTGTGCCCTTGCTGGACAATTGTGTACCTTGGGTTTGTGGGTGCAGGAACCCACCCTCGGAGCCACTTGGGAATGACTGGCCGGAAACCCTACAAAATGATTCCTCTTCCTCCTCCTCCTCCTTCTGTGCAACATCCTCTTCCATCATCGCCAGCAGCGTTTTTTCAAGGAGGCATAGAAGTGGGATAGTAACGGATAACGGTGGGATATCGGCACTGGCCATGTTGGTGGAGTACTCGAAACAGCGCAACAAGGAACACAGGTCTCGCACGGAGGTCCAGTCATTGGTAGTGAAGTGGTGCTGTTCCGCAGAGCGACTCACCTGTGCGTGCTGCAGCTAGAACTCCACTATCTCCTGCTGCTACTCGCACAGTCTGGCCAGCCTATGCAAGGTGGAGTTCCACCTTGTGGGCACGTCACATATGAGGCGGTGAACGGGAAGGCCGAAGTTATGCTGCAGCGCTGACAGGCGAGGAGGGTGAGAACGCAGAAAGGGCGCACAGACGGCCTGCACTTTATGTAGCAGCTCTGACATATCGGGGTAGTTATTAAAGAATCTCTGCACCACCAAATTCAGCACATGCGCCAGGCAAGGGATATGCGTCAAACCGACTAGTCCCAGAGCTGCTACAAGATTTCGCCCATTATTGCACACCACCAGGCCGGGCTTGAGGCTCACTGGCACCAACCACTTATCGGTCTGTTGTTCAAGGCCTGTCTACAGCTCCTGAGCGGTGTGGGGTTTGTCCCCCAAACAGATAAGTTTTAAAACTGCCTGCTGTCGTTTACCCCTGGCTGTGCTGAAGTTGGTGGTGAAGGTGTTATGCTGACCGGATGAGGAGGCGGTAGAGGATAAGGAAGCGGAGTAGGAGGAGGAAGCAACAGGAGGCAAAGAGAAACGCCCTGCAATCCTCAGTGGTGGAAGGACATGCACCAAACTGCTATCCGCCTTAGGCCCAGCCGCCACTGCATTTACCCAGTGTGCTGTTATGGAGGTATAACGTCCCTGACCATGCTTACTGGTCCACGTATCCATAGTAAGGTGCACCTTGCCACAGATGGCGTTGCGCAGTGCACACCTGATTTTGTCCCCTACTTGGTTTTGCAGGGATGGCTCGCCTGGAAAAGTAGTGGGCGCTGGGCACGACGTACTGTGGGACAGCCACCGCCATAAGGCCTTTAAAACTATCCGTATCCACCAGACAGAATGACAGCATTTCAAAGGCCAGTAATTTAGAATTACTGGCATTCAGGGCTAGGGATTGCAGGTGGGTAGGGGAGTACTTCCTCTTCCTCTCCAGTGTTTGGGAGATGGAGAGCTGAACGCTTCCGTTGGACATTGTGGAGATTCTTGGTGACCCAGGTGGTGGTGTTGCTGGAAGATCCTCTGTTTGCGGGGTGGCAGGTGGCACTGTCACTCTAGAGATGGATGAAGAGGCTGAGACTGCAGCAGAAGAGGAAGCAGGAGGAGCCAGAGACCTTTTTTGGTTTTTGAGGTGTCTACTCCACTGCAGCTCGTGCTTAGCAGTTAAATGCCTGGTCATGCAGGTTGTGCTCAGGTTGAGAAGATTTATGCCTCGCTTCAGGCTCTGATTGCACAGCGTGCAAACCACTTGTGTCTTGTCATTAGCACATTGTCTGAAGAACTGCCCCGCCAGGGAACTCCTTGGAGCTGGCTTTGGTGTGCTCGGTCCCTTGCTGCGGTGGGCAGTAGCAGGTGTACTCTCTAGAGAACGGCCGCTCCGCTTTTGCACCCTGCTCCCTCCTCTGCTGTACTGGTGGCTCTGTGTGACCACCGCCTCTTCCTCCGAACTACATAGGTCACTCGCATGACCTTGATTCCATGTGGGGTCGAGGACCTCATCGTCCTCCACATCATCTTCCACCCAGTCTTCACCCCTGCCCTCATCATCCAAGACGTGCTGCGATGGTCCTCCCATGTACTCATCTTGAAAAATAAGTGGTTGGGCATCGGTGCACTCAATCTCTTCCACTTCTGGGGCAGGGCTAGGTGGATGGCCCTGGGAAACCCTGCTAACAGAGTCATCAAAAATCAGAAGAGACTGCTGCATGACTTGGGGCTCAGACTGCTTGGCTGATTTGCAAGGGGGTGAGGTGAAAGACTGATGGACATGGGTTGCAGGTGCCAACTCTGTTCTTTCAGCAGGAGACTGGGTAGGAGACAATGTGAAGGAACTGGAGGCACTGTCAGCAACCCAATCTACCATCGCCTGTACTTGTTCAGGCCTCACCATTCGTAGAGTCACATTAGGCCCGACCAAATACCGCTGCAGGTTCTGTCGCCTACTCGCACCTGAGGAAGGGGTTTCACTTATGCGTGTAGCTGGCACAGATCGACCACGTCCTCTCCCTGCAACAGGAGCTTCACCAGCAGCACCACGACCTGGGCCACGTCCCTTATTTGACGCTCTCCTCATATTTCTCAAATTTAGGATCTTGCCCTAAATGGGTTTTTAATTAATAGCAGAATAGAACGACAGTATGTACAGGGTGTATCTCAGACGCCCTGATCCAGACTAGGCCGCAATTAAAGATTTGTGCCCAAAATGGCTGTTTGTTTAATAACTGAATAGAACCACAGTATGTAAAGGCTGTATCTCACAATGAAATATGCAGCAAAGGCTGCAAAATCAACTTATTTTCCCCAAACGGGTGTTTGTTCAATAACGGAATATGACAGCAGTATATAACCCTTGAATTTCACACGTGCTGATGGTGCAAGGCCAGAATTTTTTTTTATTTTGCAAAAAAAAGGGTGTTTTATTAATAAAAGACTTTAACCCCAGTATGTAAAAGCTATATCTCACACGCCCTGACCCATACTAGGCAGCAATTAAAGATTTGTGCCCTAAATGGCTGTATTTAAAATAACTGAATAGAACCACACTATGTGAAGGCTGTATCTCACGCACCCTTAATCAGACTAGGCCGCAATTAAAGATTTGTGCCCAAAATGGGTGTTTGTTTAATAACTGAATATGACAGCAGTATATAACCCTTGAATTTCACACATGCTGATGGTGCAAGGCCAGAAAAATTGTGTATTTTGCCCAAAAAAGGGTGTTTTATTAATAGAATATAACCACTGTATATAAAGGGTGTATCTCACACGCCCTGATCCACACTAGGCCGCAATTGATTTGTGACGAAAATGGCTGTATTTTAGGTAACTTAATAGAACCACAGTATGTAAAGGCTGTATCTCACAATGACATATGCAGCAAAGGCTGCAAAATCAACTTTTTTGCCCAAAACGGTTGTTTGTTTAATAACTGAATATGACAGCAGTATATAACCCTTGAATTTCACACGCACTGATGCTGCAAGGGCTGTAAAATAGCGTATTTTGCCAAAAAAGGGTGTTTTTAAAAACCCAGAAAATTATAGCTGTATTTCTAGCTTTAGGCCTCATGCACACGACAGTATTTTTTCACGGTCCGCAAAAACGGGGTCCGTAGGTCCGTGATCCGTGACCGTTTTTTCGTCCGTGGGTCTTCCTTGATTTTTGGAGGATCCACGGACATGAAAAAAAAGTCGTTTTGGTGTCCGCCTGGCCGTGCGGAGCCAAACGGATCCGTCCTGAATTACAATGCAAGTCAATGGGGACGGATCCGTTTGACGTTGACACAATATGGTGTCATTTCAAACGGATCCGTCCCCATTGACTTTCAATGTAAAGTCTGGAGTCCCTTTTATACCATCGGATCGGAATTTTCTCCAATCCGATGGTATATTTTAACTTGAAGCGTCCCCATCACCATGGGAACGCATCTATGTTAGAATATACTGTCGGATATGAGTTAGAGCGTGAAAACTCATTTCCGACAGTATATTCTAACACAGAGGCGTTCCCATGGTGATGGGGACGCTTCTAGTTAGAATATACTACAAACTGTGTACATGACTGCCCCCTGCTGCCTGGCAGCACCCGATCTCTTACAGGGGGCCGTGATCAGCACAATTAACTCCTCAGGTGCCGCACCTGAAGGGGTTAATTGTACTATCATATCCCCCTGTAAGAGATCAGGGCTGCCAGGCAGCAGGGGGCAGACCCCCCCCTCCCCAGTTTGAATATCATTGGTGGCCAGTGCGGCCCCCCCTCCCTCTATTGTAATAATAGGTTGGTGGCCAGTGTGCAGCCCCCCGGCCCCCCCCTTCCCCCCTCTATTGTAATAAATCGTTGGTGGCACAGTGTGCGCCCCCCATCGCCCCCCCTTCCTCCCTCTATTGTAATAAATCGTTGGTGGCACAGTGTGCGCCCCCCATCGCCCCCCCTTCCTCCCTCTATTGTAATAAATCGTTGGTGGCACAGTGTGCGCCCCCCATCGGCCCCCCCTCCCTCTATAGCATTAACAACATTGGTGGCCAGTGTGCGGCCTCCCATCTCCCCCCCCCCCATCATTGGTGGCAGCGGAGTTCCGATCGGAGTCCCAGTTTAATCGCTGGGGCTCCGATCGGTAACCATGGCAACCAGGAAGCTACTGCAGCCCTGGTTGCCATGGTTACTTAGTAATAGTACAATAGTAGAAGATTCATACTTACCTGCTGGCTGCTGCGATGTCTGTGTCCGGCCGGGAGCTCCTCCTACTGGTAAGTGACAGTTCATTTAGCAATGCGCCGCACAGACCTGTCACTTACCAGTAGGTGGAGCTCCCGGCCGGACACGAACATTGCAGCAGCCAGCAGGTAACTATGAATCTTCTACTATTGTACTATTGCTAAGTAACCATGGCAACCAGGACTGCAGTAGCGTCCTGGTTGCCATGGTTACCGATCGGAGCCCCAGCGATTAAACTGGGACTCCGATCGGAACTCCGCTGCCACTAATGATCGGGGGGATGGGAGGCCGCACACTGGCCACCAATGTTGTTAATGCTATAGAGGGAGGGGGGGCCGATGGGGGGTGCACACTGTGCCACCAACGATTTATTACAATAGAGGGAGGAAGGGGGGGGCCGATGGGGGGCGCACACTGTGCCACCAACGATTTATTACAATAGAGGGAGGAAGGGGGGGCGATGGGGGGCGCACACTGTGCCACCAACAAATTATTACAATAGAGGGAGGAAGGGGGGGGCCGGGGGGCCGCACACTGACCACCAACCTATTATTACAATAGAGGGAGGGAGGGGGGGCCGCACTGGCCACCAATGATATTCAAACTGGGGAGGGGGGGTCTGCCCCCTGCTGCCTGGCAGCCCAGATCTCTTACAGGGGGATATGATAGTACAATTAACCCCTTCAGGTGCCGCACCTGAAGGGGTTAATTGTGCTGATCACGGCCCCCTGTAAGAGATCGGGTGCTGCCAGGCAGCAGGGGGCAGTCTTGTACACAGTTTGTAGTGTATTCTAACTAGAAGCGTCCCCATCACCATGGGAACGCCTCTGTGTTAGAATATACTGTCGGATATGAGTTTTCACAAAGTGAAAACTTAGATCTGAAAAAGCTTTTATGCAGACGGATCTTCGGATCCGTCTGTATGAAAGCAACCTACGGCCACGGATCACGGACACGGATGCCAATCTTGTGTGCATCCGTGTTCTTTCACAGACCCATTGACTTGAATGGGTCCGTGAACCGTTGTCCGTCAAAAAAATAGGACAGGTCATATTTTTTTGACGGACAGGATACACGGATCACGGTCTCGGCTGCAAAACGGTGCATTTTCCGATTTTTCCACGGACCCATTGAAAGTCAATGGGTCCGCGAAAAAAAAACGGAAAACGGCACAACGGCCACGGATGCACACAACGGTCGTGTGCATGAGGCATTAATTGAACACTGACTAATCCCGATGTTGTATATTGCAAAAAAAGTGTGTTTTTTAATTAACAGAATATGAAAGCTGTATATATTAAACTTGAATTTCACACGTGCAGATCTGTAAAATAGTGTATTTTGCCAAAAAAAGGGTGTTTTAAAAAACTCTGAAAATTATGGCTGTATTTCTGGCTTAAATTGCACACTGACTAATCCAGATATTATAAAAAAAGTGTGTTTTTTTTACTAAAAGAATATGAAAGCTGTATATAACCCTTGAATTTCACACGTGCTGATGCTGTAAGGGCTGTAAAATTGGGTATTTTGACAAAAAAGTGCGTTTTTAAAAACCCAGAAAATTATTGCTGTATTTCTAGCTTAAATTGCACACTGACTAATCCTGCAAATGCACCAGATGTTGTATATTGCCAAAAAAGGGTGATTTTTTAAAACCAGCTTGGAATTCAATATCACAAAAGCTCAGATGCAGAGGTAGTACACTGAGCTTGCATAAAATGGTCGCTGCCGCCGCCCACCTAACTAACAGACGGATAAAAGTTATTTTTTTCTGTCACTGGGCTCAGGGCAGGGTAAAAAGATTGCGTCCTGCACCCACACAACTAAATGTATGTAGATCGCTGATTTAGATTCCAGTTCTAAACAAAGATTCTCTCCTATTCTCTCCCTGAAATCACAAGTCCAGCAGCATCCTCTCCCTACACTAGTAACAGCAGAGTGACGTGCAGCGCTACGTGACTCAAGCTTATATATAGCCTGGATCACATGCTGCAGTGGCCAATCACAGCCATGCCATTAGTAGGCATGGCTGTGATGGCTTCTAAGGGCACAGAGTTAAACGCTTGTTGATTGGCTGCTCTGCAGACTTTAAACTAAAATTTTTACTAAAATGTTCAGGTTCGGGTCCGGGGTAAAAAAATCCTAAAGTTCGGTATGAACCCGAACTTTACAGTTCAGGTTCGCTCAACCCTAGACATGGGTTTTATAGACAGTCCCAATCTTCATATTTCAGATGATATTGTTTTATCATAAGATTGTCAGAAACTATTTTATACAGTTAAGTTACAGTTTAGTCTAGTTGAGAGTACCAGCATTGGATACATTTAGGAACTGTCTGAAAAATAATTGCTGCCCTCTTAGTCACTGTATGTTACAAGAAAATTTTGACTAGCACATCCATAGTCGCAGGTGCACATCCATAAAGCTAGCATGCAGAAAGCAAACAAAAAAATGTATGGCAGCACAACATTACACATACAAACAATAAAACTAGGAAGTAGGGATTATTCTAAATTAAAGTAGTATTATACCTTCTATACAGTTAGGTCCATATATATTTGGACAGAGACAACATTTTTCAAATTTTTGTTCTGTACATTACCACAATGGATTTTGAACAAAACAATTCAGATGCAGTTGATGTTCAGACATTTTAGCTTTATTTCAGTGGGTTGAACAAAATGATTGCATAAATATGTGAGGAACTAAAGCATTTTTAAACTCAATCCCTTCATGTCAGGGGCTCAAAAGTAATTGGACAAATTAAATAATTGTAAATAAAATGTTAATTTATAATACTTGGTTAAAAAAAAACTTTGTTGGCAATGACTGCCTGAAGTCTTAAACTCATGGACATCACCAGACGCTGTGTTTCCTTCTTTCTAATGCTCTGCCATGCCTTTACTGCAGCAGTTTGCAGTTGCTGTTTGTTTGTGGGCATTTCTGTCTGAAGTTTAGTCTTTAACAAGAGAAATGCATGCTCTATTGGGTTCAGATCAGGTGACTGGCTTGGCCATTCAAGAATATTACACTTCTTTGCTTTAATAAACTCCTGGGTTGCATTGACTTTGTTTTGGGTCTTTGTCCATCTGTATTATGAAACGCTGAGCAATCAGTTTGGCTGCATTTGGCTGGATTTGAGCACACAGTATGTCTCTGAAAACCCCAGAATTCATCCGGCTGCTTCTGTCATATCATCAATAAACAGTAGGGACCCAGTGCCACTGGCAGCCATGCATGCCTCCACCGTGTTTTACAGATGATGTGGTATGCTTTAGATCATGAGCTGTACCATGCTTTCATCATACTTTTTTTCTTTCCATCACTCTGGTAGAGGTTGATCTTGGTTTCATCTGTCCAAAGATTGTTCTTCCTGAAGTGTGCTGGTTTTTAAGATTTTTTTTTAGCAAAGTTCAATCTAGCCTTTTTATTCTTGAGTCTTATGAGTGGCTTGCACCATCCAGTGAACCCTCTGTATTTACTTTCATGCAGTCTTCTCTTTATGGTAGATTTGGATTATTATACCTATATCCTGGAGAGTGTTGTTCACTTGGTTGGCTGTTGTGAAGGGGTTTCTCTTCACCACGGTAATTATTCAGCAATCATCCACCACTGTTGTCTTATGTGGGAGTCCAGGTCCAGCAATTTCTCGGATGTTTTTTTTTCTGTTTTCGCAGATGAAGGATGGCTTGTTTCACCTGCGAGGAGAGCTCCTTTGACCGCTTGTTTACTTCTCAGCAAAATCTTCAAAATGCAAGCACCACACCTCAAATCATCTCCAGGCCTTTTTATGTGCTTAATTGAGAATGAAATAATAAAGGAATTGCCCACACCTGCCCATAAAACAGCCTTTGAGTCAATTGTCCAATTACTTTTGGTCCCTTTAAAAACAGGGTGCCACATGTAAAGGATCTGAAACTCCTAAACCCTTCATCCAATTTTAATGTGGATACCCTCAAATGAAAGCTAAAGGTATGCACTTTATGTCCATGTCCAATATATAACTATAACTTGAATATGTTTTAGTAAACAGGTAACAAAAACAAAATTTGTGTCTGTGTACAAATATATAGGGACCTAACTGTATATGAAAAATCAGAAGCTCTTTGCGCACATTTTTAAACAAACATGTGTCAGGCCCATCTACCAGGTATCAAGGTGGCTTCTGCAGATGAATATCTAACTGTCACGGGTAATGGGGAAGGGGAAAACACCAGACACACACAAAAGGAAATAGACTACAGTCTAGGCCTCAAAAGCTAAGGAAGAGGGATGGTGACCTCCTAATAATCCCTAGGCCTTTCCCTAACTCCTGACAGTATGAGCAAATCCTGATGGTGGAAATGCTCATACGCTGGATACCTATGCCCTGCTAAAACTGACGAGCCCTAGGATAGGTAGCAGGAGTCCAGACAGCTGGTTCCTTCCCAGACGAAGAAACCTGCATCTCCCAGAAGAGAGGCAGAACAACAACAAACAGAAAAGGCAACTAGTACTTGGCTTTGAGATGTATGGAGATGCAGGAGATCCAAGACAAATAAGCTCTAGCAATTCCAAAAGGAAATATCAAGCGCATGGTCAGCAGTGTGAGGCAGACCTAAATAGAGCCTCATCATCTTCTCACCTCTGTTACGGGAGGGACCCTAACACTAACAGAACTGACTATCCTGGGGTTGACCTAAGCATACAATGTTCAGGGCGGTGTAGGAACCAGCTACATATATGCTTTGCTCAGAAGCCCCAGGCAGATGGGCGGGGAGTGCTCAATCTAAAAGAGGCAGCTACCCTCAATATATACTACAAGAAAATTTAGACTAGCACATTCATACTCGCAGGTGCACATCCATAAAGCTAAAACCGCCCTGAACATTGTAGGTGTAGGTCAAGCCCAGGAGAGGCAGTTCTGTTACTGTTAAGTACTCATCTGCAGAAGCCACCTTGACGCCTTGTAGATGGGCTCAACACACGTTTGATCAAAAATGTGCGTAAAGAGCTTCAAATTTTTCATATGTAGTGGGTATAATAGCACTATAATTCCGAATAATCCCTACTTCCCAGTTTTATTGTTTGTATGTGTAATGTTGTGCTGCCGTACATTTTTTTGTTTGCTTTATGCATGCTAGCTTTATGGATGTGCACCTGCGACTATGAATGTGATTATCAAAATTTTCTTGTAGTATATATTGAGGGTAGTTGCCTCTTTTAGATTGAGCACTCCCCGCCCATCTGCCCATGGCTTCTGAGCAGAGTATAAATGTAGCTGGTTCCTACACCGCCCTGAACATTGTAGGCTTAGGTCAAGCCAGGGAGAGGCTGATCTGTTTGTTTTAGGTACCCATCTGCAGAAGCCACCTTGACGCCTGGTAGATGGGCCAGACACATATTTGATCAAAAATGTACACAAAGAGCTTCTAATTTTTCATATATAGTAGTTATAATACCACTATAACTCAGAATAATCCCTACTTCCCGGTCACTGTATGTTGCCACTATAATTGCTCTGTTTGATCTTAAAATTAACTCTGATTTGGGAATGCGACTAGCTGACTGAGGGGTTGAGTGGTTGTGCTGGACTCTGCCTTATAAAAGTTACACATACAGAAGATTAACAACGGATCTTACTGTTTCTTTTAGGAATGTTTTAACAAATTTGTTACAGGACTGTATGATGTTGGGTCTGATAAGAAAACTATGGATTACTTGCTGGTTCATTAACCTATCAGTTTCAATCTTTGACTGAGCTGTTTCCACCTCCTATGTATTCAATAATTGCATGTATTGGTTCTCTGAAAAAAAGATTAGCAGCATGGGTAGATAATCTTTTGCTTCCCATAGTGACTGACATTCTGATTTATCTAAAGGATTAAGCTAGTTTATCTTCAATGTTTCTTCTTTAAATTCCTTATTTGCACAAGATCTAATGATCTCTGCTGCCTTAAATTACAGTGGATGTAGCAACAAAGTGAAAGAATTTCTAATTATGTCTTCCTTTAATTAGTTTTATTTTCTGCAGGTGTAGGAGAAAGTATTGGTGTTAAATTTTCACAATCTTTAGCAAATATTTTTATGGTGTGGTGGGATCAGAGACTGACAATTCCACCTCTAAAATAAAAAAGTATTGTGACAGATCCATCTGTATAGACCTATATTGCTGGTTCGTCTGTTTGCCTTCATTTCGCTGGATTTCCTGTCCGTATGCCCCTGTTCGTGTGTTTCCCCACATACCGATTGGAACTACTGAACGGACGGCCACCCAGGAGAGGAGTGTGCTGCTAGTTAACCTAAATGGCCTCATTGTTCACAAAGGACTTGAACCAACTTGAACTCCTGGTCTAATTCGTGCCATTGTGGGACGCTAAATGTCTGTGTATTGAAAAGGGTTGTGACATTGTATGTTTAAATGGTGATGTCTGTTCTGTTGTCCCCACATGTGTATTGGTGATTTCCCTCTGTCTTGAGAGATAATTGGATTATTCCTCGGGTGTCGCCAGGGCAGAGAGGAGAAAACCATAATGCATTGTGGGGATGTGTTGTCTCTGTAGTGCTGCATGTCTGTCCTGTGTCACAGTCTCCATTCTGGTCCCCTAGGGGCGTGTCCACCAGATGGGGACCTGCATAAAAATGGGCGGGTAGCCCTCAATAAAACATTCCCTGTTTGACTTTCAAGACGGAGCTTGGTCTCATTTATGGAGGGATTTATTATTGGGACAGCGCTTTCGTATATTGCTAGCTGTGGAAGGAGTTCGACTGAATTGCTGATCGGGAGTTGCCACGTTTGTATGCTCCATTCGGGGGTTTGATGATCGGCTGGATTAAAAACTGCATTCCTGGAGAAAGGGGCTTATTCACTAACCAGCGGCGTCATCTACCTGGCGGTGAGTGTCGTAACAAGTATCAATTGCAATACAGTATACTTTATATAATTGATGGCAGAGCATGTGATATCCAGTATGTGGGTTGAATCAAAGGTCCCCTAAAAGTATTGTCTGAAGTAATTAGAAATCTAAGACAAGTCCTAAATTGGCTTAGGCTACTTTTACACTGGCGTTTCTGGGTCTGCTTGTGAGATCCGTTTCAGGGCTCTCACAAGCGTCCCAAAACGGATCAATTCAGCCCCAATGCATTCTGAATGGATAAGGATCCGTTCAGAATGCATCAATTTGGCTGTGTTTGGTCTCCATTGCGTTTTTGAGGCGGACACCAAAAAGGCAGCTTGCAGCGTTTTGGTGTCCGCCTGACGATGTGGAGCCAAACTGATCCATCCTGACTTACAATGTAAA
Source organism: Bufo gargarizans (assembly GCF_014858855.1). Lineage (NCBI taxonomy): Eukaryota > Metazoa > Chordata > Amphibia > Anura > Bufonidae > Bufo > Bufo gargarizans. The sequence goes on from NC_058080.1 coordinate 366,821,758, forward strand.
TCAATGGGGACGGATCCGTTTTCACTGACACAATATGGTGCAATTAAAAACGGATTCGCCCTACATTGACTTTCAATGTCAGTCAAGACGGATCTGTTTTGACTTAGACTTTTTTTTATGAATAATGCATACAGATCCGTTCTGAATGGATACAAGCTTTTGTATTTTCGCAGGTGTGAAAGTAGCCTTAACATTAAGAAACTAAAACATGTTATGCTCACCCCCTTCTCCAGCACCATTCTCTGCAGTGCTTGCCTGGTTCTCCTGCCTCTGTTTACAAAAAGCAGCAGCAATGTACCTGATGTATCTGTTAGGCCTCCAAAGGGACACCCATGAAACATTTGGATATCTGAAACTGAATTATCAGGAGCAAAAAATAACATTGACCTGTCACAAACCATTAGTAAATGTATCTTACAAGTAAAATGACAGAAAATACACTATCTATTAAAAAATAAGGACAAAACCAGTTAGAAAAATTAGGGCCTAAGTGCCTTCCCCCTGGGCAGTGAATGTACAGTTGCAAGAAAAAGTATGTGAACCCTTTGGAATGATATGGATTTCTGCACAAATTAGTCATAAAATGTGTTCTGATCTTCATCTAAGTCACAACAATAGAAAATCACAGTCTGCTTAAACTAATAACACACAAAGAATTAAATGTTACCATGTTTTTATTGAACATACCATGTAAACATTCACAGTGCATGTGGAAAAAGTATGTGAACCCCTAGACTAATGACATCTCCAAGAGCTAATTGGAGTGAGGTGTCAACCAACTGGATTTCAATCAATGAGATGAGATTGGAGGTGTTGGTTACAGCTGCCCTGCCCTATAAAAAACACACACCAGTTCTGGGTTTGCTTTTCACAAGAAGCATTGCCTGATGTGAATGATGCCTCACACAAAAGAGCTCTCAGAAGACCTACGATTAAGAATTGTTGACTTGCATAAAGCTGGAAAGGGTTATAAAAGCCTTGCTGTTCATCAGTCCACGGTAAGACAAATTGTCTAAAAAATTTAGAAAGTTCAGCACTGCTGCTACTCTCCCTAGGAGTGGCCGTCCTGTAAAGATGACTGCAAGAGCACAGCACAGACTGCTCAATGTGGTGAAGAAGAATCCTAAAGTGTCAGCTAAAGACTTACAAAAGTCTCTGGCATATGCTAACATTCCTGTTAGCGAATCTATGATACGTAAAACACTAAACAAGAATGGATTTCATGGGAGGATACCACAGAGGAAAACCACTGCTTTCCAAAAAAAACATTGCTGCACGTTTACAGTTTGCACAAGAGCACCTGGATGTTCCACAGCAGTACTGGCAAAATATTCTGTGGACAGATGAAACCAAATTTGAGTTGTTTGGAAGAAACACACAACACTATGTGTGGAGAAAAAGAGGCACAGCACACCAACATCAAAACCTCATCCCAACTGTGAAGTATGGTGGTGGGGGCATCATGGTTTGGGGCTGTTTTGCTGCGTCAGGGTCTAGATGGATTGCTATCATCAAAGGAAAAATGAATTGCCAAGTTTATCAAGACATTTTGCAGGAGAACTTAAGGCCATCTGTCCTCCAGCTGAAGCTCAACAGAAAATGGGTGTTGCAACAGGACAACGACCCAAAGCATGGAAGTAAATCAACAACATAATGGCTTAAACAGAATATAATACGCCTTCTGGAGTGGCCCAGTCAGAGTCCTGACCTCAACCCGATTGAGATGCTGTGGCATGACCTCAAGAAAGCGATTCACACCAGATATCCCAAGAATATTGCTGAACTTAACAGTTCTGTAAAGAGGAATGGTCAAGAATTACTCCTGACCGTTGTGCACGTCTGATCTGCAACTATAGGAAACGTTTGGTTGAAGTTATTGCTGCCAAAGGAGGTTCAACCAGTTATTAAATCCAAGGGTTCACATACTTTTTCCACCTACACGGTGAATGTTTATATGGTGTGTTCAATAAAAACATGGTAACATTTAATTCTTTGTGTGTTATTAGTTTAAGCAGACTGTGATTGTCTATTGTTGTGACTTAGATGAAGATCAGATCACATTTTATGACCAATTTGTGCTGAAATCCATATCATTCCAAAGGGTTCACATACTTTTTCTTGCACCTGTATATTGAAGATAGTGTCGGACTGGGGTTCCTAGGACCCATGAGAGAAATTTATTCTGAGGGATCACTCTACAGCTACAGATGATTGATTACCAGGGTCACTGCAGTGACTTTGAGAAGTATTTGCAGTCAATGGCCCAGATTCAGGTAGATTTGCCCATTACTTACACCTGAGCCGCTCAGCTGAATTTCTCTGCGCTGGAGCAATTTTGCCAAATTGCCACCTGATTCAGGAATCGTTTGTTCATTTAATTTGCTCCTGTTTAAGGCAAAGCTGAGGGCGCAAGGCCGTGCAAGTCAAAGTGGGTGTGCCCCTATGTAAATGAGGAATTTTCGGCTCAGCAGAGGTTTGCTAGCATAATTTCAGGGCAAATCCTGCTCAGCTGCTTGCACTGAGCAAATAAATAGGAGCAGACTTGCGCAGGTTCTTTGCTGAATTTCATCCTGCTTTTTCCTACCCCCCCCCTGAGCAAGGAAATTCAGCCCTTTTGCAAGACATGGCACCTCCCAAAGGGACCAAAATAAGGAAGGCCAACTTTGTGGCTGCAGAGATGGACATCCTGATTGCTGCACTCCAGCAGCATAAGGAAGTCCTATATGGTGCCCAGCGGGCAAACACCACCATTGCCCAAAGGAGGGCTATATATGAAGCCATTGCCCTGGACATCAATGCCCTGGGTAATGAAGTGCGTACCTGGGATGACATCCAGAAGAAATTAAATGATATGAGGCGCAGGGTCCGTGAAAAACTGGCTCTTATCAGGAAGCATACCGGTGGCACGGGAGGTGGTCCGCGATGTATGATCCGGCTCAATCAGGAGGAGCAGCTTATTGCACAAACGTTCGTGCAGGAGCAGGTGGAGGGACTTGAAGGGTACGACTCCACTGTTGGGAACTTGGGGACTGGTAAGTTATTTTTCTTTCATATCTGCTGTGCATCATGGGAGGGGGTACAAGTGAACATATGAGAAGTGTGTTGCACCAGCAAAATATGTCGTTTTGGTGTCATCCACAGGTGGTGATGAGGAAGAAGAAGCTGGGCCGTCTTCGGCTGCGGCTCGACCCAGCCCATCCAGACCAGAGCCAGGGGTCCAGTCAGGCCCCATGGACATTCTGGCTATGCTGGTCCAGGAGGAGATCATACCGGGGCCAAGTATGGAGGAGCAAGTGGTATTGGAGGAGGATTCCTTTTTCCTCATCCAGGAGGACTCTGGCTCCCTCCAGGAGGATACCACCATCCCTGTGCAACCCACCACCCCCCCGCCCAGCACGTCATCCCCCTCCAGGGCAAGCCCCTCCCTTGTGGACCCCTCCCCTTCTCCCTCTGTCCGTGGCCGAGCCTCTCCTCCCAGGAAGGCTCTGTCCAAAACGAGGCATATATCCTCCAGCCTCCGTGACGGTCTGCTGGAGGAGCAGGCCCTGCAGACCCGCCATATAGGGGCCATGGTGGGAGAGGTGCGTCGTCTGGCGGACAGCATGGCATCCACCTCCACCTCTATGCAGCATGCCCTCACCCTGCATGAGGACCGGGACAAACATGTGGCACAGAGCCTGGGGGAAATTAGTGGCAACTCTAAGGCCATAGTCACCTGCTTGGTGGCTCTGGAGACCACACCAGCTTTGTTAAGCAGGATGACAGCTGCGGTGGAGGCCAATACCGCTGCTGTGCAGGCCAACACCGCTGCAGTGCAGGAGGAGGCGAGAGTTACCCGCCGGCATCAGCGGGATACCACCACCCGCCAAATGCGGATGTTGGCCCAGACCAACACCATCCTTGCCCGCCTGGCCAACGCCATGGAGGGCATGCAGCCACCACCTGCAAGGAGTGTGGAAGTAGGGGTTGATGCTCCTCCCCCCCCTCCTCCCCCCACCCCTCCATCCCCACCCCATGCCTCCTCCGCACCACGGAGATTGAGGAGCCAGAGCCGGGGCACCCTTGGCCCAAAGAAAAAAACAAAAAAATAATTTTATGTCTACATTTTTTTGCTCAACACAATATGATTTTTTTTATTATTTTTCGATATGCTCAGGGTATGAGATTATATTTTTTTTATATGCTCAGGATATGAGTTTTTAGATTTATTTGTAGTCCCTACACACGGTGAGGAGTGTATACTACAGTGTGACTGGTGTGTGAATGGGGGGGGGGGGGGGTGGCACTCCTGCTGGAAAAGGGGTGTCACCCTCTGCCATGTGAAAGGTGTATGAATGGACAGCAACATAATTGGAGCCTTGACGCGGCGTTGCTGCTCCCTAATACCATGGGGTATTGTTGGGTCTAATCCAATTGGGGGTGCATGTGTCGGGTGTGTGCTAGGGACTACAGTGGTGTACATACATGCATTATACTTGTGACAAGATCAGGGTGTGTTTAATGTGCAAAGAGACGTTCCACAAGACCATTCCGGATTGCTCTTCCCTCAGAAGATCCGGTAGTGTTTCTTGGGGGGGGGGGGGGTTGCGTGGTTCGGGGGTAAGGTCATTGCGTAGCTCAATGTGCATGCCCCTTCTTTGAGCTAAATTGTGGAGAATACTACATGCCCCTACGATTTGGCATACAAAGTTGGGTGAATACAATAGGGTCCCCCCTGATTTATCCAGACATCTGAATCGAGATTTAAGGATGCCAAATGTGCGCTCCACCACCGCACGGGTACGTGCATGGGCTTCGTTATATCTTTCCTCTCCTGGTGTTTGAGGGTTACGAAATGGGGTCATCATGTGAGGTCCCAGGGCATAGGCAGAGTCACCTGGAAGGGAAAAGACAGGAGGATGTTAGTCGTGCATGTGCCCCTTGTGATGTGTGCATCATGGGGGGGGGGGGGCAGTCATACCTGACACCCATGTCACTCACCAATCAGCCAGCTGTCTCCATACATGTTCTGGTCAAACTCGGTTGGGATGGGGCTGTGTCGGTAAATAAAACTGTCATGGCTTGACCCTGGGTGTTTGGCACGGACATGCCATATGAGGCCATGTGCATCCACAATCATCTGCACATTTATCGAATGCCAATGTTTCCTGTTGCAGTAGATATGCTCGAGGTGCCGGGGGGGGGGGGGGGGCGTAGTGCCACATGGGTACAATCTATTGCACCCACAGTGCGTGGAAATCTGGCTAATAAATAAAAATCACTGATTGCCTTCTGCCGCACGTCAGCCGTGGTTGGTTTGATAAATTGTGTGCCCATTCGTCTGAGTATTGCAGGGATCACTTGGTGCACACACCTGCTCATGCTGGATTGGGACATCCCCGCCACCACTCCACCTGTGCGCTGAAATGAGCCAGTTGCCAAAAAATGAAGGGTTGCCACTACCTTCACCAGTGGCTGCACTGCCTGTCCCCGATGGGTCGGGCTGCTGATGTCATCCTGCAGGATTGTTACCAACTCAAGGATGACTTCAGGGCTAAAGCGAAACATGCGATACACCTCAGTATCAGTCATCTGAAAAAGGTTGTAGCGCCCTCTGTAAATCCTCTCCCGTGCCCTCCTACGAGTCGGCTCAGTCAATAGAATATCAAGAACCATAGCTGCCCCTGGCATGTTGGTGCACAGATGTGAGGTCCCGAAAATGTGGGTGCTCTGCTTGTTCAGATCGTCTGTCTAGGTGCTGCTGAAGTTGCGCGCTCCTTCAGATGACATTTGGCCATCTTTTGCTAACTTGCCCCTGCTTTTAACAGGAGCAAGTTTGCCCAGGGAAAAAAGCTTGCACGCTTCCAGCGCAAGATGCGCATCACACGCGCATGTTTCTGAATCATCGGCAGTACCTAATTTGCATATTCGCTGAGGGAATTCCATGAAGGCGCAACTTACACCCCGCGCAAAATTGCACGAAAATTGCGCAGGAACAGCTAGGCTGCGTGCGCGGGAAAATGGCCGCATTTCAGGCTTAACTGGTTTACAGAATCAGCCGCAAATTTGCATAGGAGCAAATCAGTACTTGCGCGGCGCAAATCACACTTGTTCCCGCGCAAGTGCTTCTTGAATCTGGGCCAATGTATTGTACCACGTGTCACTTGTGCAGGATCTGAAGGACTGGGGGCTTAGCCTTGCAGTGGGCCAGTCTGAGTGCAGAGAAGTATGTGGTTAAATTAGGAATCAAACAGCTTAAATTTATCATTATTGATGGAATATATTTAATGGAACAATTGTATATTTTTCATAATAAGAAGCAGTGAAACTTTTTTACCAAATAATGATCATTATTTTTCCATTCTGCTGATCCATCAGAGGAACACAAAAATGAAGATCCATGCAGGACTTTTTTTTTCCATCTAAAAAAAACTAAACTCAGACGGAAGTTAGAGATGAGCGAATGGAATCAGACGAAGTGGAATTCGATCCAAATTACAGAAAATAATTTGATTCGCAATGAATGCGAATTTGCTCGCGCTTCGTGGCAACGAGTCACAATTTTTCCTCATATGGCGGCTATACGTGTGAGGACTGAGGACATGGGGCAAGGAACTCTGGGAAGGCAGGATCACCCAGATTGACATGCATGCACGCAGCCAATCAGCAGCCAGCCAGCCCTGTGATGTCACAGCCCTATAAATACAGCAGCCATTTTGGATTCTGCCATTTTCCAGCGTTCTGAGTGCAGGGACAGACATGAGAAGGCGCTAGGGACAGCAATAGGAAAAACCTCATTGCAAACAAGGAAACGGAAAAAACGATTTATAAGTGCAGGGAAAGGATAGGGAGGAATCATTTCACAGCATCTTAGTGCAGGGAGAAACATCAGGAGGCGCCTTTGCATCTGTGGCCTTTGCAGCATTTATCATTGTTAAATAGAAGCTTGAAATACTGCAATAATTTTCTGGGTTTAAAAAATCACCCATTTTTGGCAATACCCTCCATCTGGGGCCTATGCAGCATTTGTCAGTGTGAAATGTAAGTTTGAAATACTGCAATTTTCTAGGTTTTCCAAAAAAAAAACTTTTGGGGCAAAATACAAAATTTTACAGCCCTTGCTAGCGTTAGATACTGCTGTCATATTCTGTTATTAAAAAAACACTCATTTTGGGCAAAATCTGATTTTGCGGCGTTCGCTGCATCTGTCATTGTTAAATACAATGTTAAAATTGGAATCAAGGTTATGCGAGTGTAGTTCGGAGGAAGAGGCGGTGGTCACACAGCAGAAGAGGGAGTAGGGTGCAAAAGTGGAGCGTCTGTCCCCTAGACAGTACGCCTGCTACTGCCCAACGCAGCAAGGGACCGAGCACACCAAAGCCAGCTCCAAGGAGTTCCCTGGCGTGGCAGTTCTTCAGACAATGTGCTGACGACAAGACATGAGTGGTTTGCACGCTGTGCAATCAGAGCCTGAAGCGAGGCATAAATGTTCTCAACCTGAGCACAATCTGCATGACCAGGCATCTAAGTGCAAAGCACGAGCTGCAGTGGAGTAGACACCTCAAAAACCAAGAAAGGTCTCTGGCTCCTCCTGCTTCCTCTTCTGCTGCAGTCTCGGCCTCTTCAGTCACCTCTGGAGTGACAGTGGCACCTGCCACCCCACAAGCAGAGGATCTGCCAGCAACACCACCACCTGAGTCACCAGGTACATCGTGCCCAACCACCACTACTTTTCCAGGCGAGCCATCCCTTCCCCGCACAACCAAGTGGGGGATAAAATCAGGTGTAAACTGCACAACGCCATTTGTGGCAAGGTGCACCTAACTACAGATACGTGGACCAGTAAGCAAGGTCAGGGATGTTATATCTCCCTAACAGCACAATGTGTAAATGCAGCGGCAGCTCGGCCTGAGGCGGATAGCAGTTTGGCGCATGTCCTTCCACCACCGAGGATTGCAGGGCGCATCAGTTTGCCTCCTGTTGCTTCCTCCTCCTACTCCGCTTCCTCATCCTCTACCGGCTACTCATCCAGTCAGCGTAACACCTTCACCACCAACTTCAGCACAGCCAGGGGTAAACGACAGCAGGCAGTTTTAAAACTTATCTGTTTGGGGGACAAACCCCACACCGCGCAGGAGCTGTGGACGGGCATGGAACAACAGACGGATGAGTGGTTGGTGCTAGTGAGCCTCAAGCCCGGCCTGGTGGTGTGTGATAATGGGTGAAATCTCGTAGCAGCTCTGGGATTAGCCGGTTTGACGCACATCCTTTGCCTGGCACATGTGCTGAATTTGGTGGTGCAGAGGTTCCTTTAAAATTACCCCGATATGTCAGAGCTGCTGCAGAAAGTGCGGGCCATCTGTGCGTGCTTTCGGTGCTCTCACCCTGCTGCTGCTCGTCTGTCAGCGCTGCAGCATAACTTGGGCCTTCCCGCTCAGCGCCTCATATGCGATGTGCCCACAAGGTGAAACTCAACCTTGCACATGCTGGCCAGACTGTGCGAGCAGCAGAAGGCAATAGTGGAGTTTCAGCTTCAGCACACACGGGTGAGTCACTCTGCAGAACAACACCACTTCACCACCAATGACTGGGCCTCCATGTGAGACCTGTGTTCCTTGCTGCGCTGTTTCGATTACTCCACCATCATGGCCAGTGTCGATAACGCCGTTCTCAGCGTTTCTATCCCACTTCCATGCCTCCTTGAAAAAACGCTGCTGGCGATGATGGAAGAGGATGTGGCAAAGGAGGAGGAGGAGGAAGAGGGATCATTTCGTAGGGTTTCCGGATAATCATTCACAAGTGGCTCCGAGGGTGGGTTCCTGCACCCACAAACGCCAGGTGTACAATTGTCCAGCCAGGGCACAGTTCTGGAGCATGACGAGGTGGAGGATGAGGAGGAGGAGGTGGAGGAGGAGGAACCATGTTCACAGCAGGGTGGCACCCAAAGCAGCTCATGGCCATCACTGTTGCGTGGCTTTCGGGATACACAGGACACAGACGATACACCTCCCACAGAGCACAGCTTGTCTTTGCCTTAGGGCAGCCTGGCACACATGAGCGATTACATGCTGCAGTGTCTCCACAACGACCGCCGAGTTGGCCACATTCTAACTTGTGCTGATTACTGGGTGGCCACACTGCTGGATCCCCTTTGCAAGGACAACATACCATCCTTAATTCCGTCACTTGAGCGTGATCGTAAGATGCGCGAGTACAAGCGCACGCTGGTAGACGCGCTGCTAGTGGAATTCCCACCTGACAGCGGGGGCACAGTGGAAGCACAAGGCGAAGGCAGATAAGGTGGAAGAGGTCGCCAATGCAGCTGCACCGCCTGCACCTCAGAAGGTAGGGTAGGGTTAGAAAGGATAAAATATGGAAAAGCTTTGTCAGCACGCCACAACAACCAGCACCACCAGCTGATATGGAATGTCTTAGCAGGAGGCAGCATTTCAGCAACATGGTGGAGCAGTATGTGTGCACACGCCTACACTTACTGAATTACAGGTCTTCCCCTTCAATTTCTGGGTCTCCAAATTGGGCACATGGCCTGAACTTGCCCTTTGCGCCTTGGAGGTGCTGGTCTGCCCTGCAGCCACTGTATTATCTGAACGTGTGTTTAGCATGACAGGGGGCGTTATCACAGACAAGCGCAGCCGCCTGTCCACAACCAATGTGGACAAGCTCACGTTCATTAAAATAGAACAGACATGTATACAGCCTTACCCAACCATTGTTATACTACAGCGCAATTGCTCATTGTTGTATTTTTTATATTTCCCACTCTTTTGGGGTGTACCCTAATTTAATAAATAAATAAAACCAAAAACCACTGTTGGCTACCTCGTCCTCCTCCACCGCCGCTTCCACCTACACCGCTACGTCCAACGTCTCCTCAACCTCCTACTCCATATGGACCTCCACCTCATACATCAAGATAATTATTTTTTATTTGTACGTACAGTGGGATGCGAAAGTTTGGGCAACTTTGTTAATCGTCATGATTTTCCTGTATAAATCGTTGGTTGTTACGATAAAAAATGTCAGTTAAATATATCATGTAGGAGACACACACAGTGATATTTGAGAAGTGAAATGAAGTTTATTGGATTTACAGAAAGTGTGCTATAATTGTTTAAATAAAACTAGGCAGGTGCATAAATTTGGGCACCACAAAAAAGAAATGAAATCAATATTTAGTAGATCCTCCTTTTGCAGAAATTACAGCCTCTAAACACTTGTATGTTCCAATGAGAGTCTGGATTCTGGTTGAAGGTATTTTGGACCATTCCTCTTTACAAAACATCTTTAGTTCATTCAGGTTTGATGGCTTCCGAGCATGGACAGCTCTCTTTAAGTCACACCACAGATTTTCAATTATATTCAGGTCTGGGGACTGAGATGGCCATTCCAGAACGTTGTACTTGTTCCTCTGCATAAATGCCTTAGTGGATTTTGAGCAGTATTTAGGGTCGTTGTCTTGTTGAAAGATCCAGCCCCAGCGCAGCTTCAGCTTTGTCACTGATTCAGCCCCACAGCCCCACAGCATGATGGAACCACCACCATATTTTACTGTAGGTAGCAGGTGTTTTTCTTGGAATGATGTGTTCTTTTTCCTCCATGCATAACGCGCCTTGTTATGGCCAAATAACTCAATTTTAGTTTCATCAGTCCACAGCATCTTATTCCAAAATGTAGTTGGCTTGTCCAAATGTGCTTTAGCCCACCTCAAGCGGCACTTTTTGTGCTGTGGGCGGAGAAAAGGCTTCCTCTGCATCACTCTCGCATACAGCATCTCCTTGTGTAAAGTGCGCCGAATGGTTGAACGATGCACAGTGACTCCATCTGCAGCAAGATGATGTTGTAGGTCTTTGGTGCTGGTCTGTGGGTTGACTCTGACTGTTCTCACCATTCGTCGCTTCTGTCTATCCGAGATTTTTCTTGGTCTGCCACTTCGAGCCTTAACTTGAACTGAGCCTGTGGTCTTCCATTTCCTCAATATGTTCCTAACTGTGGAAACAGACAGCTGAAATCTCTGAGACAGCTTTCTGTATCCTTCCCCTAAACCATGATGGTGAACAATCTTTGTCTTCAGGTCATTTGAGAGTTGTTTTGAGACCCCCATGTTGCTACCCTTCAGAGAAAATTTAAAGAGGAGGGAAACACAATTGACCCCCTTAAATACTCTTTCTCATAATTGGATTCACCTGTGTATGTAGGTCAGGGGTCACTGAGCTTACCAAGCCAATTTGAGTTCCAATAATTAGTTCTAAAGGTTTTGGAATCAATAAAATGACAACAGTGCCCAAATTTATGCACCTGCCTAATTTTGTTTAAATAATTATAGCACACTTTCTGTAAATCCAATAAACTTCATTTCACTTCTCAAATATCACTGTGTGTGTCTCCTATATGATATATTTAACTGACATTTTTTTTCGTAACAACCAACAATTTATACAGGAAAATCATGACGATTAACAAGGTTGCCCAAACTTTCGCATCCCACTGTATTTTATTTTATGTCATTTCACTAATTTGTCTGTTACATTTTCGGGTGAAATTCGCCAATTTTTGGCTGTGATATACCCCTGCTCTACCTAGTAGACAGGTAAACAAATTTCACTAATTTTTCTGTTACATTGTCGGATGACATACACTAATTTTTGGCTGTGATATACCCCTGCTCTACCTAGTTGACAGGTTAATAAATTTCACACATTTTTCTGTTACATTCTTGGGTGACATTTTACAATTTTTACCGTGAATAAACCCACTGCTCTGTAAAATCATCTGTTCAATTGGTGGGTGACATTAACCCATTTCTGGTGATGAAAAACCTCTGCTCTGCATAGGTGACAGGGACTTAAATTTCTAAAATTCATCTTTAATTGGCCCTTTCATTTGATCCTTCTGCTTTAATAACTTCTCCCACATTTCCGCTCGATCAAATTGCAGCCATTGACCTCTCTTGGACGTGGTCTCCCTTTCTCACGCTCCCTCTCCGGTGTGGAACCATGATTCGCCGCTAACCGTGATCAACATGGTAGGTGTAGAAAAGAACATCGAAAGTTGATAGAGCAGATATCCAATTGGATCGTGGACATCACGGGGACGTGCGACATGGTGGAGCAGTATGTGTGCACACGCCTACACGTACTGACTGATGGGTCTGCCGCCTTCAACTTCTGGGTCTCCAAATTGGGCATATGGCCTGAGCTTGCCCTTTACGCCTTAGGGGTGCTGGTCTGCCCTGCAGCCAGTGTATTGTCTGAACGTTTGTTTAGCATGGCTGGAGGGCGTTATAACAGGTTATATTTCCCAATGTTTTGGGGTGTACCCTAATTTAAACAAAAAATAAATTAAAACAAAAAGCAGTGTAGGCTACCTCCTCATCCTCCACCGTCGCTTCCACCTACACCTCCACATCCACCGCCTCCTCAACCTCCTACTCCATATGGACCTCGTCCTCCAAGATCAAGATTATTTTTATTTATACATATTTTATCTCATTTCCCTATCCTTATTTTTTTGCAGAGCACTTGCCATGCCCTTAACCACATTTTGCTGCCATTTGCAGCCTTCTAGCCTTTTCCATGATTTTTTTGTGCTTCAAAGTTCGGGTCCTCTTTGACTTCAATGGGGTTCGGGATCAAGTTCAGGTCAAGTTCGGGTCCCTAACTCAAACGTTTTTGTGAAGTTCGGCCAAACCTGTCCAACCCGAACATCCAGGTGTCCGCTCAACTCTACCTGTAATATTATTACACTCCAGAAATTCATCCAAGCCCCTCCTGAATTCATTTATTGTACTCACCATCACCACCTCCTCAGGCAGAGAGTTCCATAATCTCACTGCTCTTACCGTAAAGAATCCGTTTCTATGTTTGTGTACAAACCTTCCTTCCTCCAGACGCAGAGGGTGTCCCCTCGCCACAGTCACAGTCCTGGGGATAAATAGATGATGGGAGAGATCTCTGTACTGTCCCCTGATATATTTATACATAGTAATTAGATCTCCCCTCAGTTGTCTTTTTCCTAAAGTGAATAACCGTAATGTTGATAATCTTTCAGGGTACTGTAGTTGCCCCATTCCAGTTATTACTTTAGTTGCCCTCCTCTGAACCCTCTCCAGCTCTGCTATGTCTGCCTTGCTCACAGGAGCCCAGAACTGTACACAGTACTCCATGTGTGGTCTGACTAGTGATTTGTAAAGTGGTAGGACTATGTTCTGATCACGAGCATGTATGGCCCTTTTGATGCAACCCATTATTTTATTGGCCTTGGCAGCAGCTGCCTGACACTGTTTTTTACTGCTTAGTTTGCTGTTTATTAAAATTCCTAGGTCTTTTTTCATGTCAGTGTTACCGAGTGCTTTACCATTTAGTATGTACGAGTGATTTGCACAAAAAGAAAAATATATTCTCAGTTCACTTCTGCAGTTATCTGTGTTGAAAGCGTTTAGTGGCCTATTTCAGTACAGAAAGAAAAATATATACGCACTTCACTAGTGCAGTTATTTATGGCAAAAGCGTTTACTGGCCTATTTCAGTATAGAAATAAAAATATCTACGCACTTCACTAGTGCATTTATTTATGCTAAAAGTGTTTAGTGGCCTATTTCAGTACTGTCATGGTCTTACCTTCGTTTGACATGTGCTGGCGGCCATCTTGGTTTCTGGGTTTCTTGTAGCCTCCCACCCTGCGGCTTCTCCTTCCCACTGGGAGGAGCTGGATGCCTAGCTCATATATATAGAAGGTCTGTGGCTTCAGTTCCTTGCTTGGTCCTCCTGTGTTCACATGCTTCTAAGACTGCTGCTGCTTCTGGTTCCTGATCCTGGCCTCGTCTGACTACCCCGTTGGTTCCTGATCCTGGCTTCGTCTGACTACCCCGTTGGTTCCTGATCCTGGCTTCGTCTGACTACCCCGTTGGTTCCTGATCCTGGCTTTGTCTGACTACCCTCCTGGTTCCTGACCTCTGTCCACGCAAGACCCTGCTTCGGTTTAGCCATCCGTTTGGACTTTTGCTACGGCTTGATTTCCAATAAAGCCTTCTTATTTCCACTCATCTCTGTTGTACGTCTGGTTCATGGTTCCATGACATTAGGACCAAGCCATGAATTCTGACGGTACAGGGCCATCCTCGCTACCTACGCTGGTTGCCAGACTTGATCAGCAGGATCACCTGTTGGGTCGGTTCGCTGTGGCGTTGCAAACCCTGCTTGAACGCACGGCTCATTTCGCTTCCGTTGCCGATGGGTCGGTTGTCGCTCCTGGGCCCGCTCCTACTGCCGCCCCGGTTGTTGCGCCAGAGTCTACCCCGACACCTGTTGCTGCGCCTGCGGTGTCTCGGGGTATGACCGGTTCTGCCCCCCTTCCACAGCGCTTTGGGGGAGAGCCAACTCAGTGCCGAGGTTTCCTTAACCAGGTGGGCATTTATTTCGAGTTGCTGCCACATGCCTTTCCTACTGAGAGATCAAAGGTGGGCTTCTTGATCTCGCTGCTCTCGGACAAGGCCTTGGCCTGAGCCAGCCCTTTATGGGAGAACAACAATCCGGTGGTTGCCGAGTTTTCCGGTTTTGTTGCTTCTCTTCGGAAGGTATTCGATGTGCCGGCTCGTGCTGCCTCTGCTGCGAAGCTCCTTATGTCCATCAGACAGGGTTCACGATCCGTAGCTGAATACGCCATTGAGTTTCGTACCCTGGCAGCAGAGGTGGGCTGGAATAATGAGGCTCTGGTCGCTGCTTTCTCTCATGGTCTCTCGGATGCCTTGAAGGATGAGGTTGCAGCTAAGGACCTACCAGTGGAGCTCGAGTCTCTTATTTCTTTCCTGATTTTGATTGACACCAGACTCAGGGAGAGACCTTCCTTTAAGGAGAGCCTGCGGAGGTCTCCTAACAGATTGGCGCCTACGTTTGCTGTCCCACCCGTGCCTCCCTCTCCTCCCACGCCTCCTGGGGATGACTTGTCTGGGGGTGAACCCATGCAGCGGGGGTTTGCTCGCCTGTCCGAGGGGGAGAGGGCACTCCGGAGACGCGAGGGCCGATGCATGTACTGTGGTCTCGGTGGGCATTTTCGGTTGGCATGTCCGAACCGTCCGGGAGAACGCTCGCACCTGAGGTCCTGTCGGGGGCAGATCTTGGGTGGAGTCTCCTCGTCCCCGGTTTCCCGTGTTGACAAACCACTGATCACGGTTGTCCTCTCCTGGGTCGGGGGCTCGGTGACGACCCAGGCGTTGGTGGACTCTGGTGCTGGTGGTTTGTTCATTGATAGAGTGTTCGTTGCCGCCAATTCCATTCCTCTGCAGCCTCGAGGTTCCCCACTGGCTCTTGAGGCGATAGACGGCAGACCCCTTCTGCCGCCACACGTGACTCATGAGACCCTTCCAGTGGGGATAGCCATTGGTGCCGTTCACAGAGAGTCGGTCTGTCTCCAGGTTATTTCGTCTCCACACTACTCGGTGGTCTTGGGGTACCCCTGGCTCCAGAAGCATAATCCGACTTTCGATTGGAGATCGGTCGAGATCCTCTCGTGGTCACCGCAGTGTGGGGTTAGTTGCATCCATGGGCCTGTCAAGTTGCTGTGTACTTCCTCGGACTCTCTGTTGCCTCCTGAATACGAAGAGTACCGGGATGTATTCGATAAGGTGCGCGCGGTTGCCCTACCTCCGCACCGCCCATACGATTGTGCCATAGAGTTACAATCCGGTGCCGTTCCTCCTCGTGGCAAAGTCTATCCACTGTCGGTAGCGGAGAATGAGGCCATGGAGGAGTACGTGAGGGAGGCGCTTTCACGCGGACACATTCGCAAATCCTCGTCCCCGGCAGGGGCTGGATTTTTCTTTGTGAAAAAGCAGGGCGGTGAGTTGAGGCCTTGCATCGATTACAGGGGTCTCAATCACATCACGATCAAGAACGCTTACCCGATACCCTTGATTTCCGAGCTGTTCGATCGCCTCAAAGGGGCCACGGTCTTTACCAAACTCGACCTGAGGGCGGCATATAACCTGGTAAGGATCAAGGCGGGCGATGAGTGGAAGACCGCGTTTAACACCAGGACCGGTCATTATGAATCCTTGGTTATGCCCTTTGGGTTGTGCAATGCGCCCGCAGTCTTCCAGGAATTCATCAACGATGTTTTCCGTGACCTGTTGCAGCAGTGTGTGGTGGTCTATTTGGATGACATCTTGGTATATTCTGAATCCATGGAGGCCCACATTATGGATGTCAGACGAGTGTTGCAACGGTTACGAGAGAACAGGCTGTTCGGTAAGCTTGAGAAATGCGAATTTCACCGATCCCAGGTAACCTTCTTAGGTTACATCATTTCCGCTGAGGGGTTCTCCATGGATCCTGAGAAGGTTTCAGCTGTCTTACAGTGGCCCCAGCCCAGTGGTCTCCGTGCCCTGCAGCGCTTTTTGGGCTTCGCCAATTATTATCGGAAGTTCATCAGGGACTTTTCCATGCTAGCCAAGCCTCTCACGGATCTGACCAGGAAGGGCAGTAATTTCCAGGTCTGGCCGCTCGAGGCCATCCGAGCTTTTGAGGCTCTAAAGTCCGCCTTTGTGTCGGCTCCGATTCTGTCGCATCCCAACCCTGGGTTGCCCTTTGTCCTCGAGGTGGACGCGTCTGAGACGGGAGTAGGCGCCCTTCTGTCTCAGCGTAGAACACCAGAGGGTCCTCTGCTTCCCTGTGGGTTTTACTCCCGGAAACTGTCTTCCGCGGAGTGCAACTATCAGATTGGTGACAGGGAGTTATTGGCCATCGTGCAGGCCCTTAAAGAATGGAGGCACTTGCTCGAGGGCTCGGTGGTTCCGGTTCTCATCCTGACGGACCACAAGAATCTGACCTACCTTTCTGAGGCCAAGAGATTGACACCACGTCAGGCCAGATGGGCTCTGTTCTTGTCACGTTTTAATTACGTGGTCTCCTACCTACCCGGTTCCAAGAACATCAGAGCGGATGCCTTATCACGGCAGTACTCCGAGCTGTCCGGGGAGGAGTCGATTCCGACTTCGGTCATACCTCCGAATCAGATCCTGGCCGCCATTCGCACCAGCCTGACCTCTCCCCTGGGTGAGCAGATTTTGGCGGCTCAATCTGGTGCTCCCTCTGGGAGACCCAACGGCAGGTGTTTTGTGCCTGAGGAGTTGCGCACTCGGTTGTTGCGAACCTACCATAACTCCAAGGCCGCGGGGCATCCTGGAAAGAACCAGCTGTCCTGGGCTGTTTCACGTCTGTTCTGGTGGCCTTCTCTACGTTCCGACATCGCCGCATATGTAGCGGCATGCTCCGTTTGTGCCCAGAGTAAGTCCCCTCGGCACCTTCCGTTGGGCCTTTTGCAACCCATAGCCACCGGGGAGCGCCCATGGTCACACCTGGGGATAGATTTCATTGTGGACCTCCCTGCATCCCGAGGCCATACGGTCATTCTCATGATTGTGGACCGGTTTTCCAAAATGTGCCACTGTGTTCCTCTCAAGAAGTTACCCTCTGCACAAGAGTTGGCCACGATTTTCGCCAGGGAGGTCTTCCGGTTGCACGGTTTGCCCAAGGAGATTGTGTCGGATCGGGGGAGTCAGTTTGTGTCCAGGTTCTGGCGCGCCTTTTGCTCCCAGTTGGGGATTCATCTCTCTTTCTCCTCGGCCTACCACCCTCAGTCCAATGGGGCCGCAGAACGATCTAATCAGGCCTTGGAGCAATTCCTTCGTTGCTATGTCTCCGATCACCAAGACAATTGGGTTGACCTCCTGCCTTGGGCTGAGTTTGCCAGGAACACGGCGGTGAACTCTTCCTCTGGGACGTCTCCCTTCATGGCCAATTATGGGTTCCAACCTGCCGTGTTACCGGAGGTATTCTCTCCCCAGGATACTCCGGCTGTGGAGGATCACCTTTCCGTCCTACGTGCTTCTTGGGTACAGATCCAGAGGTCCCTTGAGGTCTCTGCGCAGCGCCAGAGACTCCAGGCTGATCGCAGACGAGCGCCTGCTCCTTCCTACCAGGTCGGAGACCGTGTATGGTTGTCCACCCGCAACCTCAACCTTCGAGTGCCCACTCCCAAGCTGGCGCCTCGCTTTGTTGGTCCCTTCCGAGTGCTTCGCAGGGTAAACCCGGTAGCCTATGCCCTTGCGCTTCCTCCTGGCATGCGGATCTCCAACGTGTTTCATGTCTCCCTGTTGAAGCCGTTGGTGTGTAATCGTTTCACTTCCTCGGTTCCTCGGCCCCGTCCGGTCCAAGTGGGCAATCGTGAGGAATATGAGGTGAGCAATATCCTGGACTCACGCCTGGTCCGCGGTCGGTTGCAGTTTTTGGTCCATTGGCGTGGTTATGGTCCAGAGGAGCGTTCCTGGGTTCCCTCCGCAGATGTCCATGCTCCTGCTTTGCTCCGAGCCTTCCACGCACGCTTCCCTCAGAAACCGTTCCTTACTCCGCGGAGGAGGGGCCCTTGAGGGGGAGGTACTGTCATGGTCTTACCTTCGTTTGACATGTGCTGGCGGCCATCTTGGTTTCTGGGTTTCTTGTAGCCTCCTACCCTGCGGCTTCTCCTTCTCACTGGGAGGAGCTGGATGCCTAGCTCATATATATAGAAGGTCTGTGGCTTCAGTTCCTTGCTTGGTCCTCCTGTGTTCACATGCTTCTAAGACTGCTGCTGCTTCTGGTTCCTGATCCTGGCCTCGTCTGACTACCCCGTTGGTTCCTGATCCTGGCTTCGTCTGACTACCCCGTTGGTTCCTGATCCTGGCTTCGTCTGACTACCCCGTTGGTTCCTGATCCTGGCTTCGTCTGACTACCCTCCTGGTTCCTGACCTCTGTCCACGCAAGACCCTGCTTCGGTTTAGCCATCCGTTTGGACTTTTGCTACGGCTTGATTTCCAATAAAGCCTTCTTATTTCCACTCATCTCTGTTGTACGTCTGGTTCATGGTTCCATGACAAGTACAAAATGAAAAATATATTCTCAGTTCACTTCTGCAGTTTTACTGTATGCGTTGAAAGCATTTAGTGGCCTATTTCAGTACAGAAAGAAAAATATATACGCACTTCACAGTTGCATTTAATTCTGCTAAAAGAATTTAGTGGCCTATTTGAGTACAAAATGAAAAATATAATCTCATTTCACTTCTGCAGTTTTCTGTGTTGAACACTTTTAGTGGCCTATTTCAGTATAGAAAGAAAAATATATATGCACTTCACTGGTGCATTTATTTAGTTACATACAGTTACATCCATGCCCCTTATCATTTTAGTCGCTCTCCTCTGTACTTTTTCCAGCTGCAGTGCATCCTTTCTATGTACTGGTTCCCAGAACTGGACTGCATATTCCAGATGAGGCCGCACCAGCGCTTTGTAAAGTGGTAGTATTACATCCCTGTCCCGCGAGTCCATGCCTCGTTTAATGTGCAGCTTCAAAACCATCAAAGGACTCAGCCGCAACAAGCACCCTAAGCACCCCTAACATCAAGGGCACCTCAACCACCATCTTGGCTGATGCTTTCTACCACAGAGCGTGCCCAGGGGGATTTCATGCTGTCCACCTCAACATTGTGCTGCCAGCCCAGGGAGGCTTTGTGCTAACCGTGAGTAAACTGATGAACTGTGTGTTATATTATTTGGCCCCTCATTGGTCCACCGTGCACCTCACGTGTTGCCCCTGCGACTGGCTGGCTGAAAATGCATGACAATATCCTGGTGGCCATAGAAGCAGCTGATTGACATTGTATGCTGTAATTAAATCTACCATCCACAAGGACACCCAAATCCTTCTTTATAAGTGACTTTCACAGTGCTACATCACCTAGGACATAAGAAGCACAAGGATTATTACTACCAAGATACATAACTTTACATTTGTCAACATTGAACCTCATTTGCCAAGTTTATGCCCAATCACACAGTGTTCAAGTCAGCTTGTAGTTTGTGGACATCTTCCATAGACCATACAGTTCTACACAGCTTAGTGTCATCTGCAAAAATAGATATGGTGCTATTAATCCCGTCCTCAATATCATTAATAAATAAATTTAATAATAAAGGACCCAGCACTGAACCTTGGGGTATACCACTTATAACCTGGGACCATTCTGAATAGGAATCATTGACCACAACTCTCTGGACACGGTCCTTCGGACAGTTTTCAATCCAATTACAAACCATACTTTCCAAGCCAATAGGTCTATAATTACCTTTGGAGGACCTTAATCCTTTTTTGAATATGGGCACCTCGTTTGCCTTGCGCCACTGTACCAGTCCCTAGAGAATCCTTAAAAATTATAAACAGGGGTACAGCAATAACTGAACAGAGCTCTTTAAGCACTCTTGGGTGTAATCCATCTGGACCCGGGGTTTTGTTCACATTTACCCTATTTAACTTCTCTTGGACCATATCTACAGTTATAATAATAAGAAAGGGATAGACCAGGCACTCTATATATGTTACTATAATGAGATATTTATTTCACACAGTGATAAAAAGATATAAAATTCAAATCCAACTGGACAATAAAAATTGTGTAATATACAATATATACTAAGGCAGCGGCAGCAGCATAAATATCTCATTATAGTAACATATATAGAGTGCCTGGTCTATCCCTTTCATATTATTATTACTACTTGCTTGTGGCTGGGTGGGCCACCTAGACCAAGAGCACCTGCTCCATCTTGTCCAGCTGAAGTGATCCACAGTTAATTTACTGCATATCTACAGTTGGCCAATTGAGTATATCACTAGATGTACTAACAGCCCCGGCACCACAGATATCAGCTCCTTTCTCTTCTTTTGTATATACAGAGCTAAAAAAAACTATTTATGAACTCTGCCTTTTCCTTATCTTCAGTGACTACACTATCTCCTTTTTGCAGATTTTATTAAGCCCTTTGTAATCTTCAAAAGCTACAGCTGACCCCTCAGATTTGTATTTTTTAAATGCGCTTTTTTTGTCTTTTATTGCTCTTTTTACAGTAGCTGTAAGCCATGGGGGTTTTAATTTTAGCCATTTATACTTGTTGCCTAAAGGGATACATTTTTTAGTGCAATTACTGAATGTGGATTTGAAGCTCTCCCATTTATCCTCTGTATTATGTGACAGTAGCTGCTCCCAGTCTATGCCCTGAAATGCAGCCCTCATCCCAGGGAAATTAGCCCTTTTGAAATTCAGTGTCTTTGCCTGACAGAGTTTGCTTTTGATAGTTTAGGGGGAATATAATTATATTACCTAGTGTTTCTTGAACAGTAACATTACCAACAAGTTCTGCATCATTAGAAATTACCAGATCCAACAGAGCATCGCCCGTAGTGGGAGCTTCTACAAACTGACCCATAAAGTGGTCCTTCAGCAAGTTGAGGAATTTTCTCCCCTTTGCAGTTGAGGCAGAACCATGACCCCAGTCAATGTCTGGGAAGTTAAAATCTCCCATTATGACCACTGTACCAGCCTGTTCCGCCAGCTCTATTTGGTTATACAATTGCGTTTCTATCTCTTCTGTGATGTTAGGGGGTCTATAGATTACACCAAGTATTATTTTTTCAGTGTTTA
This sequence comes from Bufo gargarizans, assembly GCF_014858855.1. Classification (NCBI taxonomy): domain Eukaryota; kingdom Metazoa; phylum Chordata; class Amphibia; order Anura; family Bufonidae; genus Bufo; species Bufo gargarizans. The sequence continues at coordinate 366,843,265 of NC_058080.1, forward strand.
TATCCCTTTAAACTTCCACCCATAAGATTTCCACATCCTCACCATCCTCACCCACAATTGCCTCTTTCACACTTTAGATCACTCCTCACATACAGGCACACACCACCACCTTTTCTATTGACCGGGTCTTTCCTAAATAGTGTAAAACCCTCAATATTTACAGCCCAGTCATGCGAAGAGTCCAACCATGTCTCAGCCACAGCAACTACATCTATGTGTTCTAGTACCATTGCCTCCAGCTCCCCCATTTTGCTAGCTAGACTTCTGGCATTTGTGAGAATACATTTTAAATTAATATTACCTGTAAAGTGATTATCTGGGATTTTTTGGTTACCTTGGTTAATTTTTGTATGTAACAGGTTCTTGTTACCAGCAGTTCTATTTTTTTTTATAAATGTATAGTTATGCCCAGTCTTCTCCCTATTTTCCTCACTAACCACAGCCCCCACTAAATCCCCACTGTCCCCTTCTATAACTCACTCTCTATCTACACTATCTACCCCCTTATTAGTATGACCCCCCCCCCCAGATCCTAGTTTAAAAGCTCCTCCAGCCATCTAACCATTTTTTCCCCCAGGGCAGTTGCACCCTCCCCATTGAGATGCAGCCCGTCCCCACTTGGGTGGTTTGGGGTGGATGATGATTAATAACAAACATACATATGTAAATGGAGGGGGGGGGGGCGCACTTGGGCAGCTCAGCCTCTGTTGGTGGTGGACCCTGTCCCAGCCCTGCTGTAACCAACCCTGAAGTCGGCCCAGTTCTCCATGAACCCAAACCCTTCCTTCCTGCACCAGCTTCAGAGCCACTTATTTAACTCCCTAAGCTCCCGTTGTCTATCTAGTGACGCTCGTGGCACTGGTAGTATTTCTGAAAACACTACCTTGGAGGTCCTGGACTTGAGCTCCTAACCTAGTTTTAACCTCTTTAGGACACATGACGTACCGGTACGTCATGATGTCCTGGTACTTAAGGACACATGACATACCGGCCGGCGGTGATCGGAACAAGGTGCCTGCTCAAATCAATGAGCAGGCACCTTGGCTAAATGCGCCTGGGGGTCCCGTGACCCCCCCATGTCGGCGTTCGCCAAAAAAAACGCAGGTCAATTCAGATCTGCGGTTTGCTGCGCTCGCGGGGATCAGAAACTTTTTTATGCCTAAAATATATATATTCCCCCCCCCCCCCCGCACCCCTGAATGATTTCATGTCAGCGGGGTGCAGGGGGGGGCGTGTTTGCTGGCGGTGCGGGTGTTGCGATCCCCCGCCCGCCTCCCTTTGAATAATCGTTGGTGGCAAGTGGGTATACCAGGGTGTCAGCACATTGCTGACACTCTGGTATAAACGGCTGACATCTGTGATGCGATGTCAGCCGTTTAACCCTTTCCATATGGACCGCGGTATGGAAAAGGTTAACAGTAAGAGGGGGCTCCCTCCCTCTCCCATCGGGGGGCTGCTGTGCCTTTGCAGCCCCTGGACAGGATGCGGTGACAGAGGGAGGGAGCCACCCTCCTTACCCTTCCCCATCTGCGCAGTTGTGGCAAACGGGGAAGGTTCCCATGGAAACAGGACGCCTTCTCAGGCATCCTGCTGTCCGTGGTTCTGAACAGATCTGTGCTAAAGGCATAGATCTGTTCAGACAAAGTGTAAGTAAAATACAGTACAAAACACTATATAGTGTACTGTACTGTATTATACAGACATCAGACCCACTGGATCTTCAAGAACCAAGTGGGTCTGGGTAAAAAAAAAGTGAAAAAAAAGGTAAAAATAAAAAAAACACATTTATCACTGATAAAAATGAAAAAAATAAAATTTCCTACACATGTTTGGTATCGCCGCGTCCGTAACGAACTGATCTATAAAACGGTCATGTTACTTTACCAGAACGGTGAACGCCATAAAAATAAAAAAACTGTGATGAAATAGAAATTTTGCCCACCTTACTTCCCAAAAAAGGTAATAAAAGTGATCAAAAAAGTCGCATGTACGCCAAAATTGTAACAATCAAACCGTCATCTCATCCCGCAAAAATCATATCCTACCCGAGATAATCGCCCAAAAACTGAAAAAACTATGGCTCTTAGACTATGGAAACACTAAAACATGATTTTTTTTGTTTCAAAAATGAAATCATTGGGGGGCGTGGCTAACGGCCGACATGAGCTGTCGCACCTGATCTGAGCTCCGGCTCCCGTTTACCATCCTGAGCCATCCTGAGTGCTAAAGCAGCTTTGTGATTCACCTGAAACGGCAGACAACAGCTTGGATCCTTCATACAGCCGGTGATGGGCCCCAGCAAAGCTCAAGCCGCGGCGGACCGGCTGAAAGAATTTGCGCGCCAGGAGAATCAACATGGCGCCGCAGCGAGTGGAACGCCCCGCTCTCAGCACACCCGAGGTCAGGCGGCATTGCAGGCGGCTGCGGACGAGCCAGAGGCGGTGGAACTTACCCCAAAAGAGGCGCATGATCAGCTGATGGCCGCGATATTGGTGTGCCAGACCTCCCTCACGACTAAGATAGAGGAGGTACGCGTGGCTGTGGGCCTCCTCAGGCATGATGTCCAGCAACTAAGGGACAGAGTGCGGGGGACAGAGGATAGAATCTCCGAGCTGGAGGACCTTACACGCCCACTGCCTGCCAAGATACAAGCTTTGGAGGGTTCAGTTTCCTTATGGCAGCAAAAATGCGACGACCTGGAGAACAGGGCCAGGAGGAACAACGTGCGCATACTGGGCCTGCCTTAGAGGACGGAAGGGCAGGATCCTGCGGCATTTCTGGAGGCCTGGTTTAAATCAACCTTTCCTGAGGCGGCATTCTCTATGGCGTATGCAGTTGAGAGGGCCCACAGAGTACCGGCGCGTCCGCCGCCTCCGGGAGCCCCACCTAGACCGCTCCTGGCCCGCATGCTGAATTGGAAAGACCGTGATTTGATCCTTACCCACGCTAGGAAAAAGCAGACCGTCATGCACGAGAATGCCAAGGTGTCTTTGTTCCCCGATTTCTCCGCTGACCTGCAGAAGAGGAGGGCGACCTTCGTTGCTGTGAAGAGGAGACTTCGGGACATGAACTTACCGTACTCTATGGCATACCCCGCCAGGTTGCGGGTGGTGGATGGCGACAGATCAATCTTTTTTACGGATCCCAAAGAGGCGGATGACTGGGTCGCAAGGAAGAGGCGAAGATCACCACCACCGCCATGAAGCAAGGCAGCACATCAGCAACCCACCTTTGTTATACCCAAGGGACCTTAAGGGTCGGCCGGGACGTATTCTGCACATACGGGTGGTGCTTAGCTGCCCGCACGAGACACCGGGCTGACATTATGATTTCGGCGTGAGTTATGCTGTTTCACTGTTTATATGCATATGATGATAGCTGCAAGCACGACCTATATCGTGCTAAGGGAGATGGTCAGATACCGGCATGTTCTGTTTTCCATCTCGTGACATGCTGGTCCCTGAATATGTAGCCACACAGGAGATATTACCTGTCTTTTGGCATTATACAATGTTTTTCAATGCTAGTTTATGGCATGGTTGGTTCACATTTCTGTTGTTTTATTGTGTACGGGCACTGTATGGTATGACATTGCTAGTAGGCGGCAAAATGTATGTATGTGACATGATGGGGAGGAGTCTGCACAGGGGTCCCTGGAGGGTAGACAGCCTTGTTTGTAGCTGGATGACACAGGAGAAATGGCTGCCATCTTGTTAATGTCGTGGAATGTGAGGGGCCTGGGAGCTCCGGGTAAGAGAATATCCGTGTTTGCGCATGTCCGTAGATATAACCCACATTTGCTTTGCTTACAAGAGACCCACCTCACGGCCGAAACGGCATCTAGATTACAGAAACCCTGGGTCCAATGGTCCAGTCACTCTTTTGGTACTTCCCATTCAAGAGGAGTGTCCCTACTTGTTAACCGTTCTATTAGGTGGGAGCCGCATGCGGTTGAGTCTGATACAGAGGGCAGGTATATTTTTGTCCATGCGCATGTGAATAATATGCCGTTTGTGATTTTAAACATTTATTGCCCCCCACCTGCTAACATGTCACTTCTGCAGACCGCGGCTACTTTTGCCGCTCAATATCCACATGCTGGGTTGCTGTGTATGGGGGATTTGAACATGGTTATGGACCTGCGGATAGACCGATTCCATGCTAATCCGGCTTCCCCGCCGTCTGGTGCGCCGAGTTTATTGGCGTCCTGGATTGCGGAGATGGGATGGTTGGACCTGTGGAGGGAGAAACATCCGGACTCCATAGAGTATTCCTGTTTCACTCCCTCCTCCGGTGCAATGTCTAGGATCGACTACGTGTTTGGTTCCCCTGGGGTATGCCTGGGATTGTCAGATATTTCTCATGGTCCCAGGAGTGTCTCAGATCATGCACCATTATTAGTAAGGCTGAATGATTCACGGGAGAGAAGGTCTGGGACAAAGCTGAGAATTCACCCTTTCTGGCTCACCCTCCTGAAAGATCAGGACAGGATTCCTTATCAGTTGCGAGTGTTTCTAGAGGTACAGGATATGGATACGAATCCCTTATTATTATGGGACACCCTTAAAGCTTACCTTAGGGGATGTCTTAAATCTTCTATATCTTATATCAAGAGGGAAACCAGGGAGAAGGAGGACTCCTTTAACACATGTGTTAGGGAGGCTGAAGCGAGATTTGCAGCGGATCCCTCTGAGGGGAACAGGCAGGACTGGTTGCAGAAGGGCAGGATGTATCTGGTACACTTGCATGAAAAGAGTAACCGGAAGATGTTCTTTTATAAACAGCAGGCTTTTGAGGTGGGAGATAGGGCTGGGAGAGTACTGGCGCAGATTGTCCATAGGATTTCGGCAGCCCTGCCGGTTCTGCGTATACAGGCCCCAGATGGCGAGGTGAGGGACTCTGTACCAGACATCCTATCGAGTTTTGCCGACTTTTATCGCGATTTATACCGATCACGAGCGGAGCACTCGGAGGTAGAACTGGAGACTTATCTAGCTGAGATAGACCATCCGACTTTATCAGTGGAGGACAGTAATGTGTTAGAGGAGGCCATAACTGTTGAGGAGATACAGGAAGCTATAGAAGACCTGGCAAATGGGAAGGCCCCTGGTCCTGATGGCCTGCCATTAGAGATATATTCTAAATATGCAGATATACTTGGGCCTCAACTTAAGGTGATGTTCCAGGAGGCGTGGAGGTTGGGTAGGTTACCTGATTCTTTGTATGAAGCGACTATAGTAGTGCTTTTGAAGCCGGATAAGGATCCAGTGGAATGTGCCTCCTATCGGCCGATATCTAATAAGATTCTGACAAAGATCTTCGCCAATAGGTTGAACAGGATGATAGCCAGCATAATACATAGTGATCAGACTGGGTTTATACCTGGACGCTCGACCTCTAGTAATATTCGTAGGACTCAAGTCATAGCCCAAATTGGCACTCAAGATGACAGGCAGTGGGCCTTGGCTTCACTCGATACCGCGAAGGCATTCGATTCGCTAGAATGGTCCTATCTGATGAAGGTAATGGAGAAGTTTGGCTTCGGTTCTGGGTTTCTGCAGTGGATTCGGATATTGTATAAAAGTCCCAGAGCCAATGTCTTTGTGAATGGTACCACCTCAGCTTATTTTGATTTACAAAGGGGTACGAGGCAGGGTTGCCCTCTCTCCCCTCTCCTGTTTGCAATTGCCATTGAGCATCTGGCTCTTCGCATTCGACGGGATCAAATATATGCGGGTGTCGAGCTAGGGGGGAGGGAGGACAGAGTGGGCCTGTACGCAGATGATCTCATATTGTTCATCAGTAGGTTGGAAGTGTCTTTGCCACGAGCGATCAGTATTATAGAGACGTTTGGTCGGTATTCAGGTTTACATATCAACTGGACCAAGTCGGCTCTCATGCCTTTATGGAACGCTGACTGGCCCACTGATTATCATAATCTGAAGATTGTAGATCATTTTAAATATTTGGGGATTTTCATTACCAAGGAGCCGAGAGAGGCGTACGCCAGAAATATTGCCCCTTTGGAATCTGTTTTTTCTAGCAAGTTTGCAGTCTGGAAAACGCTGCCTATATCTATTATGGGACGGATTAACTTGATAAAGATGATCCTATTACCCAAGGGGTTATATTTGTTGGAACATGCCTGCACTCCAATATCTAGGAATTTTTTTGATCGGATTCATTCCTTAATGGTGCAGTTTATCTGGGGCAAGGCCAGACATAAATTAGCCTTACACACGCTACAGCGGTCCAGGATGTTGGGTGGTGCGGCTCTCCCGGATTTTCATTTGTATTTCCTAGCGGGTCAATTGAGATTTTTAGCTGGTTGGGTTAATGGGCAGCCTCTTATGAATATGGAATATTACCTGCAGCAGTATTTGGGGTTGTCCAGTTTATGGCCAGTGTTAGAAGGGGCAGGATCGCTATCGGGGAAACTATTGCAGATTCACAAGCTGGCACATCAAGTTTGGAGAGACTCCAAATTGAGGCATTATCAGGACTGGGCAGATGATATACCCCTGTGGGATAATCCATTGCTTCCCCATTTGCAGTCCATAGAGGGAACTCAGGTCTGGGCATCTTTAGGGATACATGCGCTGCGTGACTTGTATCAGAATGGTGTTCTTTGTTCCTTTTCTCAAATTCAGGAGAAATTTGGCCTGGAGCGTACCAAATTTTTTAGATACTTGCAGATTAGACACGCCCTGCAGGTACAGTTTAGGGATCCGAGCAGGGCCATCTCTTCATATCCCTTAATCGGTGGAGTAAAATCACAAGGACCTAGGGGTTTGATTTCAGCCCTTTATACTTACCTGTTGGGGGTTGCGAATGTCCTCACAACCCATTCTAGCCGAAGCCAGGTGGAAGGGTAATATTCCCCATCTTACTGCAGAGGAATGGACGGATGCGTTGGAGGCTGTCACCCTCGGTTAACAACAGACTGATACAGTTATATATGTTGCACCGTAGTTATTTGACTCCTACCAGGCTGCATAAGATGGGGAGGATGCCTCAGCCTAATTGCCTTAGATGCTTACAGACTAACGCGGACTTCTGGCACATGATGTGGGAATGCTCCCATATCAGATTATACTGGCAGGATATCCTTAGAGTTTTGTCATCATTGGGTATGGGCCCGATTCCGCTATGTCCCAAGGTATGTCTGCTGGGTGTATTGGACAATGACGGGTGGTCGCATTACAATAAAATACTTCTCAGTGAATCCCTGTTTATGGCCCGCAAAGTGATAGCCCTCAAGTGGATGGCGGAGGATCTTCCTACTGTGGGAATTTGGAAAAGGCTAGTGAATCAGATCATCCCATACGAAAAAGTACTATATGTGAATAGGAAGTGCCCTGACAAATTTCAGAAGGTTTGGGGTTTATGGTGCGACTCTACTCTAACCACATCGCCCAATTCTGTAAGGTCAGACAACTCCTGAGAGGGGTATAGCGCCTCTAAGTTTTCTCACATTTGCTTTGATGCTTTGATTGTCCACACTGTGCTCGTGAAGGAAATTATGATATCTGTATAACGGTGTACTCTTTATTTATTGTACTGTACTGTATGACACTCCGGTATGTTTTAATTATACTTGCTGTAGCCTACTGTATGTGATTTTACGATATGCATATGTCTATGCCATGTATGTGCCTTGTTACTCTTTTTTCAATAAAACGAGTTTAAAAAAAAAAAAATGAAATCATTGTGTAAAACTTACATAAATAAAAAACAATATATACATATTAGGTATTGCCACGTCGGTATCGACCGGCTCTATAAAAATATCACATGACCTAACCCCTCAGGTGACCACCGTAAAAAATAAAAAATAAAAACGGTGTAAAAAAAGCTATTTTTTGTCATCTTACGTCACAAAAAGTGTAATAGCAAGCGATCAAAAAGTCATATGCACCCCAAAATAGTGCCAACTAAATTCAAACCGTCATCTCATCCCGCAAAAAATGAGACCCTACTTAAGATAATCGCTGAAAAAAAACTATGGCTCTTAGACTATGGAGACACTAAAACATTTTTTTGTTTTAAAAATGAAATCATTTTGTAAAACTTACATAAATAAAAAAAATTGTATACATATTAGGTATCACTGCATCCGTGACAACCTGCTCTATAAAATTATCACATGACCTAACCCCTCAGGTGACCACCGTAAAAAATAAAAAATAAAAACGGTGTAAAAAAAGCTATTTTTTGTCATCTTACGTCACAAAAAGTGTAATAGCAAGCGATCAAAAAGTCATATGCACCCCAAAATAGTGCCAACTAAATTCAAACCGTCATCTCATCCCGCAAAAAATGAGACCCTACTTAAGATAATCGCTGAAAAAAAACTATGGCTCTTAGACTATGGAGACACTAAAACATTTTTTTGTTTTAAAAATGAAATCATTTTGTAAAACTTACATAAATAAAAAAAATTGTATACATATTAGGTATCACTGCATCCGTGACAACCTGCTCTATAAAATGACTACATGATCTAACCTGTCAGATGAATGTTGTAAATTACAAAAAAATAAAACGGTGCCAAAAAAGCTATTTCTTGTTACCTTGCCGCACAAAAAGTGTAGTATAGAGCAACCAAAAATCATATATACCCTAAACTAGTACCAACAAAACTGCCACCCTATCCCGTAGTTTCTAAAATGGGGTCACTTTTTTGGAGTTTCTACTCTAGGGGTGCATCAGGGGGGGCTTCAAATGGGACATGGTGTCAAAAAAACAGTCCAGCAAAATCTGCCTTCCAAAAACCAAACGGCGCACCTTTCACTCTACGCCCCGCTGTGTGGCCGTACAGTAGTTTACGGCCACATATGGGGTGTTTCTGTAAACGGCAGAGTCAGGGCAATAAAGATACAGTCTTGTTTGGCTGTTAACCCTTGCTTTGTTAGTGGAATAAATGGGTTAAATGGAAAATTAGGGAAAAAAATGAAATTCTCAAATTTCATCCCCATTTGCCAATAACTCTTGTGCAACACCTAAAGGGTTAACTAGGTTTGTAAAATAAGTTTTGAATACTGCCCTCTCCACACTATGTCACCTTGCCACTCTGTGGTAACCTGATGCTGCTGCTGTCACCACCTCCACACTCTGTCATTGGGCCACTCTGTGGTTTCCTCTTGCTGCCGCCACCTCCAGACTCGGTCATTGTGCTACTTGGTGGCCTCCTAATAATGATGCCACCTCCAGACTCTCGGTGGCCTCCTTCTGATGCTGCTGCTGCCGCCACCTCCACACTCTGTCATTGGGCCACTCTGTGGTAGTGATGAGTGGCAGGGGCGATATTTCAGGAATATTTTGTAGAATATTCGTCATATACTAGCGAATTTTGAGAATTCAAGATTATTTTATTGAATGTGAAAAATCGGCAATGTAAAAATCGCGCAATGCGAATTTGTAACGAGAAATACAGGCGTGGGTCACTTTGGCTACATTTTTCAAGCAGCTAGAAGTTTAATGAGTTTCTCCTGAGACTGGAAAAAATGGTTGGCACGGCAGAACATTACAATAGCTTTATATGCAGAGAGAGTCAAGTGCTCCAATATATTCGCGATTGCGCTAATCGGCAGTGATTAGAATATTTTTTCTGATTTTAGCAGGTCTGACCACAGATTACTGAGTGGTGCACTAAGAATTGTTGTGAACTTGACATTGCTTCCTTCTCATTGGCCCACAAGCAAGAAGCAGAGAGGAATCATGTGTTCAGATGGAAAAAAAATGTTGAATATTCGATATAACGAATATATAGCACTATATTGTATATATTTGCGATTTCTCGAAGTGGCAATATTCACGATAAAAATTTGCTATTCGAATATTCGTGCTCAACACTACTCAGTGGTCTCCTCATGCTGCTGCCAACTCCAGACTCTGTCATTGTGCCCAGTGTCAGACTGGGGTGCCTAGGGCCCACCAGTGTAAATTATTCTAGGGGCCCACCCTATAGCTACCAAAAAGAAATATTACTTGTTCATTTTTTGGGCTCATGCACATGAATATTTGCAGTTTAGCACACAATACAGTGTGCAAAACAGAACGGTATTGTGCACTGCTCTATAACAAATTATTTCTCATTAAGCAGCTCATTGTAGTTGAAAACCTAATCTGTTAAGGTCGCTTTACACAGGGCGACAGAGCAGGAGATTGTTGGGAAGGAAGCATTCTTTAATAGAGGAGAACGCTGTATTTACATGCAGTGATCTCCATTGTATGGGGAGTAGTGATCACTACTGTCAATGTTCTTCCCCATACTGACTAGTTTTTTGCTGGCAGCAGATCGTGATTACATAGCACAATCTACTTCCAGTAAATGATCATTTGTATGTGCGCACAAACGATCAAATTACGGTACGTGATGAATGAGCGTTTTGTTCGTTCATCAGGTAATTAGCCTACACAGCAGCCACTGCAGCCAGTACGCCCAAGAGCTACTAAAGCGAGCAACACGGTAACCTGTGTCACAGTGAACTACACTATGACAATATGTCTATTTAATTTTTTTTTTACATAATAAAGCAGTTTTTTTTAATCATGTTTCCATTTATGAAAGCCATATATTTTTTATTTTTCTGCCAATGATCTTGTGTAGGGGCTCCTTTTTTGCAGGAGGAGTTGAAATATTAATTGTTGCATTTTTCGGGTGCTTATGATTTTTGGATCGTTCAATATTACACTTTTTTGGGGCAAGGGGACTAAAAAAAGGCTTTTTTTAAATGGTATTCACCTGGTCAGGTCATGTCATTTTTATAGAGCAGCTCGTTACAGATGCAGCGATACCTAATATGTCTATTTTTTTTTCTATTAAATGGATTTTCTCATCTCAGACAATGGGGGCATATTGTTAGAATATTGTCTTATAGTTGTGGGTCGCACCTATTCTGGGACCCATACCTATATTGAGAACGGAGCCCTGAAAGTGGAAGAGGGCACACTGTGCATACACAGCCGTCCTCCATTTATTTTCTATGGGCCTGCCACAAATAGCCGTGCGCTGGCTTGGCTATTTCCGTCGGGCCCATAGAAATGATTGGGAGTGGTGGCCGGTCATGAGCAGTGCGCTTCCATTAACTTCTATGGGGAGACCGCTTAATGGTGGTCAGACCAGAGTCCTCCAGCCACCACCTTGTGGGGCTCCGTTACTGATAGAGATGGGACCTACATCTATAAGACAAGCCATATGCCCCCATGGTCTCAGATAAGACAATACCTTTAAGTTTTACACAGTGAAAAATATCACTGCCACCTCCAGACTCTGGCATTGTGCCACTCGGTGATCTCCTCATATTGCTGCCACCTCCAGACTCGGTCATTGTGCCACTCTGTGGCCTCCTCCTGATGCTGCTACTGCCGCCACCTCCACACTTTGTCTTTGGGCCACTCTGTGGTCTCCTCATGCTGCCGCCACCTCCATGCTCTGTCATTGGGCCACTCTGTGGTCTCCTCTTGCTGCCGCCACCTCCAGATTCTGTCATTGTGGCACTCAGTCGACTCCTTGTACTGCTTCCACCTGCAGACTTGGTCATTGTGCCACTCAGTGGCCTCCTCCTGATGCTGCTGCTGCCGCCACACTTTGTCATTGGGCCACTCTGTGGTCTCCTCATGCTGCTGCCAACTCCAGACTCTGTCATTGTGCCACTTGGTGGCCTCCTCATACTGCTGCCAACTCCAGGCTTGGTCATTGTACCACTCGGTGGCCTCCTCATACTGGTGACACCTCCACATTTTGTTGTGGTGCCACTCTGTGGCCTCCTCATGCTGCTGCCACCTCCACAATCTCTCGTTGTCATGCTACTCTGGCCTCCTCAAGCTGCTGACCCCTCCACACTTTGTCTTCGTGCCACTCTGTAGCCTCCTCATGCTTCTGCCACCTCCACAATCTCTTGTCGTCCTACTCTGTGGCCTCCTCATGCTGCTGCCACCTCCACAATCTTTCATCGTCGTGCCACTCTGTGGCCTCCGCATGACTGGGTCATTATTTTGCCTTTCGGCCTGGCTGACTTCTCATCATTTATTTGACCTTTCTTCTGATCTGTCAGAAGGAAAAATTAGACGCACAACGGATCGTGTCTGTGTAGCAGCTGTAAGGCCTGTATGGTTCCATCAGAATTGGCTTATGATTTGGTAGCCAAAAGCAGGAGTGGCTACAAAACACAGAAGACATGCAAATATTCCATTTACGTGTCATCTCTGTTTTAGATCCACTCCTTTTTTGGGGGGCATTAGCAATACTGATGGATTATTGAGCAAATGCTGACAGAGTTAAGGTGTATGCTCCACAGACAGGATTTGTTTTTTGTGGGTTATTGTTCTGACAGATCAGAGGAAGGGCAAATTAATCAGTAACATTAACTTACTGCTGATGCCCTCTCCACTCTGTCCGGGGGGCTCTACTAATAGAACAGGTTCTGTAGACATCTATGTGGAATCAGCTGGTGTAAAAGGCGTGAGCTTCTTCTTGGCGCTAACATCGACCTGAGTTCATACTTGAGTTATTTGGTCAGTTTTGGACCCGTAGCTGCCCTAATAAGTGAAGTGTGCAGTGATTCTAAGGCCCCTTTTACACGAGCGAGTTTTCCGCGCGGGTGCAATGCGTGACGTGAACGCATAGCACCCGCACTGAATCCTTTCCCATTAATTTTAATGGGTCTGTGTACATGAGTGTTTTTTTTCACGCATCAGTTCTGCGTTGCGTGAAAAACGCAGCATGTTCTATATTCTGCGTTTTTCACGCAGCCCTGGACCCATAGAAGTGAATGGGTCTTCAGTGAAAAACGCAAGCAAGTGCGAATGCAATGCATTTTTCAATGATGGTTGCTAGGAGATGTTGTTTGTAAACCTTTAGTTTTTTATCACGCGCGTGAAAAACGCATCAAAACGCATTGCACCCGCGCGGAAAAAACTGAACAACTGAACGCAATCGCAGACAAAACTGACTGAACTTGCTTTCAAAATTGTGCGAGTTTTACTGAACGCATCCGGACCTAATCTGTCACGCTCGTGTGAAAGAGGCCTAAGAGCGACAACTGTCATCTGCATGTCATACGGACTCAACGTATTATTTCACTATCAAAGCAGACTCCCTATGCGTGTTACTACAAGGCACAGTGTTCTACACCACTATAAAGGCTCTTAGCAGCCAGGAAATAGCAGTTTTTTAACGTAATTCACTATATTCAGATCGAACCGTCAAATTACATTTTTGAACAATTCGCTCATCTCTAACGGATATGGCTCAAACGCATGCTAAATGTGTATACACTGATGCACAGGGTCCTTTTTTTTATACAAGATCTTGTTTTTTATTTTGTTCTTCTAACAGCATCAATGCTTTTATCATCCAGGAACTGCTGACACAATTCAGCCACATAAAGTCTAGCATTGTCATGCATCAAAAGGAACCCAGGGCTCACTGCACCTGCATATGGTCTTAAAATGGGTCTGAGGATCTCTTCCCGGTACCTAATGGCAGTCAGGGTAGCTTTGGTTAGCACATGGAGGGCTGTGCATCTCTCCAAAGAAATGCCTCCCCACACCATTACTGACCTACTGCCAAACCAGTCATGCTGCAGCATCCAACTACGTGTGTGTGGGCACTGCTTAAAAGCACTTTTTACCCTAAAAAACTGTATTATGCTGTATTATGTGACTTTGTACTAATTTATCTGCAAAATCCCTGTTACCAGGCTGATTAGGTGTAATTTATACATCCCACCACTAGATGGGGATGACACTTAGGTTCTATATATACCTAGGTCAGGCCTAGTTAGTCAGTTGAGATCAGATCAGAGTGGAGAATGTAGTTAGAGATGAGAGCAGATCTGAGGAGATCAGATTAGATTAATGGGAGAGAATGCAGAGTGAAGACTCCACAACACAGATTATGAGGTAGTACCAAGATGTGAGGTGCAGAAGAGCGTTTTCCTTCTGTGATCGGACTATAAACTTGCATCCCATACCAGTAGGAGAGAGTTTGCCTCCCTGGAATAGAAACAAGCTTCCTAAGGATTCATCGGTAATAAGAGCCATTATTTAGGGCCACAGACACCTTTGTGCATGGTGGAGGACTTATAGCTTCTGACAGCCACCCCATAACTCTGGGAAACAGATGAGTTACCTGTCCCAATGTTCAGCTTGTAGGGAAAGGACAAGGTATAGGACTGAGCACATCAACAGAAACAAGGTACTCCTTAACCACAGCTCAAATCAAGCCTAAGAAATCCTAGGAACAGTGGATCTGCAGATTAACTCTAAATACCCACAAGAGACTATATTTTGCACTGCTGCAACCAAAGTCAACTTCAGTAAAAGTTGTGAGTTTCACCTTACCACTGTCTACCTCATTATTACCACTATTGGTTGCACCACCATTAACAGTACTGGCGTCACGACAAAAACCATCAAGTGACTCAGCCGCAACAAGCACCCTAAGCACCCCTAACATCAAGGGCACCTCAACCACCATCTTGGCTGATGCTTCCCTACCACAGAGCGTGCCCCGGAGGATTTCGTGCTGTCCACCTCAACACTGTGCTGCCAGCCAAGGGAGGCTTTCTGCTAACCGTGAGTAAACTGATGAACTGTGTGTTATCATTTGGCCCCTCATCGGTCCACCGTGCACCTCACATGTTGCCCCTGCACTACTGGCTGGCTGCAATGCTGGAGGATATTGCAGGCAGAAGAACGTTCTCCACGGCACCAATATCAAATCTGCCAATCTTGGTGTTCTCTGACAAATCCCAATCGCCCTGCAGAGTGTTGGGCTGTAAGCACAACACCGACTTGTGGACATCGGGCCCTTATACCTCTGGCACTGCTCCTCCTTGCACAAAGGAGGAGGTTGCGGTCCTGCTTCTGGGTTGTTGCCCTCCTACAGCCCCCTCCGCATCTCCTGGTGTACTGGCCTGTCTCATGGTATCTGCTCCATGCTCTGGACACTGTGCTGACAGACACAGCTAACCTTCTTGCCACAGCTCATATTCAGAAACTTCTGAGCAACTTCTGTGGGCTGTAGACACTGCCTCATGCTACCTCTAGGGGTAAGAGCAATGACAAAATGCAAAAGTGGCCAAAAAGGATAAGAACAGAGAAATGGTCTGTGGTCATCACGTGCAGAACCACTCCTTTATTGGGGTCGTCTTGCTAATTGCCTATCATTTCTATCTGTTGTCTGTTCAATTTGCACAACAGCAGGAGAAATTTATTCACAACTGGACAGGTTGATTTTACAGAAGTGTGATTTACTTGGAGTTACATTGTGTTGTTTAAGCATTTGGTATATATAGTATACCATACCAATAACATGGCAGCTTATTCTGAAATGTAGGCATACTCGTTAATTTCTACCGATAATTTGTTTTCCCTTAATCCTAACAGCAGCACAGATAGGGTTAACCACCCCCGTGGACTGGTAGGACCGGCGGAATTATTGATGAGCCCAAGTAAATCATACAATTAAACAATTAAATACCCCCTATAAAGGAGGGAACCACCCCCAGCCCACTGTGTTGTAGCAAAAAAAAAAAAAACTTACTAGGGTGGGATCTTTGTGTGCTGCTGTTAGGATTAAGGGAAAACAAATTATCATTAGAAATTAACGATTCCCTTACATCCTACCAGCAGCCCAGATGGGGAGATAGCAAGTAGAACCCCCTAGGGAGGGCCCTCATGCCTGGCAGAATCAAGTATAGGCCGAGTACTCAGCTATTCTAGCATCCAATCTATAATGGGAGATGAATGTTGATTCAGAGCTCCAGGAGGCAGGCTTGCAAATCATGTCAAGAGGAAGAAGACTCCTCATGGCAAAATAAATGGCTACGGCCCTAGTAGAATGGGCCCTCACGAACCCCCAAGGGTCCAGATATTGGGAAACAAAGGCTTCCCTAATAGCCTCCTTAATCCATTGACTGATGGATGGTTTAGATACCTTACGGCCTTTAACCTTACCGGAAAACAGGATTAAAAGATTTTCATCTTTCCTGAACGCCTTTGATCTATCCACATAGATCCAGAGGCATCTCGAGACGTCCAGAGGATGTATAGCAGGGTCCTCATAGGAGGTAGAAGGTGTAGAAAGAACCGGGAGGGATATCACCTGGTTGATATTCTGGAACAAAGGAACTTTAGGCCTAAAATACGGGAGAAATCTTAAAAGGACCCGGTGATGGTATAGGGCTTGTGTGCTGAGAGAGCTTGAAGCTCGGAGACCCTCTTGGCCGAAGTCACTGCAAGAAGAAATGCAAGCTTCCATGTGACGAACTTGAAATCCACCTCCTCCAAAGGCTCAAAGGGGAGAGATGCTAACCCCTTGAGGACTACTGATAAATCCCATTGAGGAATGGGTCTCAGTACTGTAGGTTTTAATCTTTCAGCAACCTTAAGGAACAGTTTGATGAGCGGGTCCTGAGAAAAAACCTGTTGAGGCAGGCTGAGATGGCTGAAATTTGAACCCTCAGAGTAGATGAAGCAAGGCCTTTGTCAAGGCTGTCTTGCAGGAACTGAAGGATGGCGGAGAGGGGCGGATCTACAGACGTGACCTCCCTTGAGGTACATCAGGATGAGAATATCTTCATAATCCGTGAATAGGCTCTCTTGGTAGAGTCCGCTCTTGAATGAGACAACGTTCTCAGGACCGACTCTGAAAGCCATTCTACTCCGGGAAGGGACTGTTCAACCTCCAGGCTGCCAGGCTGAATCTGTGCAGATCTGAGCAGAGGTGAATGTCCCACGACACCAGGGTCTGCAGAGGGGGAGCCTCCTATATTGCCCTTGACTCATCTGGGTGAGCTGGGTAAACCAGGATCTCTTCGGCCAAAACGGTATGATGGCTATCATCAAGGCCTGATCCTGAGGGAGGGGGGTTGTCCTCCCTGTAAAGGGAGCAAATCCTCTTCACCTTGGTGTTGAACCTTTTTGCCATGAGATCCACCTCTGGCATCCCCCACTTGAGGACTATCTGCTTAAATATCTCCGAATGTAAAGACCACTCCATTGTTGGAAGACTGCAGCTCATCTGATCCGCTATCATATTGAGAGAGCCTCGAATGTGGATCGCAGATAAATGGGACAGGTTCGACTCTGCCAAATCCAGAATCAAACTGATCTCTGATAGGAGGAGAAGTGATCTTGTGCCTCCCTGCTTGTTGATGTAAAGTATAACAGTCATATTGTCTGACTGGACTTTCACAGCTTTGCCCCGGATCTGAGGAGCAAAGTGAAGGAGGGCTAGCCGGATAGCTCGAATCTCGCGGAGATTGGATGAGAGAAGCCGCTCCTGAGGAGATCAGATTCCGTGAACTGGAGAGTTGTCTAGGTGAGCGCCTCAGCCTACTTGGGACGCATCTGTTGTCAATATGATCCAGGTTGGCTGGGTCATAGACTTCCCGTCTAAAAGATGGATCCAATATCTGAAGGAATACCGAGTTCGCCAAGACAGGGAGCACGGGGAGTTTAGCCCGGCAGGGCTGCCATTCCATCTGGAGAGAACCACTGACTGTAGAGGGCGGATGTGCCACAGAGCCCAAGGGACTTCTTCCGCAGACGCTGACATTAGCCCCAACATCTTCATGACAGTCCGAAATGGGACTCACCAGAGAATGGATAGGAACTCTGCCGTGTTCTGTATCCGGGATCTTATTTCTGGGGACAACTGGAGAGACATCCCAACGGAATCGATTATGAAGCCTAGATATCTTACTCACGTTCGACTTCTGCCAGTTGATGATCCAACCTAAGCGGAACAGAAAGGAGATTGCTACATGAAGATGCTGGGATAGGACCGCCAGAGAAGAGGCTTTCAAAAGCCAATTGTCCAGATAGGGAATGATGGTCAGTCCCTGAATTCTTAAAGCCGCCACCACAGAAACCACCACCTTGGTAAAAGTGTGAGGGGCAGAAGAAATGCCAAAAGGAAGGGCAACAAACTGAGATATTTCCTGGAAGCAGGGTGGATCGGAATGTTGCCATCATGTCCCCAGGACAGAGAGCGTGAACCACTGACCTGATGGTTTCCATACGAAACTTTACCTTCCTTATATACCGATTGAAACACCCCAGATCGATAATCATCCAGAGATATCCTTATGCTTTGGGGACCAGAAAAACTGGTGAATAGATCATTAAGCCCCGTCCCCCTGCCGGAACCTCCTCCAGAGCCCCCTTGTGGCTGTAGTCCTGAATGTAGGCCTCCAGAACCGACTGCTTGGCAGCTTGTAAGAGCTTGGTCTTGATGAACTTGTCTGGAGGAAGAGAGATGAGATTGATCAAATAACATTCAGAGATAATATTCAGGACCCAGGGATCCTAAATATTTTGGATCCAACACTATTTGAAGTGAGAGAGACGGCCCCCGACAGGTAGATGAGCCAGAGGAAATGGGAAGCTTTCTGGCAGGATGGCAGGAGTAACGGAGGAGGCCCGTAGTCAGGAGGTGGCTCTTTTATCCTTGGCTCGAACCCCTTCGCTGCACTCCCCAGTCCCTTTGAGATCTTGACTGTTGGCCAGACCTACCCCCACAGTCCTGTCTGCCCCGCCCTCGAAAGGACTGTTGGGGAAGACTCTTCCCCTTTTTATCTGATAGGCCTTCCATAATTTTATCAAGCTCCGAGCCGAACAGACTGTTGGGCTAAAAGGGAAGGCCACATAAATTGAATTTAGAAGAGTTGTCAGCGACCCAAGGCTTAAGCCACAAGGGCCTACGGGCTGCTGACACAAGGGCCATGGATTTGGCTGCTAATTTTAGCTGAAACTGCGCGGTATCGCACAGAAAATCTGTTGCCAGGTTAATGGTCTTGAAGGCAGCCAGTATGTTGTCACGTGACACCTTCTGATCCACGTCAGTCTGAATCTGGTTCAGGCGAGTCCGGAGGAACGTAGAGACCTGGGTAGCAGCAATGGCTGTAGAAGCGGATGCTGCAGCTGCCATGTAACCTCTTCTTAGAGTGCACTCTGCACTCCTGTCAAGGGGATCCTGCAGACTAGACCCATCGTCTGCCGGAACCAGAGTGCGTCTGGACAATTTGGCTATTGCCATGTCCATCTTGGGAATGGAACACCACGATTCCACCAAGGACTTAGCCATAGGGAACATGGCTCTAAATATTTTAGTTAGAACCGGACCTTTCTTAGGTTTCTTCCACTCTGTACGCATGACAGAAAGAAGGGTCTCATCCACTTTAAAGACACGTGGTGCCCGATAAGCGGGATCGGAAGGCTCCCCCGGGTCAACATCATGGTCCCCCAACCTGATGGACTTGAGTAGTCTCAGTGTTCTTTCTGGAGGAAAAAAACACGAGTTAAGCTCCTCCTCCTCTGAGGAGGAAGAAACTAAGGAGACCACAGAGGGTCTCTTCACCGGAGCAGAGGTCTCCATAGGCATCTGGACAGGAGCAGGATGAGCAGGAAGCCTCTCATTAATCAAGTTCATTACTCCCCTGAGCGATCCATCCACATAGCTTTTCACCCATGAATACATATCCTGCATGGTAGGTTCACCAGAAGGTTGGACTCTCGGACGGCAGCTGTCACACCTAGAGTAGGGATAGCAATCCTCCAAAGGAGTGCTACAATCGTAGCAAGATAAATGCTTCCTCTTGGAAGCTGACATTCTGCTATCAGGATCCCGAGGAGAAGACTGCAGGAGGAAAAGACAATAAGATATTTGTATATTAAAACAAATGTTACAAAGCAGAAAGTTAAGAGGCACAACGGAGGTAGCAGAAGAAAGGTTATCCAAGAACAAAGGCACCTATAAGCAGAAAAAATACCAGCTTATAAGGGACTCTGGGAGCTAGCTGTGAAGCATGTGCAGTCAGAGACCAAGCTGGTGCACAATGCTTCCTTAAATAGACTAAACCCAGAAGAAAAACTCCACCCCAAGGTGGGGAAAAAATAACCAAACTTATGTAACACCTATAAATATAAGAAATGCTACCTAGCAGGGCATAGAAGAAAGTAACACAAATCCTCCTAACAGGAGGAAGAAGAAAATATGACCCCCGGCGACCGTGAACCACGGCCGCAAGGAATACCCGGAAGTGACGTCAGACGCCATTACGACGTTACGTTCAAAAGATGGCGGCAGCCATCGGCCACGGAAAACCGGACCGAGGACGCCGCCGAGAGGAGCAAAACAAGGTGCGATAGGACGGTGCCGACAGCTGGTCAGCTGCCGGAACCGAAGACCAAAGGACCAGCGCCTGAAAAGAAAGAGAGATCCTCGGGGGGAAAAAAAGAGGGGTTCACCGCCAGTCCACCTGTCCGGGAGGACAGAAAAAAAACGCAGTGGACTGGGGGTTGTTCCCTCCTAACAAATAATTATTGTATGATTTACTTGATCCCATTAATAATTCCGCCGGTCCTACCAGTCCACGGGGGTGGTTAACCCCATCTGTGCTGCTGCTAGGACGTAAGGGAATATAACCTTTGCAAAACTGCTTGGACAAATCTTCAACCATTGTAAAAATATTGAAGGATTGTGCGTGCTCTCATGAATCAAAATTGTTGTTGACAGCACAATTATCTGCTGATGCTTTATTTGTATTCTGTTTATAGTATTGATGTCTCTAATGGGAAATAAAATATTATGGAGGCTTTTAGTCACCTTCTATAGATTGGCACTTTATTAGAGAACATTATTAGTGAGAGCTCTAGAACTGTTTATAGCCTCATCTGTAGAGAAGATTGCAGCTTATTTATTTAATTGAAATGATTATGCACACAATCATTTCAGTAACACCATGTTTCTACAAAAACTAATTAACATGAATATAATAGTAAACTGAATTTCACTCATGTACTTGGAAAATGCATGTTGCTCATTCCAGTAATTTGCTTATGTACTGTGTTTCAGCATTAAAGAGATTTTTTTATTATTATTCATGGGATAACCCCTTTAAGTCAGCATGTGGCGGGGTTACAAATGTTACAGTTGACCGAAGCTGAGAGCTATTGAACAGGGACCATTGCTTGTCATGCAGTTGAAGGAGATTGGAGAGAGAACTAAAAACATACTCCAGGGAGGGGAATCAGGACAGGCTATTACATTAGAGGAATAGAAAAAGGTTATACAGTAGAATAATTTAAA
Organism: Bufo gargarizans; assembly: GCF_014858855.1. NCBI lineage: Eukaryota > Metazoa > Chordata > Amphibia > Anura > Bufonidae > Bufo > Bufo gargarizans. The sequence goes on from NC_058080.1 coordinate 366,864,368, forward strand.
GAAGATAGGAGAAATAAACTATATTCAGCATAATTGAAGAATATTTCAGACTGTACATCTATTTACCTGGAATTTATTAAAGGCTATTGAATCAACAAAATATTGTCCATTTCCTGGAACAAGCATGTTATAAAGCAGGAGGAATTGAGATTGATATATAGTCTTGTGTGAAAAGATTCAGCAATCTTTTCACATCTTATCTTATCAGTCAGTGATAGGATTTTCTGTTTAAGGCCTCCTGCACACGAACGTGTGTGCCCCAGTCCACAAGGCACGAACACAGAACGTGGGACAGCCGCAGCGGATCGCGGACCCGTTCACTTTAATGGGTCTGCAATCCGTCCGTTCCGCAAAAGAATAGGACGTGTTCTATCTTTTTGCGGAACGGAAGTACAGGCCGAAACCCCACGGCAGCAGTCCGTAGTGCTTCCATAGGGTTCCGTTCCATGCTTCCGTTCCGCACCATTCTGCATCTCCGGATTTGTGGACCCATTAAAGTGAATGGGTCCGCATCCGTAATGTGGAATTTACACGGAACACTGCCCGTGTATTGCGGATCCGCAAATGCGGTCCGCAATACAACAATGGGACACCTACGGTCGTGTGCAGAGGCCTAAAGCTTATATTAGACAGAGCAAATATCATATCAAATGTTCTTAATATGAACGAAGTTGAACGAGCCTCACAAGATGTATGAAATATTAAACGAAAAGTGACGAATTGCTCGTTTCTCGCCAATTGTGATCTTTCATCCTGCTAAAAAAACATATTGTTCCTTGGTAACAGATCCATTCGTATAATAGGAAAACCATCTTCGTGAGCAAGCATCTTTACATCATCTTTACATATAATATACAGTGTATTTCCACTGTAACTGGGGCTGCTATGTCAGCCCCAACTACAAGGAGAAATCAATAGTAAAAAAAAATAAGTGACGTTAAATGTGCCCCAGAGGTCTTGTATGACCTTATGGGGAACACAAAGTGTAAAATAACTTTTATAAAAAAAAAAAGTTTCACATGTAAACAAAAAATGTTTTCCCCCAAATTAAGTCATTTAAAAATTTTACAAATTGAAAAAAAAATAGACATATTTGATTAGGGCTTAATGAGGGAATAGCCCATGCAGAAAAAAATCACGGAAAATAATGCACTAACACAATACTGTAGATGCAAACATTATAAATGGACTAAGCCCTCACTTTCATATGATACATTTCTGAGACTCTCAGCCAATATATTTTGATCAAAATATATCTGTGCGCGCTGTGGGGACTCGCTCTGGTAGACAGGATTAACGGACGCAGTATAGAGGCAACAACAAGTTCTTTGGATCAAACAGTTAAGTGTTTTATTCACACTTTAGGCAAGTGACAAAATAAGCAGTCATATTCAAACAAAAAGTCACCTTGGGGTGTTGGTGGTAATTCATACTATGTGGCAATTCTGCCTCAGAGTCCTTGCTGATAGCAGCATCAACCTGTTTTCACGCCAAACAGGTAGCAAGCCTTCCTCCAGACACAAGGCTCCCAGATCCTAACACAGAGACATGGCTTCTAGGCCCAACAGCCTATTTAAGGACAGCCAGGTGCTGCCAAAACCCGGACCGGTATTTAAAATCCGGTCCGGTATTTGACCTCACCTGGCTGTAAATCAGCCCAGCAGCACATGCTGGGAGGAAAATACCTGTTTTCCACCTCATCACCATGACAGCCACGAGGGGATTGACCCCTGACCTCTGTAGGCGCAGGAAAAGAGAGAGGGTTTAAATCCCCCCCTCCCAGCACCAGTGTTTCCTGTCCCTACAGAGGACAGGGGCAGAGAGAGTCTCTGTGACGAAACCAACCTCGCCACTGTGTTTTGGAGGGGGCTGGTTGCCAGCCTCCTGCCTCAGGATTATGGCCCATACTAACTTTAAAGAAGACAGGCCGGCCGCACAGCTTAAATCTGTCTTTGGAATTGTATTTTGTTATGTGAGGGTACCCAGATGGCTAGTTTAATTGTATTCGTGTGGTCTGAGTGCCATTCGCCTAATGATATGCACTCAGACTTGAGCTATCTGGGAATATGTTAAATGTCTGTGGTTGCTGGGAGGGTGTGACATTGTGTGTTTAAATGGTGATGTCTGTCCTGTTGTCTCCACATGTGTATTGGCGATCTCCCCTTTGTCCTGAGAGATAATTGGATTATCCCTCGGTTGTCTCTGGGGCAGAGAGGAGGAAACCATGATGCATTGTGGGGATGTGTTGTATCTGTTCGGTGTGTCGCAGTCTCCATTCTGGTCCCCTGGGGGGCGTGTCCACCAGATGGGGACCTGCATAAATACGGGCGAGTAGCCCTCAATAAAGTGTTCCTGTTTTATCCTTCATCATGTTGAGACTGGTGTTTGGATAACTGATCAAAACTGGGGGATTGCTATACGCTGAAGATTTGCTATACACCCCCTGCATAACTACTAGCTCTTGTAAGAGCTGTTCCTGCTCTCTGGCTGTAGGAGAGGTTCACCCACTGGAGCCTGGAGCCTTGTAGTAGGTCCAGCGTGGGTGGAGGACGGTGAGGCCCCAATCAAGCTACAGCGGTTCGTGGGGTCTGCAGTGCGTACGGTGCCAAGTGGAGTGCTTGGAGTCCTCGGAAAGCACTAGGAGCATCTATCGACGGAGGTACCCGGTCGGGGTGCCAGGCGTTCCGTTACAGTCTCCCTACCCAGGGAGATGAAGATGATGTCTTTCCAAACACCTCCGGTTACCTGGTGTTCCCCTGCCCTCCTGCGGTCTTCGTACTAAAGCTGGGCAGGGGTGATGTGGGAGGCCTCGCTCCGTTACAATACGTGAGCCTGCTCCTCTGGTCGCGATCTCCCGCAGGGCCTCCTATGCCTGTAGCCGGGCTGCGTGCCGAAGTGCTTCAGGTATGCGGCAGACGTCACTTCTGGTGGACGGAGGAAGTGACGTATTTAGGATGCGTCTCCTACAAACATCGGCACAGCACATGGAAGTGCCGAGCAACAGCCCATTGTGTGTACCGACATGTCAGCGGAACCCCGCTCCCCAGGAGACCCCTCTGTTCCGCCTGCCGTAAGTTCCCCTGTGGTGGAAGCGCTATTGTCCTGTTAACTGTGTCTGCACTTTTTCAGGGTACCTGTCGTCCATCCTCCCACTCTTCTCAGGCTTGGGGCTTACATACTATTACTATATATGTATGTGTTCAGCTAGCCTGATTGGGGCTATTTTCCCCTCCTAGGTCCCTAAGGAGGCACAGAAGAAAGTCAGGAAGCCGGCTAAATGTATATCTTGTTTTAAGCGACTTCCGGACGATTACCGCAAGAGATTATGTAAAGATTGTATAGCGTCATACGGGAAGAACAGCCTTCCTTAATTGAGGAACTTAGATCCACGATACATGAGGAAGTAAAATCCTATTTATCCCAGCTTTCCTCCTTACCCAGGGATCTACCTCCATCTAAAAGACAGAGAACAGCATCCCTTTCTTCCTCTGATTCGGAAGAGGTTGCGGAAGACGCTTCATCCTCCAGACCCTGGGAGGATGAGGAAGCTTCCTCTGATATAGAAATTTCTGACTAAAACAGGCAAGTGGAAGTAATGTATCAAAATATCAATTTATTATAAAATATAAAGTATGGGGAAAAGACAGGATGGTATACAGTATACACAAAAGCAAAGGGCCATACAACACCATAACATACACCTATCTACCTATGCATCAATAAAACACAGGGTGGTATAGCAGATGAAGGGAGAGGGGCTCTAGCTCCGGGACAACCAATACTGCATAACACAAAAATAATCACCACAATGGGGCTATATACTGTTAATGCAGAAATATCGTACCTGGGTGTCCATGAGCTATCCCTCACATCCCAAAATTCATGGGCAACAAGACTGACAAATATAAGAGGTAAATCCTCAAGTCAAGTCAGTATCCAGATCTCAAAAAATAGCAATGGTAAACCTGGAATATCAGGAACCCACTATGGATGTATGTAAAAGTGCCAAAGGGATGCCATGCTATACTAGACACAGGACGTACCTGAAGACATGGTGAATGTGATGGATGCCAGACCCTAAGCGCGAGACCTCGACGCGCGTTTCACCTCAGCGGCTTCGTCAGGAGAGGTTTTTTGTAGGTTAAATAGAAATTTCTGAATCTGATAGAAGATTTTGTTTCTCCTCGGATGAAATGCCAGACTTACTGAGGGCAGTCAGAGCCACTATGGGGTGGAAGAAGCCCCAAAAGCTCACTCTGCGCAGGACGAGATGTTCGGGAGACTTTGTGTTAAGAAAACCCGTGTCTTCCCGATTAATGAAAATATACGTGATATGGTGCTCGATGAGTGGTCAAATCCCGAGAAACGCGTGGGGATGTCCAAGTCCTTCAGGAATCGACTGCTGTTCGATCCAAATGAATGTAAAATTTTCAATGAAACACCTAAATTGATGTACAGGTAGCAAAAGTTTATAAAAAGACTGCCTTACCCTTTGAGGATGCTTCCCAGTTACGCGACCCCATGGACAGGAAGGCGGATAGTCTGTTAAAAAAATCTTGGGAGGCCGCTATGTATAACCTAAAATCTAATATTGCCGCCACCTCGGTGGCAAAGTCCATGGGATTGTGGTTGAACGACTTGGAGTCTCAATTAGGTCCCTTCCCTTGCTAAAATCTGCCACGGCATTTATGGCGGATGCCTCGGCAGAATCTGTCAGATTCGCTGCCAAAGACGCTGGCCTCTCCAATGCGGCCCGCCAGGCTTTGTGGATGAAATGCTGGTCAGGGGATAACACCTCAAAGATGAAGTTGTGTTCCATCCCATTCTCGGGGGAGTACGTATTCGGCCCTGTGTTAGACCGTATTTTTAGAAAAAGCAGCAGATAAGAAAAAGTGCTTCCCGGAGGAACGACCCTATAAAAGAAAATATCCCTTTCGTGCCCCCACTAGCTAGAATAGGCCCTATAGGGATAAAGGAAAGTTGGGGCGTTGGAGCTACCCTAAAGGGGGCAGGGGAAGAGGTACCCCTCCCTCTTCCCAGAACAAATCTTCTGACAAACAATGACGCCAAAGTCGGGGGGATATTGAAGAATTTTCTGGCTCCTTGGGAGTCCATTACCCCGAACCCTTGGGTCCGGGACATCATAAAATCCGGCTACCAGATCGAATTTTCTTCATCTCCCCCAGACCGCTTCATTGTAACCAACCCAAGCTCTTTCAATGTACGCAAGGAGATCCTGCAGGGGGTTCAGAACCTTCTAGACATGGACGTGGTAACCCAAGTACCATCAACAAAGCTAGGACAGGGGTTCTATTCGAATCTCTTCCTGGTACAAAAGAAAGAAGGTTCATTTTGCACCATCATAAACCTCAAGACCCTGAACAGGTTTATAGTATATTGAAAATTCAGGATGGAGTCCTTAAAATCCCTGATACCATTAAGGAGAAATGCTCTGATGTGTACAGTAGACCTAAGGGATGCTTACTATTACGTCCCAATCCATCCGGATTTTCAGAAAATTCTGAGATTTGCCATTCAAGATCACAAGGGAGTAACCCTTCACTTTCAGTTTACGGCCCTTGCCTTTGGGATATCATCTGCTCCCAGAGTCTTCATGAAACTAGTGGTCGAGATGGTGGCCTTCCTGAGACACAAGGGCTTGGTGATCGTACCATACCTGGACGACTTCCTCCTGATTGGAAACTCAGAAAGCCAGCTCAAAACAGACCTAGTAACCTTCCTGTCACTCATTCGGGATCTAGGGTGGTTAGTAAATCTGAAGAAATAAAATTTTCTACTATCCAGTACAATCCAGTTTCTAGGGGTCATACTAGATTCCCGGGTTCAAAATACATTCCTTCCATCGGACAAGATCAGGAACCTACAATTAAAGATCCAACGGTTTCAGGACAGGGGGTCTTGTCCCATAAGGGAAGCCATGAGCCTTCTGGGGATCCTCTCGTCTTGCATTCCTTCTGTCCCCTGGAGCCAGTCGCACTTCTGATCCCTCCAGACGTGGATTCTCAAAGTCTGGGACAGACACCAGGTTTCCTTAAATCACAAGGTGTTTATCCCTCCGACAGTAAAGGCCTCCCTAGACTGGTGGGTGAGGGTAAACAACCTGTCCTTAGGAGTTCCTTGGGAGAAGACTCCTTACATCCAAGTCCTAACAGACGCAAGCGAAAAAGGATGGGGACCGAAAGTGGGAAATCATTATTTTCAGGGTTCCTGGCCGCCAACAACTCGCTCTCAATACTCCAACTTCAGAGAGCTGAAAGCGGTTTGGAAAACGTTAAAGGCAGCAGAAGACCTGCTCGAGGGCCTGCACGTGAAGGTACTTTCCGACAACACAACAGCAGTAGCGTATGTCTCTCACCAAGGAGGGACGAGATCAGGAAAGGATAATCCAGAAGCTCAACCAAGAAGATACAACCCTAATATTAATAGCCCCTTATTGGCCGAAGAGAAGCTGGTTCCCTGCCCTAAAGAACCTATCAGTAGAGAACCCGTGGCTTCTCCCATTCAGGAGAGATCTGCTTCACCAGGGGTCAATCCTACACCACAACCCGAGCTTCCTAAAATTATTAGCCTGGATCCTGAGGTCCAGATGTTGAAATCACAAGGTCTCTCTGATCGGGTAATTTCTACCCTGAAAGCAAGTAGAAAGAAAGTCACCTATTCGATCTATCAGAAAATCTGGAAGAGGTTTTGCTCCTGGATCGGTAACCCTGCCCCAAACTTAGGTCCTCCTAACTTTCAAAAAATCTTAGAGTTCCTCCAGCAAGGTCTCGAACTAGGTCTTAGTCCTTCCACCCTGAAGGTACAGATCTCGGCCCTAGCTTATTTCTTCGATCAAGATCTAGCCAACCACCGGTGGATTAGAAGATTTATGAAAGCAGCTTCTTGGCTCCGTCCTTCTCTAAAATCCCGGATCCCTACTTGGGACCTAAATACAGTGCTCATAGGCCTGACACTCGCCCCTTTCGATCCCCTGTCAGATTGTTCCATTAAACACCTATCTCTAAAAAACACTTTTCTTGTTGCCAACATATCCGCAAGAAGGCTGGGTGAAATTCACGACTTATCAATACAAGAACCCTATCTCCGTATCACCGATGATAGAATCATTCTTAGACTAGATCCCAGTTTTCTTCCTAAAATGGTATCCGATTTTCACCGAAACCAGGAGATAATTTTGCCTTCCTTTTGTAGCAATCCCTGTAGAGACAGTAGAGAATCCAGTTTCCATTCACTAGATGTGAGACGCTCAGTTTTACTGTACCTTGAGGTTACAAAAGAATTCCGTAAAACCAATAACCTGTTAGTCCTATTCTCGGGTAAGAATAAGGGACTGAAAGCCTCCAAGTCCTCTCTAGCACGGTGGATTAAAGACTCCATCTCTCTTTGTTATGAAATCCAGGGCCTCCCTTGCCCCTCAAAACTAAGAGCCCACTCGACCCGAGCTATGTCCTCTTCCCAGGCCGAGAGGCCCGGAGCTTCTCTAGAGGACACATGGTCCAGCATTGACACCTTTATGAAGTACTATAGACTAGACTTATCTAGTAGTTCAGACTTGTCTTTTGGATGTAAAGTCCTCCAGGCGGTCGCCCCCACCCCAGTTTATAATTTTTTATATCTCCTCGTGGCCATCATGGTGAGGAGGAGGAAAGACTGAATTAGACTTACCGGTAATTCAGTTTCCATGAAATCACCACGGCGGCACATATATTCCCTACCCTAAATTTAGTCCTGATCTTGGAGGTTATGAAGTAATATCCTCTTGACTTTATTTTTTTTTTCTCACCACCTTTATTTCTGTCTCTGTAATTTTGGACACACTGGTGCTGGTGGTGGGAGGGGGGATGTAAACCCTCTCTCTGTGTCTGCCCCTACAGAGGTCAATCTCTTCGTGGCAGCCGTGGAGATTTCGTGGAAACTGAATTACCAGTAAGTCTAATTCCGGCTTTCTCAGACCAAGCCTCTCACTGTGTCACATACCCCCCCCACCCTTTGTTCGCCCCTGAGGGGGTGAACACACGCCAGACAGTGTATCCAGGACAGGGCATCTGCGTTTCCCTGTAACTGGCCTGCCCTGTGTTCCACCGAAAAATTTACGTTTTGTAGGGAGAGAAACCATCGGGTGACCCGGGCATTTCTGTCCTTGGCCTGACTCATCCATTTGAGAGGGGAGTGGTCAGTCACCAGGCGGAATTTTCTCCCAAATAAATAATAGCAGAGAGATTCTAGTGCCCACTTGATAGCCAGGCACTCTATCTCTACTATACTAAACCGGTTCTCGACTGGGGTTGAGCTTACGGCTGAGGAAGACAATGGGATGCTCCTCCCCATTGACTTCCTGAGACAGTACAGCACTAAGGCCTACTTCGGAGGCATCGGTCTGTACTATAAACTCCCTTTTGAAGTCGGGCGTCACCAAACCTGGGGACCCGCACAGGACCGACTACAAAGCGGAGAAAGCCTCTTCCGCCCTGTCATCCCAGCGAACCATCATTTACTTGTGTCCTTTCAAGAGTCCTGTCAAGGGCGCATCTAGAGTAGCAAAGTGGGGAACAAAGCTCATGTATTAGCCTACCATTCCCAGGAATGACTTTATTTGCCTAGTGGTGACAGGTCGGGGCCAATTCCATAGTGGCTATGATAGCCACTGAGGAAGAGGTGGGAATACCTCGAAACGCGTCTGGCGGATACAGGGCGGGACCCTCTATATACTGTATACTTAAATCTGATGTCCGGCACTACAAGACTCTAAGAAATCAAGCCAATATCCCTATTGAATCATAATAGGAACATGCGGCACTCCACGAACAGAAAGAGCACCTATTCCTGCATCACATGATCGGCTCTATACTATGTGAGACGCCGTCTGTGTAGCGGGAACCGCTACACAAATCCATCAGGGACAGAGCAGCAGTGCCGCGCAGAAAAACAAGGACAGGTGAGTGGCTGGCAGCGGGTGGGATGCCCCCGCCGCTAGCCAGCATATAAAAAGGTCTCTAGTGAGTAAAGACATAACGGGTAACTAACTAATATACTCACCATATTATCCATTATATACAGTGGCTTGCAAAAGTATTCACCCCCTTGACTTTTTTCATATTTTGGTGCCTCACAATCTGGAATTAATATGGATTGTTTAAGAATTTGCATCATTTAATTTACATAACATGCCCACAACTTTTAAGATGTTTTTTTTATTATTATTATTATTGTGAAGCAAACAACAAATAGGACAAAATAACAGAAAAAGTCAATGTGCATAACTATTCACCCCCCTAAAGTCAAAATTTTGTAGAGCCACCTTTTGCGGCAATCACAGCTCCAAGTAGCTTTGGATAAATCTCTATGAGCTTGCCACATCTTACCACTGGTATTTTTGCCCATTCCTCCTTGCAAAACTGCTCCAGCTCCTTCAAGTTGGATGGCTTGTGCTTGTGGACAGCAATCTTTAAGTCTGACCACAGATTTTCTATTGGATTAAGATCTGGGCTTTGACTAGGCCATTCCAACACATTTACATGTTTCCCCTTAAACAACTCAAGTGTTGCAGTGTGTTTGGGGGCATTGTCCTGCTGGAAGGTGAACCTCCGTCCTAGCCTCAAATCACGCACAGAGTGGTACAGGTTTTGCGCAAGAATATCCCTGTATTTAGCACCATCCATCTTTCCCTCAACTCTGACCAGTTTCCCAGTCCCGGCTGCTGAAAAACATCCCCACAGCATGATGCTGCCTCCACCATGTTTCACTGTGGGGATGGTGTTCTTTGGGTGATGTGATGTGTTGAGTTTGCACCAAAGTTCAATTTTAGTCTCATCAGACCAGAGCACCTTCCTCCATACATTTTGGGAATCTCCCACATGCCTATTCGCAAACTCACAACGTGCCTTTTTGTTTTTGAAAGTAATGGCTTTCTTCTGGCCACTCTGCCTTAAAGCCCAACTCTATGGAGCATACGGCTTATTGTTGTCCTATGTACAGATACTCCAGTCTCTGCCGTGGAACTCTGCAGCTCCTCCAGGGTTACCTTAGGTCTCTGTTCTTCCCTCTGATTAATGCCCTCCTTGCCCTGTCCGTGAGTTTAGGTGGGCGGCCGTCTCTTGTGTCATGTTCTTTCCATTTGGTTTTGATAGATTTCATGGTGCTCCTGGGGATCATCAAAGATTTGGATATTTTTTTTAAACCTAACCCTGACTTCTCAACAACATTGTCCCTTACTTGTTTGGAGAGTTCATTGGTCTTAATTGCAGTGTTTGGTTAGCGATGCCAATTGCTTAGGTGTTGCAGCCTCTGCGGTCTTTCAAAAAAGGTGTGTAAATGTAAGGACAGATAATGTGACACTTAGATTGCACACAGGTGAACATCATTTCACTAATTATGAGACCTCTGAAGGTAATTGGTTGCACCAGAGCTTTTTATGAGCTTCCTAACAAAGGGGGTGAATACATACACACATGCAAATTTTCTGTTTTCTATTTCTAAAAAATAGTTTTATTTATATATTTTTCTCATTTCACTTCACCGACTTAGACTATTATGTCCTGATCCATCACATAAAATTCAGATTAACAAAACATTGATCTTAAGGCTGTAATGTAACAAAATACAAAAAAAGTCAGGGGGGGGGGGGAATTTTGCAAGGCACTGTATTAACCTGTGGAACACAGCAACCTGTTTACTCTTTCGAATTAGTAAACCTATTTTTATATATACTTAACCTATATGTACTCAGCAAATTGGAAAGTATATCAACAGTGGTGACTTAAATACCCATACAGTATACACAAAAGCAAAGGGCCATACAACACCATAACATACACCTATCTACCTATGCATCAATAAAACACAGGGTGGTAGAGCAGATGAAGGGAGAGGGGCTCTAGCTCCGGGACAACCAATACTGCATAACACAAAAATAATCACCACAATGGGGCTATATACTGTTAATGCAGAAATATCGTACCTGGGTGTCCATGAGCTATCCCTCACATCCCAAAATTCATGGGCAACAAGACTGACAAATATAAGAGGTAAATCCTCAATTCAAGTCAGTATCCAGATCTCAAAAAGTAGCAATGGTAAACCTGGAATATCAGGAACCCACTATGGATGTATGTAAAAGTGCCAAAGGGATGCCATGCTATACTAGACACAGGACGTACCTGAAGACATGGTGAATGTGATGGATGCCAGACCCTAAGCGCGAGACCTCGACGCGCGTTTCACCTCAGCGGCTTCGTCAGGCGAGGTTTTTTGTAGGTTAAATAGAAATTTCTGAATCTGATAGAAGATTTTGTTTCTCCTCGGATGAAATGCCAGACTTACTGAGGGCAGTCAGAGCCACTATGGGGTGGAAGAAGCCCCAAAAGCTCACTCTACGCAGGACGAGATGTTCGGGAGACTTTGTGTTAAGAAAACCTGTGTCTTCCCGATTAATGAAAATATACGTGATATGGTGCTCGATGAGTGGTCAAATCCCGAGGGTGGGTATGTCCAAGTCCTTCAGGAATCGACTGTTGTTCGATCCAAATGAATGTAAAATTTTCAATGAAACACCTAAAATTGATGTACAGGTAGCAAAAGTTTATAAAAAGACTGCCTTACCCATTGAGGATGCTTCCCAGTTACGCGACCCCATGGACAGGAAGGCGGATAGTCTGTTAAAAAAATCTTGGGAGGCCGCTATGTATAACCTAAAATCTAATATTGCCGCCACCTCGGTGGCAAAGTCCATGGGATTGTGGTTGAACGACTTGGAGTCTCAATTAGGTCCCTTCCCTTGCTAAAATCTGCCACGGCATTTATGGCGGATGCCTCGGCAGAATCTGTCAGATTCGCTGCCAAAGACGCTGGCCTCTCCAATGCGGCCCGCCAGGCTTTGTGGATGAAATGCTGGTCAGGGGATAACACCTCAAAGATGAAGTTGTGTTCCATCCCATTCTCGGGGGAGTACGTATTCGGCCCTGTGTTAGACCGTATTTTTAGAAAAAGCAGCAGATAAGAAAAAGTGCTTCCCGGAGGAACGACCCTATAAAAGAAAATATCCCTTTCGTGCCCCCACTAGCTAGAATAGGCCCTATAGGGATAAAGGAAAGTTGGGGCGTTGGAGCTACCCTAAAGGGGGCAGGGGAAGAGGTACCCCTCCCTCTTCCCAGAACAAATCTTCTGACAAACAATGACGCCAAAGTCGGGGGGATATTGAAGAATTTTCTGGCTCCTTGGGAGTCCATTACCCCGAACCCTTGGGTCCGGGACATCATAAAATCCGGATACCAGATCGAATTTTCTTCATCTCCCCCAGACCGCTTCATTGTAACCAACCCAAGCTCTTTCAATGTACGCAAGAAGATCCTGCAGGGGGTTCAGAACCTTCTAGACATGGACGTGGTAACCCAAGTACCATCAACAAAGCTAGGACAGGGGTTCTATTCGAATCTCTTCCTGGTACAAAAGAAAGAAGGTTCATTTTGCACCATCATAAACCTCAAGACCCTGAACAGGTTTATAGTATATTGAAAATTCAGGATGGAGTCCTTAAAATCCCTGATACCATTAAGGAGAAATGCTCTGATGTGTACAGTAGACCTAAGGGATGCTTACTATTACGTCCCAATCCATCCGGATTTTCAGAAAATTCTGAGATTTGCCATTCAAGATCACAAGGGAGTAACCCTTCACTTTCAGTTTACGGCCCTTGCCTTTGGGATATCATCTGCTCCCAGAGTCTTCATGAAACTAGTGGTCGAGATGGTGGCCTTCCTGAGACACAAGGGCTTGGTGATCGTACCATACCTGGACGACTTCCTCCTGATTGGAAACTCAGAAAGCCAGCTCAAAACAGACCTAGTAACCTTCCTGTCACTCATTCGGGATCTAGGGTGGTTAGTAAATCTGAAGAAATAAAATTTTCTACTATCCAGTACAATCCAGTTTCTAGGGGTCATACTAGATTCCCGGGTTCAAAATACATTCCTTCCATCGGACAAGATCAGGAACCTACAATTAAAGATCCAACGGTTTCAGGACAGGGGGTCTTGTCCCATAAGGGAAGCCATGAGCCTTCTGGGGATCCTCTCGTCTTGCATTCCTTCTATCCCCTGGAGCCAGTCGCACTTCTGATCCCTCCAGACGTGGATTCTCAAAGTCTGGGACAGACACCAGGTTTCCTTAAATCACAAGGTGTTTATCCCTCCGACAGTAAAGGCCTCCCTAGACTGGTGGGTGAGGGTAAACAACCTGTCCTTAGGAGTTCCTTGGGAGAAGACTCCTTACATCCAAGTCCTAACAGACGCAAGCGAAAAAGGATGGGGACCGAAAGTGGGAAATCATTATTTTCAGGGTTCCTGGCCGCCAACAACTCGCTCTCAATACTCCAACTTCAGAGAGCTGAAAGCGGTTTGGAAAACGTTAAAGGCAGCAGAAGACCTGCTCGAGGGCCTTGTCATGGTCTTACCTTCTTACTGTTCTCCTTCGTTTGACATGTGCTGGCGGCCATCTTGGTTTCTGGGTTTCTTGTAGCCTCCCACCCTGCGGCTTCTCCTTCCCACTGGGAGGAGTTGGATGCCTAGCTCATATATATAGGAGGTCTGTGGCTTCAGTTCCTTGCTTGGTCCTCCTGTGTTCACATGCTTCTAAGACTGCTGCTGCTTCTGGTTCCTGATCCTGGCCTCGTCTGACTACCCCGTTGGTTCCTGATCCTGGCTTCGTCTGACTACCCCGTTGGTTCCTGATCCTGGCTTCGTCTGACTACCCCGTTGGTTCCTGATCCTGGCTTCGTCTGACTACCCTGCTGGTTCCTGATCCAGGCTTCGTCTGACTACCCTTCTGGTTCCTGACCTCTGTCTACGCAAGACCCTGCTTCGGTTTAGCCATCCGTTTGGACTTTTGCTACGGCTTGCTTTTCAATAAAGCCTTCTTATTTTCCACTTATCTCTTATTGTACGTCTGGTTCATGGTTCCATGACATTAGGACCAAACCATGAATTCTGACGGTACAGGGCCATCCTCGCTACCTACGCTGGTTGCCAGACTTGATCAGCAGGATCACCTGTTGGGTCGGTTCGCTGTGGCGTTGCAAACCCTGCTTGAACGCACGGCTCATTTCGCTTCCGTTGCCGATGGGTCGGTTGTCGCTCCTGGGCCCGTTCCTACTGCCGCTCCGGTAGTTGCGCCAGAGTCTACCCCGACACCTGTTGCTGCGCCTGCGGTGTCTCGGGGTATGACCGGTTCTGCCCCCCTTCCACAGCGCTTTGGGGGAGAGCCAACTCAGTGCCGAGGTTTCCTTAACCAGGTGGGCATTTATTTCGAGTTGCTGCCACATGCCTTTCCTACTGAGATATCAAAGGTGGGCTTCTTGATCTCGCTGCTCTCGGACAAGGCCTTAGCCTGGGCCAGCCCTTTATGGGAGAACAACAATCCGGTGGTTGCCGAGTTTTCCGGTTTTGTTGCTTCTCTTCAGAAGGTATTCGATGTGCCGGCTCGTGCTGCCTCTGCTGCGAAGCTCCTTATGTCCATCAGACAGGGTTCACGATCCGTAGCTGAATACGCCATTGAGTTTCGTACCCTGGCAGCAGAGGTGGGCTGGAATAATGAGGCTCTGGTCGCTACTTTCTCTCATGGTCTTTCGGATGCCTTGAAGGATGAGGTTGCAGCTAAGGACCTACCAGTGGAGCTCGAGTCTCTTATTTCTTTCCTGATTTTGATTGACACCAGACTCAGGGAGAGACCTTCCTTTAAGGAGAGCCTGCGGAGGTCTTCTAACAGATTGGCGCCTACGTTTGCTGTCCCACCCGTGCCTCCCTCTCCTCCCACGCCTCCTGGGGATGACTTGTCTGGGGGTGAACCCATGCAGCTGGGGTTTGCTCGCCTGTCCGAGGGGGAGAGGGTACTCCGGAGACGCGAGGGCCGATGCATGTACTGTGGTCTCGGTGGGCATTTTCGGTTGGCATGTCCGAACCGTCCGGGAAACGCTCGCACCTGAGATCCTGTCGGGGGCAGATCTTGGGTGGAGTCTCCTCGTCCCCGGTTTCCCGTGTTGACAAACCACTGATCACTGTTGTCCTCTCCTGGGTCGGGGGCTCGGTGACGACCCAGGCGTTGGTGGACTCTGGTGCTGGTGGTTTGTTCATTGATAGTGTGTTCGCTGCCGCCAATTCCATTCCTCTGCAGCCTCGAGGTTCTCCACTGGCTCTTGAGGCGATAGACGGCAGACCCCTTCTGCCGCCACACGTGACTCATGAGACCCTTCCAGTGGGGATAGCCATTGGTGCCGTTCACAGAGAGTCGGTCTGTTTCCAGGTGATTTCGTCTCCACACTACTCGGTGGTCTTGGGGTACCCCTGGCTCCAGAAGCATAATCCGACTTTCGATTGGAGATCGGCCGAGATCCTCTCGTGGTCACCGCAGTGTGGGGCTAGTTGCATCCATGGGCCTGTCAAGTTGCTGTGTACTTCCTCGGACTCTCTGTTGCCTCCTGAATACGAAGAGTACCGGGATGTATTCGATAAGGTGCGCGCGGTTGCCCTACCTCCGCACCGCCCATACGATTGTGCCATAGAGTTACAATCTGGTGCCGTTCCTCCTCGTGGCAAAGTCTATCCACTGTCGGTAGCGGAGAATGAGGCCATGGAGGAGTACGTGAGGGAGGCGCTTTCACGCGGACACATTCGCAAATCCTCGTCCCCGGCAGGGGCTGGATTTTTCTTTGTGAAAAAGAAGGGCGGTGAGTTGAGGCCTTGCATCGATTACAGGGGTCTCAATCGCATCACGATCAAGAACGCTTACCCGATACCCTTGATTTCCGAGCTGTTCGATCGCCTCAAAGGGGCCACGGTCTTTACCAAACTCGACCTGAGGGCGGCATATAACCTGGTAAGGATCAAGGCGGGCGATGAGTGGAAGACCGCGTTTAACACCAGGACCGGTCATTATGAATCCTTGGTTATGCCCTTTGGGTTGTGCAATGCGCCCGCAGTCTTCCAGGAATTCATCAACGATGTTTTCCGTGACCTGTTGCAGCAGTGTGTGGTGGTCTATTTGGATGACATCTTGGTATATTCTGAATCCATGGAGGCCCACATTATGGATGTCAGACGAGTGTTGCAACGGTTACGAGAGAACAGGCTGTTCGGTAAGCTTGAGAAATGCGAATTTCACCGATCCCAGGTAACCTTCTTAGGTTACATCATTTCCGCTGAGGGGTTCTCCATGGATCCTGAGAAGGTTTCGGCTGTCTTACAGTGGCCCCAGCCCAGTGGTCTCCGTGCCCTGCAGCGCTTTTTGGGCTTCGCCAATTATTATCGGAAGTTCATCAGGGACTTTTCTATGCTAGCCAAGCCGCTCACGGATCTGACCAGGAAGGGCAGTAATTTCCAGGTCTGGCCGCTCGAGGCCATCCGAGCGTTTGAGGCTCTAAAGTCCGCCTTTGTGTCGGCTCCGATTCTGTCGCATCCCAACCCTGGGTTGCCCTTTGTCCTCGAGGTGGACGCGTCTGAGACGGGAGTAGGCGCCCTCCTGTCTCAGCGTAGAACACCAGAGGGTCCTCTGCTTCCTTGTGGGTTTTACTCCCGGAAACTGTCTTCCGCGGAGTGCAACTATCAGATTGGTGACAGGGAGTTATTGGCCATCGTGCAGGCCCTTAAAGAATGGAGGCACTTGCTCGAGGGTTCGGTGGTTCCGGTTCTCATCCTGACGGACCACAAGAATCTGACCTACCTTTCTGAGGCCAAGAGATTGACACCACGTCAGGCCAGATGGGCTCTGTTCTTGTCACGTTTTAATTACGTGGTCTCCTACCTACCCGGTTCCAAGAACATCAGAGCGGATGCCTTATCACGGCAGTACTCCGAGCTGTCCGGGGAGGAGTCGATTCCGACTTCGGTCATACCTCCGAATCAGATCCTGGCCGCCATTCGCACCAGCCTGACCTCTCCCCTGGGTGAGCAGATTTTGGCGGCTCAATCTGGTGCTCCCTCTGGGAGACCCAACGGCAGGTGTTTTGTGCCTGAGGAGTTGCGCATTCGGTTGTTGCGAACCTACCATAACTCCAAGGCCGCGGGGCATCCTGGAAAGAATCAGCTGTCCTGGGCTGTTTCACGTCTGTTCTGGTGGCCTTCTCTACGTTCCGACATCGCCGCATATGTAGCGGCATGCTCCGTTTGTGCCCAGAGTAAGTCCCCTCGGCACCTTCCGTTGGGCCTTTTGCAACCCATAGCCACCGGGGAGCGCCCATGGTCACACCTGGGGATGGATTTCATTGTGGACCTCCCTGCATCCCGAGGCCATACGGTCATTCTCATGATTGTGGATCGGTTTTCCAAAATGTGCCACTGTGTTCCTCTCAAGAAGTTACCCTCTGCACAAGAGTTGGCCACGATTTTCGCCAGGGAGGTCTTCCGGTTGCACGGTTTGCCCAAGGAGATTGTGTCGGATCGGGGGAGTCAGTTTGTGTCCAGGTTCTGGCGCGCCTTTTTCTCCCAGTTGGGGATTCATTTCTCTTTCTCCTCGGCCTACCACCCTCAGTCCAATGGGGCCGCAGAACGATCCAATCAGGCCTTGGAGCAATTCCTTCGTTGCTATGTCTCCGATCACCAAGACAATTGGGTTGACCTCCTGCCTTGGGCTGAGTTTGCCAGGAACACGGCAGTGAACTCTTCCTCTGGGACGTCTCCCTTCATGGCCAATTATGGGTTCCAACCTGCCGTGTTACCGGAGGTATTCTCTCCCCAGGATATTCCGGCTGTGGAGGATCACCTTTC
The DNA here is from genome assembly GCF_014858855.1 of Bufo gargarizans. Taxonomy (NCBI): domain Eukaryota; kingdom Metazoa; phylum Chordata; class Amphibia; order Anura; family Bufonidae; genus Bufo; species Bufo gargarizans. The sequence continues at coordinate 366,882,139 of NC_058080.1, forward strand.
CGTCCTACGTGCTTCTTGGGTACAGATCCAGAGGTCCCTTGAGGTCTCTGCGCAGCGCCAGAGACTCCAGGCTGATCGCAGACGAGCGCCCGCTCCTTCCTACCAGGTCGGAGACCGTGTATGGTTGTCCACCCGCAACCTCAACCTTCGAGTGCCCACTCCCAAGCTGGCGCCTCGCTTTGTTGGTCCCTTCCGAGTGCTTCGCAGGGTAAACCCGGTAGCCTATGCCCTTGCGCTTCCTCCTGGCATGCGGATCTCCAACGTGTTTCATGTCTCCCTGTTGAAGCCATTGGTGTGTAATCGTTTCACTTCCTCGGTTCCTCGGCCCCGTCCGGTCCAAGTGGGCAATCGTGAGGAATATGAGGTGAGCAATATCCTGGACTCACGCCTGGTCCGCGGTCGGTTGCAGTTTTTGGTCCATTGGCGTGGTTATGGTCCAGAGGAGCGTTCCTGGGTTCCCTCCGCAGATGTCCATGCTCCTGCTTTGCTCCGAGCCTTCCACGCACGCTTCCCTCAGAAACCGTTCCTTACTCCGCGGAGGAGGGGCCCTTGAGGGGGAGGTACTGTCATGGTCTTACCTTCTTACTGTTCTCCTTCGTTTGACATGTGCTGGCGGCCATCTTGGTTTCTGGGTTTCTTGTAGCCTCCCACCCTGCGGCTTCTCCTTCCCACTGGGAGGAGCTGGATGCCTAGCTCATATATATAGGAGGTCTGTGGCTTCAGTTCCTTGCTTGGTCCTCCTGTGTTCACATGCTTCTAAGACTGCTGCTGCTTCTGGTTCCTGATCCTGGCCTCTTCTGACTACCCCGTTGGTTCCTGATCCTGGCTTCGTCTGACTACCCCGTTGGTTCCTGATCCTGGCTTCGTCTGACTACCCCGTTGGTTCCTGATCCTGGCTTCGTCTGACTACCCTGCTGGTTCCTGATCCAGGCTTCGTCTGACTACCCTTCTGGTTCCTGACCTCTGTCTACGCAAGACCCTGCTTCGGTTTAGCCATCCGTTTGGACTTTTGCTACGGCTTGCTTTTCAATGCCTTCTTATTTTCCACTTATCTCTTGTTGTACGTCTGGTTCATGGTTCCATGACAGGCCTGCACGTGAAGGTACTTTCTGACAACACAACAGCAGTAGCGTATGTCTCTCACCAAGGAGGGACGAGATCAGGAAAGGATAATCCAGAAGCTCAACCAAGAAGATACAACCCTAATATTAATAGCCCCTTATTGGCCGAAGAGAAGCTGGTTCCCTGCCCTAAAGAACCTATCAGTAGAGAACCCGTGGCTTCTCCCATTCAGGAGGGACCTGCTTCACCAGGGGTCAATCCTACACCACAACCCGAGCTTCCTAAAATTATTAGCCTGGATCCTGAGGTCCAGATGTTGAAATCACAAGGTCTCTCTGATCGGGTAATTTCTACCCTGAAAGCAAGTAGAAAGAAAGTCACCTATTCGATCTATCAGAAAATCTGGAAGAGGTTTTGCTCCTGGATCGGTAACCCTGCCCCAAACTTAGGTCCTCCTAACTTTCAAAAAATCTTAGAGTTCCTCCAGCAAGGTCTCGAACTAGGTCTTAGTCCTTCCACCCTGAAGGTACAGATCTCGGCCCTAGCTTATTTCTTCGATCAAGATCTAGCCAACCACCGGTGGATTAGAAGATTTATGAAAGCAGCTTCTTGGCTCCGTCCTTCTCTAAAATCCCGGATCCCTACTTGGGACCTAAATACAGGGCTCATAGGCCTGACACTCGCCCCTTTCGATCCCCTGTCAGATTGTTCCATTAAACACCTATCTCTAAAAAACACTTTTCTTGTTGCCAACATATCCGCAAGAAGGCTGGGTGAAATTCACGACTTATCAATACAAGAACCCTATCTCCGTATCACCGATGATAGAATCATTCTTAGACTAGATCCCAGTTTTCTTCCTAAAATGGTATCCGATTTTCACCGAAACCAGGAGATAATTTTGCCTTCCTTTTGTAGCAATCCCTGTAGAGACAGTAGAGAATCCAGTTTCCATTCACTAGATGTGAGACGCTCAGTTTTACTGTACCTTGAGGTTACAAAAGAATTCCGTAAAACCAATAACCTGTTAGTCCTATTCTCGGGTAAGAATAAGGGACTGAAAGCCTCCAAGTCCTCTCTAGCATGGTGGATTAAAGACTCCATCTCTCTTTGTTATGAAATCCAGGGCCTCTCTTGCCCCTCAAAACTAAGAGCCCACTCGACCCGAGCTATGTCCTCTTCCCAGGCCGAGAGGCCCGGAGCTTCTCTAGAGGACATCTGTAAAGCTGCCACATGGTCCAGCATTGACACCTTTATAAAGTACTATAGACTAGACTTATCTAGTAGTTCAGACTTGTCTTTTGGATGTAAAGTCCTCCAGGCGGTCGCACCCACCCCAGTTTATAATTTTTTATATCTCCTCGTGGCCGTCGTGGTGAGGAGGAGGAAAGCCTGAATTAGACTTACCGTTAATTCAGTTTCTATGAAATCACCACGGCGGCACATATATTCTTACTACCTTTATTTCTGTCTCTGTAATTTTGGACACACTGGTGCTGGTGGTGGGAGGGGGGATGTAAACCCTCTCTCTGTGTCTGCCCCTACAGAGGTCAATCTCTTCGTGGCAGCCGTGGAGATTTCGTGGAAACTGAATTACCAGTAAGTCTAATTCCGGCTTTCTCAGACCAAGCCTCTCACTGTGTCACATACCCCCCCACCCTTTGTTCGCCCCTGAGGGGGTGAACACACGCCAGACAGTGTATCCAGGACAGGGCATCCGCGTTTCCCTGTAACCGGCCTGCCCTGTGTTCCACCGAAAAATTTACGTTTTGTAGGGAGAGAAACCATCGGGTGACCCGGGCATTTCTGTCCTTGGCCTGACTCATCCATTTGAGAGGGGAGTGGTCAGTCACCAGGCAGAATTTTCTCCCAAATAAATAATAGCAGAGAGATTCTAGTGCCCACTTGATAGCCAGGCACTCTATCTCCACTATACTAAACCGGTTCTCGACTGGGGTTGAGCTTACGGCTGAGGAAGACAATGGGATGCTCCTCCCCGTTGACTTCCTGAGACAGTACAGCACTAAGGCCTACTTCGGAGGCATCGGTCTGTACTATAAACTCCCTTTTGAAGTCGGGCGTCACCAAACCTGGGGACCCGCACAGGACCGACTACAAAGCGGAGAAAGCCTCTTCCGCCCTGTCATCCCAGCGAACCATCATTTACTTGTGTCCTTTCAAGAGTCCTGTCAAGGGCGCATCTAGAGTAGCAAAGTGGGGAACAAAGCTCATGTATTAGCCTACCATTCCCAGGAATGACTTTATTTGCCTAGTGGTGACAGGTCGGGGCCAATTCCATAGTGGCTATGATAGCCACTGAGGAAGAGGTGGGAATACCTCGAAACGCGTCTGGCGGATACAGGGCGGGACCCTCTATATACTGTATACTTAAATCTGATGTCCGGCACTACAAGACTCTAAGAAATCAAGCCAATATCCCTATTGAATCATAATAGGAACATGCGGCACTCCACGAACAGAAAGAGCACCTATTCCTGCATCACATGATCGGCTCTATACTACGTGAGACGCCGTCTGTGTAGCGGGAACCGCTACACAAATCCATCAGGGACAGAGCAGCAGTGCCGCGCAGAAAAACAAGGACAGGTGAGTGGCTGGCAGCGGGTGGGATGCCCCCGCCGCTAGCCAGCATATAAAAAGGTCTCTAGTGAGTAAAGACATAACGGGTAACTAACTAATATACTCACCATATTATCCATTATATACAGTGGCTTGCAAAAGTATTCACCCCCATGACTTTTTTCATATTTTGGTGCCTCACAATCTGGAATTAATATGGATTGTTTAAGAATTTGCATCATTTAATTTACATAACATGCCCACAACTTTTAAGATGTTTTTTTTATTATTATTATTATTGTGAAGCAAACAACAATAGGACAAAATAACAGAAAAAGTCAATGTGCATAACTATTCACCCCCCTAAAGTCAAAACTTTGTAGAGCCACCTTTTGCGGCAATCACAGCTCCAAGTAGCTTTGGATAAATCTCTATGAGCTTGCCACATCTTACCACTGGTATTTTTGCCCATTCCTCCTTGCAAAACTGCTCCAGCTCCTTCAAGTTGGATGGCTTGTGCTTGTGGACAGCAATCTTTAAGTCTGACCACAGATTTTCTATTGGATTAAGATCTGGGCTTTGACTAGGCCATTCCAACACATTTACATGTTTCCCCTTAAACAACTCAAGTGTTGCAGTGTGTTTGGGGGCATTGTCCTGCTGGAAGGTGAACCTCCGTCCTAGCCTCAAATCACGCACAGAGTGGTACAGGTTTTGCGCAAGAATATCCCTGTATTTAGCACCATCCATCTTTCCCTCAACTCTGACCAGTTTCCCAGTCCCGGCTGCTGAAAAACATCCCCACAGCATGATGCTGCCTCCACCATGTTTCACTGTGGGGATGGTGTTCTTTGGGTGATGTGATGTGTTGAGTTTGCACCAAAGTTCAATTTTAGTCTCATCAGACCAGAGCACCTTCCTCCATACATTTTGGGAATCTCCCACATGCCTATTCGCAAACTCACAACGTGCCTTTTTGTTTTTGAAAGTAATGGCTTTCTTCTGGCCACTCTGCCTTAAAGCCCAACTCTATGGAGCATACGGCTTATTGTTGTCCTATGTACAGATACTCCAGTCTCTGCCGTGGAACTCTGCAGCTCCTCCAGGGTTACCTTAGGTCTCTGTTCTTCCCTCTGATTAATGCCCTCCTTGCCCTGTCCGTGAGTTTAGGTGGGCGGCCGTCTCTTGTGTCATGTTCTTTCCATTTGGTTTTGATAGATTTCATGGTGCTCCTGGGGATCATCAAAGATTTGGATATTTTTTTTAAACCTAACCCTGACTTCTCAACAACATTGTCCCTTACTTGTTTGGAGAGTTCATTGGTCTTAATTGCAGTGTTTGGTTAGCGATGCCAATTGCTTAGGTGTTGCAGCCTCTGCGGTCTTTCAAAAAAGGTGTGTAAATGTAAGGACAGATAATGTGACACTTAGATTGCACACAGGTGAACATCATTTCACTAATTATGAGACCTCTGAAGGTAATTAGTTGCACCAGAGCTTTTTATGAGCTTCCTAACAAAGGGGGTGAATACATACACACATGCAAATTTTCTGTTTTCTATTTCTAAAAAATAGTTTTATTTATATATTTTTCTCATTTCACTTCACCGACTTAGACTATTATGTCCTGATCCATCACATAAAATTCAGATTAACAAAACATTGATCTTAAGGCTGTAATGTAACAAAATACAAAAAAAGTCAGGGGGGGGGGGAATTTTGCAAGGCACTGTATTAACCTGTGGAACACAGCAACCTGTTTACTCTTTCGAATTAGTAAACCTATTTTTATATATACTTAACCTATATGTACTCAGCAAATTGGAAAGTATATCAACAGTGGTGACTTAAATACCCATTCTTAGACAAATGAACAGTTTCCTGCAAAAAAGGATTAACCCACTAACATTAATATAATCATTTGGGCAGATGTATGCATACTTATACTATTGATTGGAGGAATGTACCAAGTTCACACTGTATAACACAGAGACTATAACCCTACCTCTCAACAAAGGGAAGGCTATACTCGCGTACGGTGGATCAAAGTGACATTTATCAGTTTTTTGGGGACAAACTTTTTTTTACCTTTTTTACCTATTTTACCTATTTATGTACTCAGCTTGTAGAGATTTTATGTATTCAGCTTTTACCTTATGCACAATATAAGCATTTAGCTTTCAATTATGTACCTGTCACAACCAGACAGCTGAGAAGCTCTGACAGAAGCCTTTCAGAACCTCCTCCTTGAGTTTTCTTTGTTGTGATGTTCAGTTCCTCATCTCGTTAGCCTCTCTCAGCTGTCATGTAGTTGGACTGATTGCTTCCCTTTAAATTCATCCCCATAATGCATTACTGGGCGGCTTATACTTCTTCCTGGAGTGTGTGTGCATGCTGATCCTATTTCCCAGTCTGCTACTAAGTTAAGTGCTGTACATTTATCTGTTATTTTCTGTTTGCTGGATCCCAGGTGACCCTGACTCCCTCCGTGTCTGGTGTAGGGAGACGGTGGTCGTGTCCCCTCAATATTATAGGGTGTTCAGGTGTTATATAGTCGAGGTACGTGGATATGCAACCATCCACCTCTGGGATTTTTGCATAGGCTGAGCAGCCAGGGAAAGTGCCAGGTTTTGTGCAGGGGTCTCCCTTTTGGTTCCTTAGCTTTGGATCCAGTGAGTCATATATGCATGTTGCATTGTCTTGTTTCCTGTACACCGTCCGTGACATTATAAGCCGCCAAAACCGTCTCAAGCATGGATCCGGTTTCACCTTTGGCTGAACGCTTCCAGGGTCTTTCATTGGAGGTAGCTGATCTCCGTAAGACTTTTTCTCAGCTTCAAGTGACCGGTTCAGCTTGCGTTCATGGAGTTTGTTCTGAGCCTAAGATCTCGCTCCCGGATACGTTCTCCGGGGGTAGTGAGAATTTTGTGCGTTTTAGAGAGGCTTGCAAACTCCATTTTCGCCTTCTTCCTCATTCCTCTGGTGATGAGGAACGGAGGGTGGGGATTATTATATCGCTGCTCAGGGGTAACGCTCAGTCTTGGGCCTTTTCGCTGCCGGAGGGGGCACGGCCTCTCCGTTCAGTGGATGAATTCTTTTTAGCCCTGGGTCAGATATATGATGATCAGGATCGTATTGCTCTGGCTGAGTCTAGACTATGTCTATTATGGCAGGGTAAACAATCCGCAGAGATATACTGCTCAGAATTTCGGAGATGGGCAGCTGATACTGGTTGGAATGATGCTGCACTGCATTCCCGAAGTCAATTTTGCCATGGTCTTTCAGAGGGATTGAAAGATGCATTTGCCTTTCATGAGAGGCCTATTTCCTTGGACTCTGCTATGTCTCAGGCCATTCGTATTGACAGGCGTCTTAGAGAGAGAGGAGAGATATCTCCTTCCTGTCATACTCAGTCCCAGGACAGTGCAGCGGTCTCATTCTGTGCGCAGGGGTCTCGGTCGCTGTCAGCCCCTTCTGAGCAGGAGCCCATGCAGCTGGGGTTGATTGCTTCTGACAATAGAAGATTCAGCTCGCATGGGAGGGTTTGTTTTTGTTGTGGAGGTATAAATCATTTGGCAAATGTTTGTCCCTCTAGGAGATTCAGGCAGTTTCCTGGGAGTAATAAAGAAACAAACTGGAAAAAATCTTTAAAAAATGTTCCGTCTGTTACTATTGGCAGGGTTGAGGCGGAAATTGAAGGTTTTCCGTTTGCTTGTAGTTCCCGTTTTGTCCTGCCTGCTAGGGTGGCGCTAGAGAGCAAGAGCATTTTTTGTGAGATTTTTGTGGATAGTGGAGCAGCTGTCAATCTCATTGATAATCAATTTGAAATAACTCATGGTTTCCAGGTGCGCACTTTGGGAAAGGATATTCCTGTTTTTGCTATTGATTCCGCTCCACTTTCTCAGAAATCGTTAAAGGGCATAGTTCACAATATCCGTTTAATTGTGAGTAATGCTCATGTTGAGGATGTGTCATGTTTCGTCCTTAGCGGTTTGCCTACTCCTCTAGTGTTGGGGCTACCCTGGCTCACTAAACATAACCCCACCATTGATTGGCAAGCGAGGCAAATAAATGGTTGGAGTGACTTTTGCAGAGAGAATTGCCTCACGACATCTGTTTCTGAGGTTGCTATTAAGACTGTACCATCTTTTCCCTCAGAATTTTCGGATGTCTTCTCTGAGAGTGGAGTTCAGGATTTGCCCCCGCACAGGAAGTACGATTGCCCTAATAATCTCATCCCAGGCGCCAAACTGCCTAAATCTCGTTTATACAATCTTTCCCAACCTGAGAGGATCGCTATGCGTGCTTATATCTCTGAGAGTCTGAGAAGAGGACACATACGACCCTCGAAGTCACCTGTTGCCGCTGTTTTTTTCTTTGTTAAGAAAAAAGATGGTTCTTTAAGACCTTGTCTGGATTTCAGGGAGCTGAACAGTATCACTATTCGTGACCCTTATCCGCTTCCTCTGATCCCGGACCTGTTTAACCAGGTTGTTGGGGCTAAAGTCTTTTCCAAATTAGATCTAAGAGGGGCATACAACCTGGTCAGAGAAGGAGATGAATGGAAGACGGCCTTCAATACCCCTGAGGGCCATTTTGAGAATTTGGTTATGCCTTTTGGTTTGATGAATGCCCCAGCCGTTTTTCAGCATTTCGTGAACAGCATTTTTTATCATTTGATGGGAAAATTTGTATTAGTGTATTTGGATGACATTTTGATTTTTTCTCCCGATTTCAAAACTCATAAGGAACATTTACGTCAGGTCTTGCTCATCCTGCGGGAGAATAAATTATATGCGAAACTGGAAAAATGTGTGTTTGCGGTTCCAGAAATTCAATTTCTGGGGTTTCTTCTCTCCGCTTCTGGTTTTCGCATGGACCCCGAGAAGGTCCGCGCTGTGCTTGAGTGGGAGCTTCCTGAGAATCAGAAGGCGCTGATGCGTTTTTTGGGCTTTGCCAATTATTACAGGAAGTTTATTTTGAATTATTCCTCTATTGTTAAACCACTCACTGATATGACCAGAAAGGGGGTAGATTTTTCTTCTTGGTCAGTAGAGGCGCGTAAGGCTTTTTCTAATATCAAGGAGAGTTTTGCTTCCGCTCCCATGTTGGTGCAACCTGATATTTCTTTACCCTTCATAGTTGAGGTTGATGCTTCTGAGGTGGGTGTGGGGGCGGTCTTGTCTCAGGGTTCCTCTCCTGCCAAATGGCGACCGTGTGCCTTTTTCTCGAAAAAACTCTCCTCCGCAGAGAGAAATTACGATGTGGGAGATAGGGAATTGTTAGCCATCAAGTTGGCTTTTGAGGAATGGCGCCATTGGCTAGAGGGAGCCAGACACCCTATTACCGTATTTACTGACCATAAAAATCTGGCCTACTTGGAGTCAGCCAAGCGTCTGAACCCGAGACAGGCCAGATGGTCTTTGTTCTTTTCTAGGTTTAATTTTGTTGTCACGTTCTGCCCTGGAGTTAAGAATGTGAAGGCAGATGCCCTGTCACGTTGTTTTCCGGGAGGCGGGAATTTTGAAGACCCGGGTCCCATTTTGGCTGAAGGTGTGGTGGTCTCTGCTCTTTTTCCTGAATTGGAGGCAGAGGTGCAGGCAGCCCAGTCAGAGGCTCCTGATCTTCGTCCTCCTGGGAGGTTGTTTGTGCCTCTCGCTTTAAGACACAAGATTTTTAAGGAACACCACGATACGGTCCTTGCTGGGCACCCGGGGGCAAGAGCCACACTGGATCTCATCGCTCGGAGATTCTGGTGGCCTGCGCTTCGTAAGTCGGTTGAGGGTTTTGTGGCAGCCTGCGAGACTTGCGCTCGTGCCAAAGTCCCTCATTCACGGCCATCAGGTCCTCTCCTTCCCTTACCCATTCCTTCCCGTCCTTGGACACATCTGTCCATGGACTTCATAACGGACCTGCCTCGTTCCTCGGGGAAGACTGTGATTCTGGTGGTGGTGGACCGTTTTAGCAAAATGGTGCATTTCATCCCTTTTACTGGTTTGCCCAATGCTAAGACGCTGGCGCAGGCATTTATTGATCACATTGTCAAATTGCACGGTATTCCTTCAGACATAGTCTCTGATAGGGGCACGCAGTTTGTTTCCAGATTCTGGAAGGCTTTCTGTTCTCGCTTGGGGGTTCGGTTGTCATTCTCTTCTGCTTTCCACCCGCAGTCGAATGGCCAGACAGAGCGCGTCAATCAGAATCTGGAGACATATCTGCGCTGTTTTGTGGCGGAGAATCAAGAGGATTGGTGTACTTTTTTGTCCCTTGCTGAGTTTGCTTTAAATAACCGTCGTCAGGAGTCCTCTGATAAGTCACCATTTTTTGGTGCATATGGGTTTCATCCGCAGTTTGGGACGTTCTCGGGAGAGGGGTCTTCTGGTTTACCTGATGAGGACAGATTCTCCTTGTCTTTGTCATCTATTTGGCAAAAGATTCAGGATAATCTAAAGAGCATGAGTGAGAGATATAAGCGTGTGGCAGATAAGAGACGTGTGCTTGGTCCGGACCTGAATGTTGGTGATCTGGTGTGGTTGTCTACCAAGAATATCAAATTGAAGGTTCCCTCCTGGAAGTTGGGTCCTAGGTCTATTGGGCCTTACAAAATCCTGTCTGTCATCAATCCTGTTGCCTACCGTCTTGATCTTCCTCAGACTTGGAAGATCCATAATGTTTTTCATAAGTCCTTATTGAAACCTTATGTTCAACCCATTGTACCCTCGCCTTTGCCTCCTCCTCCGATTATGGTTGATGGGAATCTTGAAATTCAGGTCTCTAGGATTGTGAATTCTCGTCTTGTCCGCGGTTCTCTTCAGTACCTTGTTCATTGGGAGGGTTATGGTCCTGAGGAGAGGATGTGGGTCCCAGTGACGGACATTAAGGCCTCTCGTCTCATCAGGGCTTTCCATAGGTCCCATCCTGAGAAGGTGGGCTCTGAGTGTCCGGAGTCCACTCGTAGAGGGAGGGGTACTGTCACAACCAGACAGCTGAGAAGCTCTGACAGAAGCCTTTCAGAACCTCCTCCTTGAGTTTTCTTTGTTGTGATGTTCAGTTCCTCATCTCGTTAGCCTCTCTCAGCTGTCATGTAGTTGGACTGATTGCTTCCCTTTAAATTCCTCCCCATAATGCATTACTGGGCGGCTTATACTTCTTCCTGGAGTGTGTGTGCATGCTCATCCTATTTCCTAGTCTGTTACTAAGTTAAGTGCTGTACATTTATCTGTTATTTTCTGTTTGCTGGATCCCAGGTGACCCTGACTCCCTCTGTGTCTGGTGTAGGGAGCCGGTGGTCGTGTCCCCTCACTATTGTAGGGTGTTCAGGTGTTATATAGTCGAGGTACGTGGATATGCAACCATCCACCTCTGGGATTTTTGCATAGGCTGAGCAGCCAGGGAAAGTGCCAGGTTTTGTGCAGGGGTCTCCCTTTTGGTTCCTTAGCTTTGGATCCAGTGAGTCATATATGCATGTTGCATTGTCTTGTTTCCTGTACACTGTCCGTGACAGTACCCAGCTATCAAATACTACTAATTTAGGGTGAATATACTCTGCGTTTTTTGCACATATTATACTTATTTAGTTTTTCAACTGTGTACTCAGCTATTAAAGAGGACCTTTCACTACTGTACAAACTAAAAACTAACTAGATCAGTGGGCAGAGCGGCGCCCAAGGGTCCCCCTGCACTTACTAGTATGCCTGGGCGCCGCTCCTTTTGCCCGGTATAGACTCCGGTGTCTGCGCTCCCTCTGACTGATTTTTTGTAGGAGGCGTGTCCCTTGCTGCACTGCTGGCCAATCGCAGCGCACAGCTCATAGCCAGGCTATGAGCTGTGCGCTGCGATTGGCCAGCAGTGCAGCAAGGGACACGCCTCCTACAAAAAATCAGTCAGAGGGAGCGCAGACACCGGAGCCTATACCGGGCGAACGGAGCGGCGCCCAGGCATACTAGTAAGTGCAGTGGGACCCCTGGGCGCCGCTCTGCCCACTGATCTAGTTAGTTTTTAGTTTGTGCAGTAGTGAAAGGTCCTCTTTAAGCACTCATAGTTCAAGCTTTTATGCACTAGATTATATGTATTCAGCGTTCAACTATATATTCAGCTATCAAGCTTTCAACTATGTATTCAGCTATCAAGCATTCATAATTTATGGTGTAAATATAGGAACAAAATCTACAAGATTTTAGGTGATATACACTTGATATATTTCCAGTAAAAGTATATACATATTGGTAATATACACATTATTGAATCAGTATCACTATATAAATATATATATATATATATATATATACACACACACACTAAATAGTGATCTTCAATCAAGGGACAAGAAACTACCTTCAACAGCCAGTAGCTCTATATTTTATGTTTTAATCTTCATTTTATGTGGAAAAGTATTATAAAGATATCTGTACATTTTAACTCAAAATCCAGATGGTGAGTGCCTGTTTTTCTTCCTTTTTATATGAATTATTAGTTGCCACAGGGTGAGTCACTCAAACCAGTGCACCATCACCACGTTTGAAAAAGAGGGAGAGCCACTATAGACTTATTTTACTATCTCTTCTAACCCTATCGCACATTTTTTGGGGTTAGTGGTTAGGCCAGCTTTCCGAAGGGAGTCTACTACAGCCTGCACTTTGGGTAAGTGACTTTCCCAGTCGGTACTGTGGATGACAATATCATCCAGGTAAGCCGAAGCATACTGACAATGTGGACGAAGCACAATATCCATTAGTCGCTGAAAAGTGGTGGGGGCGCCATGCAAACCAAAGGGTAAGATCTTATATTGTTACAGCCCCTCAGGCGTGATGAAGGCAGTTTTCTTTTTGGCAGCCTCCGTTAAGGGCACCTGACAGTACCCTTTCGTGAGGTCCAACCTCTCAAGGAGCTCATCCATGGGATATGCATCGAATTTGGAAACCTCGTTAAGTTTTCGAAAGTCATTACAAAACCGCAACGTCCCGTCCGGCTTGGGTATCAATACTATAGGACAGGCCCACTCACTTTTTGACTCCTCAATGACATCTAGCTGCAACATTAGCTGCACCTCCTCCGATATGGCTTGTTGCAGAGCCTCGATCACCAGGTATGGTTTTAAACAGACTTTTGTCTGAGGCTCAGTGACAATGTCATGTTGGATTATGGAAATGCGTCCAGGGAGGTCTGAGAACACATCCGTGTTCTGACTAACTAACTCCCTGGCCTCCTGAGTCTATTTAGAGGAGAGGCTGTCAGCAATTTTTACTGTGGCAGCCGCCTCTCTTGCATCAGACAGAGGGGCCGGTACCTCTTCTCCTAGAAAACCCGGCCGCGGGCTGTCTTCTGTACAGGCTTACCTATCTTTTCATGGTTTGAGAAAATTCACATGGGAAACCTGCTCCGGCTTTCGCCGCCCTGGCTGATGTACTTTGTAGTTTACATCTTCAATTTTCTCGAGTACCTTGTAGGGCCCCTGCCACCTAGCCAGGAACTTACTGTCCACGGTTGGCACCAGAACCAAAACTCAATCACCCGGGTTAAAGATCCGGAAGTGAACCTGCCGATTATAGACCCGACTCTGGGCTCTCTGAGCTGCCTCCATATGCTCCCTAACAAGAGGCCACACTGTCTATATCCGATCTTGCATCTGTGTAACGTACTCATTGACACTTTTATGTGGAGTAGGTTGTTGTTACCACACCTCTTTGGCCACGTCCAAGACACCCCGAGGGTGTCTGCCATATAGCAGTTCGAAGGGTGAGTACCCAGTAGAGGCCTGGGGTACCTCTCGCACTGCGAACATGAGGTAGGGCAGAAGGAGGTCCCAGTCCTTCCCATATTTAGACACTACTTTTTTCAACATATTTTTAAATGTTTGGTTAAACTGTTCTACCAGACCGTCCATTTGTCCAGCAACATAGTCACTTGTTCTTTTCTGTATGGTGAATGAATAATTTTTAGTGCCTGTAGTACACTGGCCTGCAGTAAAATTGATACACAATGACCGTCTAATATACCTCCAGCCACATAATCACTTGATCTTTTCTGTACAGTGAATGCATCATTTTTGGGGCCTGCAATCTAACTGGCCAACAGTAAAATTGTTATACGGTGATCGCCTAATGTACCTCCAGCCACATTATCAATTTTTATTTTCTGTACGGTGAATAATTTTTGGTGTCTGTAGTCCACTGGTGTCACGGATGATATTGCATATTTTGACGGACAGGATACACGGATCACGGCCTCGGCTGCAAAACGGTGCATTTTCTGATTTTTCCACGGACCCATTGAAAGTCAATGGGTCCGCGAAAAAAAACGGAAATGGCACAACGGCCACGGATGCACACAACGGTCGTGTGCATGAGGCCATAGGCTGATAGCTGTCGCCTGTGCAGAAATGCTGGGAGTTGTAGTTTGGAAACAGCATGAGGGCTTGAGGTAGTGCATGCCTGCCTTATAGATAATACAGTAAATTGAGGAGATGAGTGTTTGAATACTGTTTAAATCTCAGATATGTTTTTTTTTTATAATTCTGGAAAATTTTAAATATATGTGTGTTTTTTTTTTGTTTTTTTTTTCAGCAAAATTAAAAACCGCTGGTACTCGTGCCGCGACCAATTTAAGCGGGAGATGAACCAGCGACAAAGAAGTGGCGACGGTTCGTTGGCCAAAAAGCCATATTTGTATACGGCCAATTTACAGTTCTTGCGCCCAATCATGGAAACTCGACCGTAAGTAATGTTTTTTTCAGATTAAATTTCAATGTCATCTTGATGGTTATAGTTTGGTGCCTTTCAGACAGGCGTTTCAGGGTCGACCTGTGAATTCAGTTTTAAGGCTCTATGAAGCGGCCCAAGAATGATCAGTTCTGGAACTGTGCATTCTTATTGGATATGGTTCCATTTAGAATGCATACATTTTGCACCATCATGCCTCTTTCTGCTCCTGAGGCGGGCATCTAGATGATGTATGCTGAATTTTGGTGTGCTCATGGAGGTGCCGAACCAAAGGGATCCGTCCTGAGGTACAATGTAAGTAAATGTGTACGGATCCTTTTGCAGTTACACAATATGGTGCAATTGTAAACGGATCCATTTCACATCGCCTTTCAATGTAAAGTCAGGAGTCCCTATTAATATACCATTGGATCAGAGTTTTCTCAAATCCAATGGGAATTTTTAACTTGAAGCGTCCCCATCACCCTGAGAAAGCCTGTATGTTATAATAAACCAGGCATGCTCAACCTGTGGCCCTCCAGCTGATGCCAAACTACAACTACCAGCATGCCCAAACAGCATACAGCTATCAGCTCACAGCAGGCCAACGTGGGAGTTTTAGTTGGACAACAGCTTGATGGCCGCTGGCTGAGCATGCCTAGAATATACCATTGGATGTAAGTTTGTTTGTAATAACTCAGAAACTGCTAGACGTTTCCAGGATCAGCATGTCTGTCAAATAATAATCTAATTAGATTTTTATATTTCCTTGAATAATTAACTTTAATAATACTTTTTAAATTATTTCTCAGAACTGTTGATAACCTCAGTCAAGACCCGGTTGAAGTGGAAGCAGCTTCTGGACCATCTTCCAGTGATAATCCATCTGCCCCTCCATCCGTGGAAGAAACTCCACCTTTGGCAACGGTCACAGAGGATGCCCCAGAAAATATTGCTGTGCCACAGCAGATAAACACCCAGCGTCATGCCTCGGGTAGGCGTAGGGGTCCCCCTCCCCCCGATTCTGCTTTAGATACTCGAACCATTGTTGAATCAAGGGTTATGGAGTATCTAAACCAGAATCGTGGTGAGAGTCCGGACGAAACCATGGTGAAAAGTTTGGTGCCCCTACTTAAAAAAGTACCCGAGGAACGAAAAGCTCGGTGTCTATCTGCTGTGGCACTTCTAATGGACCTCAAGAACCAATTGCAACGGTTCACAATTTGGAGCGTGATCGTGATGAGATGCTCAACTGGAGGCCATTTGGGCAAAGTTATTCCCATTATCCACCACCATCTAGGTCTTTTCAAGGAGAAACCTCTACCCAGGGGAGTTACCAATCTCACCATGGACACCCCAGGTCTTCAGAGGGAACTCGTCCCCACAGTTCAAATCCCGGCCCTTTTACAAGGGAACTTTTTGATCTTTAATTTTTTCAATTTTAAAGAAAAAAAATCTTTGTTGAATAAATGACATTTTTCATTTAAATATGTCTATTAATTTTTATTTGCACAATTAAAGATAATAGCATAAAGGTATTAAAATTTTAGTTCAACACACATTTTTGAAAAATTAATAGTGAAAAAAAAAAACTTATGTGGAGACAAATGCACAATTCCAAAACACATTTCAAACATTTATTAATAAATGTTATTTAGAGGTATTTAATACAAAAAAATTTACAAATTTTTAAAACACTATCACCAAAATTTGATATAATGATAGTCATTTGTCAAATATTAAATACCTCAGCTCGCAAGCCCACGTCAAGGGTCCTCATTATCTTGCGAGTCCCTAAACTAAACTAACAACAGGGGATCTAACTAAACTAAGAAAATGTAAATTTGAATAGTAATTTGGAAACCAGATTCAAGCTGAAATCAGCGTCTACCACGGATGGCTTCCATTTGCCACGGTAATGCCCCCTCTGGACTGCTGAAAAAGTCGGCATAGAATTCCCGTACAGCTAGCCCAGCCGTTCCCGGTCGTCCAGTCCGACTCAGATCAAAATTGACTGAAGATGGCTCATTTTGACCAATATCAGCATCAGCGGAGGCATCATGTATCCATGATGCCTACAAAAAATCAGTCAGAGGGAGCGCAGACACCGGAGCCTATACCGGGCGAACGGAGCGGCGCCCAGGCATACTAGTAAGTGCAGTGGGACCCCTGGGCGCCGCTCTGCCCACTGATCTAGTTAGTTTTTAGTTTGTGCAGTAGTGAAAGGTCCTCTTTAAGCACTCATAGTTCAAGCTTTTATGCACTAGATTATATGTATTCAGCGTTCAACTATATATTCAGCTATCAAGCTTTCAACTATGTATTCAGCTATCAAGCATTCATAATTTATGGTGTAAATATAGGAACAAAATCTACAAGATTTTAGGTGATATACACTTGATATATTTCCAGTAAAAGTATATACATATTGGTAATATACACATTATTGAATCAGTATCACTAATATAATATATATATATATATATATATATACACACACACACTAAATAGTGATCTTCAATCAAGGGACAAGAAACTACCTTCAACAGCCAGTAGCTCTATATTTTATGTTTTAATCTTCATTTTATGTGGAAAAGTATTATAAAGATATCTGTACATTTTAACTCAAAATCCAGATGGTGAGTGCCTGTTTTTCTTCCTTTTTATATGAATTATTAGTTGCCACAGGGTGAGTCACTCAAACCAGTGCACCATCACCACGTTTGAAAAAGAGGGAGAGCCACTATAGACTTATTTTACTATCTCTTCTAACCCTATCGCACATTTTTTGGGGTTAGTGGTTAGGCCAGCTTTCCGAAGGGAGTCTACTACAGCCTGCACTTTGGGTAAGTGACTTTCCCAGTCGGTACTGTGGATGACAATATCATCCAGGTAAGCCGAAGCATACTGACAATGTGGACGAAGCACAATATCCATTAGTCGCTGAAAAGTGGTGGGGGCGCCATGCAAACCAAAGGGTAAGATCTTATATTGATACAGCCCCTCAGGCGTGATGAAGGCAGTTTTCTTTTTGGCAGCCTCCGTTAAGGGCACCTGACAGTACCCTTTCGTGAGGTCCAAAATAGAAAAATACCGGGCTTGTCCTAACCTCTCAAGGAGCTCATCCATGGGATATGCATCGAATTTGGAAACCTCGTTAAGTTTTCGAAAGTCATTACAAAACCGCAACGTCCCGTCCGGCTTGGGTATCAATACTATAGGACAGGCCCACTCACTTTTTGACTCCTCAATGACATCTAGCTGCAACATTAGCTGCACCTCCTCCGATATGGCTTGTTGCAGAGCCTCGATCACCAGGTATGGTTTTAAACAGACTTTTGTCTGAGGCTCAGTGACAATGTCATGTTGGATTATGGAAATGCGTCCAGGGAGGTCTGAGAACACATCCGTGTTCTGACTAACTAACTCCCTGGCCTCCTGAGTCTATTTAGAGGAGAGGCTGTCAGCAATTTTTACTGTGGCAGCCGCCTCTCTTGCATCAGACAGAGGGGCCGGTACCTCTTCTCCTAGAAAACCCGGCCGCGGGCTGTCTTCTGTACAGGCTTACCTATCTTTTCATGGTTTGAGAAAATTCACATGGGAAACCTGCTCCGGCTTTCGCCGCCCTGGCTGATGTACTTTGTAGTTTACATCTTCAATTTTCTCGAGTACCTTGTAGGGCCCCTGCCACCTAGCCAGGAACTTACTGTCCACGGTTGGCACCAGAACCAAAACTCAATCACCCGGGTTAAAGATCCGGAAGTGAACCTGCCGATTATAGACCCGACTCTGGGCTCTCTGAGCTGCCTCCATATGCTCCCTAACAAGAGGCCACACTGTCTATATCCGATCTTGCATCTGTGTAACGTACTCATTGACACTTTTATGTGGAGTAGGTTGTTGTTACCACACCTCTTTGGCCACGTCCAAGACACCCCGAGGGTGTCTGCCATATAGCAGTTCGAAGGGTGAGTACCCAGTAGAGGCCTGGGGTACCTCTCGCACTGCGAACATGAGGTAGGGCAGAAGGAGGTCCCAGTCCTTCCCATATTTAGACACTACTTTTTTCAACATATTTTTAAATGTTTGGTTAAACTGTTCTACCAGACCGTCCATTTGTCCAGCAACATAGTCACTTGTTCTTTTCTGTATGGTGAATGAATAATTTTTAGTGCCTGTAGTACACTGGCCTGCAGTAAAATTGATACACAATGACCGTCTAATATACCTCCAGCCACATAATCACTTGATCTTTTCTGTACAGTGAATGCATCATTTTTGGGGCCTGCAATCTAACTGGCCAACAGTAAAATTGTTATACGGTGATCGCCTAATGTACCTCCAGCCACATTATCAATTTTTATTTTCTGTACGGTGAATAATTTTTGGTGTCTGTAGTCCACTGGTGTCACGGATGATATTGCATATTTTTTTGACGGACAGGATACACGGATCACGGCCTCGGCTGCAAAACGGTGCATTTTCTGATTTTTCCACGGACCCATTGAAAGTCAATGGGTCCGCGAAAAAAAAACGGAAATGGCACAACGGCCACGGATGCACACAACGGTCGTGTGCATGAGGCCATAGGCTGATAGCTGTCGCCTGTGCAGAAATGCTGGGAGTTGTAGTTTGGAAACAGCATGAGGGCTTGAGGTAGTGCATGCCTGCCTTATAGATAATACAGTAAATTGAGGAGATGAGTGTTTGAATACTGTTTAAATCTCAGATATGTTTTTTTTTTATAATTCTGGAAAATTTTAAATATATGTCTGGTTTTTTTTTGGTTTTTTTTTCAGCTAAATTAAAAACCGCTGGTACTCGTGCCGCGACCAATTTAAGCGGGAGATGAACCAGCGACAAAGAAGTGGCGACGGTTCGTTGGCAAAAAGCCATATTTGTATACGGCCAATTTACAGTTCTTGCGCCCAATCATGGAAACTCGACCGTAAGTAATGTTTTTTTCAGATTAAATTTCAATGTCATCTTGATGGTTATAGTTTGGTGCCTTTCAGACAGGCGTTTCAGGGTTGACCTGTGAATTCAGTTTTAAGGCTCTATGAAGCGGCCCAAGAATGATCAGTTCTGGAACTATGCATTCTTATTGGATATGGTTCCATTTAGAATGCATACATTTTGCACCATCATGCCTCTTTCTGCTCCTGAGGCGGGCATCTAGATGATGTATGCTGAATTTTGGTGTGCTCATGGAGGTGCCGAACCAAAGGGATCCGTCCTGAGGTACAATGTAAGTAAATGTGTACGGATCCTTTTGCAGTTACACAATATGGTGCAATTGTAAACGGATCCATTTCACATCGCCTTTCAATGTAAAGTCAGGAGTCCCTATTAATATACCATTGGATCAGAGTTTTCTCAAATCCAATGGGAATTTTTAACTTGAAGCGTCCCCATCACCCTGAGAAAGCCTGTATGTTATAATAAACCAGGCATGCTCAACCTGTGGCCCTCCAGCTGATGCCAAACTACAACTACCAGCATGCCCAAACAGCATACAGCTATCAGCTCACAGCAGGCCAACGTGGGAGTTTTAGTTGGACAACAGCTTGATGGCCGCTGGCTGAGCATGCCTAGAATATACCATTGGATGTAAGTTTGTTTGTAATAACTCAGAAACTGCTAGACGTTTCCAGGATCAGCATGTCTGTCAAATAATAATCTAATTTGATTTTTATATTTCCTTGAATAATTAACTTTAATAATACTTTTTAAATTATTTCTCAGAACTGTTGATAACCTCAGTCAAGACCCGGTTGAAGTGGAAGCAGCTTCTGGACCATCTTCCAGTGATAATCCATCTGCCCCTCCATCCGTGGAAGAAACTCCACCTTTGGCAACGGTCACAGAGGATGCCCCAGAAAATATTGCTGTGCCACAGCAGATAAACACCCAGCGTCGTGCCTCGGGTAGGCGTAGGGGTCCCCCTCCCCCCGATTCTGCTTTAGATACTCGAACCATTGTTGAATCAAGGGTTATGGAGTATCTAAACCAGAATCGTGGTGAGAGTCCGGACGAAACCATGGTGAAAAGTTTGGTAATAATAGCATAAAGGTATTAAAATTTTAGTTCAGTGATTCATATATTCTGGGATTGCGATAGACTTCGCCCCTTCTGGGTAGGAATTAATAAGTTAATAGAAGATGTCCTGGGACGGAGTCTACTGTTGTCTCCAGCTATGGCGCTTTTATCGTTAGATATTGACACCATACCCCCCCCCAATTTAGACCTTTACTGTGTCATATTTTATTAGCGGCCAAATTATTGATTGCTAAACATTGGAAATCATCTCAGAGCCCTTCCATGACCGAACTAACAGACAAGATCTCCACCAATGTTATATTTGAACATTTATGGGCCCAGAGAACGAACAGGTTAAAATTTTTCTATACTTCTTGGTCCCTTTGGCTGGTTAAATTTCCTATGACTCAGTAATCAATACACGCTGTAATCCTCTTGAGCATTTCTCAGATGTAGCCTGCATTGGCCTAATATGTATGTAGGAAATTATATGTCCGTGGAGGTTTATCAACATCACCATCTCTCCCACTTTTTCCTTTTTCCTTTTTCCCCTCTTTCTCCTTCCTTGACTTACCTTTCTGGTAACTTACTGAACTAATGTTATGGTTCCTTACCATTGTTTCCCTAAGTCCTATGTTGGCAGCACCCGAGCGGGTGCCATAGGACTTTCTACTTTAAATACAAAAATTGTCAATATACCAAAATGGTGGCTGCGCCCACCGATTACTGAATTTATATGTTTTCAGAACTCTTGAGTGGCTGCGTCCACAGTATGTCGTTGTCATTGGCTATCCATTATTGACAATAAAAATTGTTTTGAGAAAAAAAAAAAATTTTAGTTCAACACACATTTTTGAAAAATTAATAGTGAAAAAAAAAACTTATGTGGAGACAAATGCACAATTCCAAAACACATTTCAAACATTTATTAATAAATGTTATTTAGAGGTATTTGAAGGTATTTAATACAAAAAAATTTACAAATTTTTAAAACACTATCACCAAAATTTGATATAATGATAGTCATTTGTCAAATATTAAATACCTCAGCTCGCAAGCCCACGTCAAGGGTCCTCATTATCTTGCGAGTCCCTAAACTAAACTAACAACAAGGGATCTAACTAAACTAAGAAAATGTAAATTTGAATAGTAATTTGGAAACCAGATTCAAGCTGAAATCAGCGTCTACCACGGATGGCTTCCATTTGCCACGGTAATGCCCCCTCTGGACTGCTGAAAAAGTCGGCATAGAATTCCCGTACAGCTAGCCCAGCCGTTCCCGGTCGTCCAGTCCGACTCAGATCAAAATTGACTGAAGATGGCTCATTTTGACCAATATCAGCATCAGCGGAGGCATCATGTATCCTGGTGAAGTTGTGCAGCAGCACACAAGCCTGAATCACCAGGGTGGCATTGTCTGGATTCATCTGTATGGATGACAGGAATACTCTCCACTTACTGGACAGTATTCCAAAAGCGCACTCCACATACCGACGGGCGCGAGTCAATCGATAATTGAAGATGCGCTTCCTGTCATCCAGATCGCGTCTAGAGAAGGGCCGCATCAGGTGGTGTGACAATGCGAATCCTTCGTCTGCCACGATCACAAATGGAGCCGGCGGACCTGCAGATCCGGGTAGTCTTCTTGGCTCTGGCAGGGCAAGCTGGTTTTCACGAAGCCGTTCACCCATTCTGGAAACACTAAAGATGCGGCTGTCTGAAGTGCTCCCGTAGGCCCCGATATCCACAATTACAAACTTGTAGTTACTGTCAACAAAGGCCATCAGCACTACAGAAAAATATTGCTTGTAATTGAAGTACCGGGACCCTGAGTGAGGCGGCTTCTTCACACGGATGTGCTTTCCGTCCAGTGCCCCAATGCAGTTTGGAAACTGCGCTGATTGGTAAAAACCCTCGGCGATACGAAGCCAATCTTCCGCCTTGCGGGTGGGCATCACCGCATCTCTGAGTCGCTGCCATATGACTTTACACGTATGGCAGACAATCCCAGAAATTGTTGAGATCCCAAGCAAAAATTCAAAGTGCAGCGATGCAAACGAATTTCCAGTTGCAAGGAATCTGTGGGAAAAAGAAAATTTTTTTTATTTTATTAAAAAAAAACACAAAATATTCACATTACCAAAAAACCTTACCTCAACGTGACAATAAGCCTTTGTTCGGCAGAGATGCTGCGCTGCATGCTAGTGTCCATGAAGTTAAGGTCTGGATGGAGAGACGACAAAAGGTGATCAAATGACTCCATGGACATACGGCAAAAATTTTGAAACTTGAAGGGGTCTTGACGCAGATCATTATAAAGAGTATGAAATTGTCCCTTCTGATGTCTCTGCGCAACAATGGGATGAATCCACTGTCTCCTCCTCCTCCTCCTCTCCGGTTCTTCTTCCAACATTGCTGCTTGATGTCCAAATAAACGAAATAGGACCCAATGGAACAGAACTCCAGAAATATCCTTCGGCATGTTTTCACAGTAGAGTTTGCACAGAAAAATGGCTATACAGCAAAATTTCCACACAGAGCTCTTTACCTCACGATGAACCAAAGAAAATGGCACCTGAGGTAACACATAACTAGACTTTTATTCCCTTTTTTTTCAAAGAAATCCAAACAACTTTATTTGCTTTGTGAAATTTAGACATGTTTCCGTTTTTTGCGGATCCGCAAAAAACGGATGACATACGGAAACATTTTCAGGAACAACGGATCCGCAAAAAACGGACCGAAATTCGGATTATAGAAAAATACTGACGTGTGAATGTAGCCTAAGACTGTGTGACACCTAAAAACCCTATAATAGTGAGGGGACACGACCACCGGCACCCTGCACTTAATACAGAGGGAGTCAGGGTCACCTAGAATCAAGCCAGCAAAGAAATACAATACAAGAAAGGACTTATCTGAACAAGCAGTAACAGAAGTCTCCAGCAGTGATCACTTCAATCCAGGAAGTAGTATAAACCGCAAAGTGAGGCAGTATGGGAGGGAATATAAAGGGAGGCAATTAGTGTGAATAGGTGACAGCTGGGAGAAGGAAAGGAGATGACAAAGTGAAACCAAAACAAAGAACATCATGCAAGAGGTACAGAAGAATGTCTGCTAGACCTTCTCAGAGAGCTGGCTAACATAAAAATGTTCTAGGCTCCAGCAGGCTACGTTTTTGAGAGTTTTCCCTTTAAGATGCATAAAAATGGCCCCTGATTAAAATACAATTTTTGCCATTGATCCCCCTCTGGTATGTCACTGTCCGTGTTGTGGGACAATTTGTGCACTTCTAGTAAGTATTTGGTGGCTGCAAATGTGACCTGAAAAAGTGAATGGGGCTCGCCGCGAACTTGCCGTTCGAACATTTGATCGTGTTCGCGAATCGTCCCGGCCGATGTTCGTCCATCACTACTTGTGACGACGTTGATAACCACTTTACTTTTAATGAACGTTTCTCCAAACAGTTTACAGACTTTATCTTGGTTCCAGCAGGCGTTGGCATTAACTGTCGCAGGCAAACTCCCCTCTGCTACATCTGTTGCTCTCTGGCTCTGCTGTGCTAACAGGCTGGCTATGGAACTCAGCTTCTTCTTTATACTGTACTTCTTTTTGTAGTCTTTTCTGTCTCTTAATTATGCCAGGGAGAACTCCTCCTGGCTTCAGAGGCTCCAAGCTGTGGCCTCAATATCCAGCAGAGCTGAAGGTGCTCTAGCTGGCCTAGACAGGGCTCATCCAACAGGGATGTGCACCTGCTTCCTTCCCCTAGCAGGGGGTAAGCTAGACTAACTCTCACCGGTCCCCACCTTTTCTGCAGGAAGTAGCAATCGCCCTCTCCTCCACAGAGGGGAGTTAGAATGGAATGGAAAGCTCCATTCTATATACCTGTAACTCTGCCATATTTGGTGAACCAGGCACATTACATTTGAACACAACAGTTACAAAATAGAAAATGCACATTATACAGGACCTGGAAATACATACATAGGATGACACTATATTAGTCCATTAAAGATAGTATCAGGGTGCAGAAGTGGTAATGCTACTCTGGGGCGTTACACAGGCCTCTCCATAACTTCGGAGCATCCAGCGCCAGTTCTATATGCAAGATCGCCTCTGAGCAGTCTTACATTTAGACCTTTTTCTATGCCTAAAACAGGCGTAGAAAATGATAAATGAGATGGGCTTGCTGGCCGTCCCCATCGACCAGGGGCGTAGATAAGGGGGGGGGGGATAGGGGGTTCAACCCCCCCCCCCCCCCCCCCAGAGTGTCTGTCCTCCTAACCTGCCAGAGAACAGCCCGGGCGTGAAGGGCCGGCGCTTCCATAAGGCAGACCAAGCGGCTGCCGGGCGCCCTCCCAGCCAGTGTTCACTCTAAGCTACGCTTGTGTTAAGCAACAGATAGGAGCAGGAGGCTGCTGATCGGCCAGTATCAGCTAGCTGCCCTGCCATTGGTCCATCCTTTCACACCCCCTTCTCTCTGCAACTGAACACAGCAGGAGGTTGTGAAGACAGGAAGCCTGAGTTCTCACAGTGGATCATGTGACCATGAAGGAGCATCTGACCAGTGACATCACAGACCTCCTTCTAACAAATCCATTCTAGCATCTACCCAGCATGTATGGCAGGACTCTGCTGAGCAAAGACCATGTGCCCAGATGAGGTGACCACAGAAGTGCCCTGGCATCTGTCTGCTGCTGGAAGCTCAATGTGGAGCTTTATGAATGTAAAAACTAATACCCAAGAGGCTAAACAAACCCCTGCTTGTCTGCTTCTGACCCTAATCTTAACACATAATGTTCATTTGATTGCAATTTATTCTAACACCTAAAGGGATTTTTTAAAGCCTGCTGTTTCTGTAGATGACCTCATGTTGATAGTAGTGTTAATAGAGTCTCAAAGGTCTGTAAAAAAATAGGGATAACTGCTTTTATAGACCCTTGAGACTCTATTAACACTACTATAAACATAAGGTCACCTAGAGAAAGAGCAAGTTTTTAAAATTATTTTTTTCCTTTAGGTGTTAAAAATTTGATTGCTTGAACACCTAAAGGAAAACAAATAAAAAACCTGCTGTTTGTCAAGATGTTGATAGCAGTGGTAATAGAGTCTGAAAGTGCTATAGAAGCAGTTACCCTATTTTTACAGACCTTTGAGGCTCTATTAACACTACTGTCAACATAAGGTCATCTAGAGAAACAGCAGGTTTTTAAAATGATTTTTCCTTTAGGTGTTACAGCAATCAAATGAAAGTTAGGCCCCATGCACACGGCCGTGTGCGGGCCGTGGAACCGCGGCCTGGATCCCTCCTGAGAGCAGGAGCGCACGGCGTCACTGGTTGCTATGACGCCGTGCGCTCCCTGCTGCCGCCGCAATACAGTAATACACTGGTATGATCTATACCAGTGTATTACTGTACTGTGCCGGCAGCAGGGAGCGCACGGCGTCATAGCAACCAGTGACGCCGTGCGCTCCTGCTCTCAGGAGGGATCCAGGCCGCGGTTCCACGGCCCGCACACGGCTGTGAAACACGGCCGTGTCCATGGGGCCTTATGTTGTAACACCTAAAGGAAAAACATAATTAAAAAAACATGCTGTTTCTCTAAATGACCTGATGTTGATAGTAGTGTTAAAAGAGTCTCAAAGGTTTGTAAAAAATAGTGTACCTGCTTCTATAGACCTTTGAGACTCTATTACCACTACTTTTAGCATAAGATCATCTGGAGAAACATCAGGTTTTTTTAAATTATTATTTTTTCTTTAGGTGTTAGAGCAATCAAATGGAGGGGGAGAAATGTGACATGGGTGAGGATGGGGTTACATGATGGGCCGGAGACAATGTCTGTAGTCTGTCTGTGCCATGGACGGGGAGAAATATGACATGGAGGGCTGATGGCTGACATGGGGGTCTGATCTGAGGCATTGGGGCTGTGCCAGTGAGCTGAGGTCTAATTAACATTGGGGGTCTGATGGCTGGTCTGACCTGAATATTGTTTCCTATTATCCTCCTCTAAAACCTAGGTGCGTCTTATGGGACAAACCTACATTTTGGCGCCCCCCCCCCCCAGGTGAGCTGAAGGGGGGGGGGGTTGGGGGCGCCAAAATGTAGGTTCGCTTGTGTTGGTAAAAAACCTTGCACCGCCCTGCGGTGGCTGGTATATTTTTTTCAAACCCTGGTGTGTCTGCTAGATAAAGTCTTATAATTTGAGAAAGCTGAACCCCCCCCCCCCCCCCCCCCAGGAAAAAAAAAATATCTACGGCACTGCCATCGACGCCACCCCCACAATTTTAGACCTGTTTGAGCAGATAGCAGCGCAACTAAGCATTGCACCGCTATCTGTGCCTGAAGTTCAGCTAATTTTGGCGTATTTCAGCATAGTAAATGACTTCTCCTGGTTTTTATGGATTGTCCATAAATTTATGAACAGTTGGCCGTGCATGCCAGCTGCTCTACCTTCACTTCAGGATTCAAGTATGCCAGATCAGACTAGACATATTTTAACCACATCACAATAACTGAAAATTTTGTCCTGTTCTGCTTTTTTTTTTCCAGAAAAACGGTTTAATTTTTTTTTTTATTAAAGGGAGTCTGTATGCCATTATACACTGCACATAGTACTGTAGCATAACTATAAACGAGTCAAATGGTACCTGTCTCCTTTTGTTTTGATGTTCACCAAAGGAAAAAAACGCAGTTTTATCCGCCCTATAAGCCTCTTGCGTCATCCATTGTACTGGCCGAGATCCCGCCGGTGCATGCGCACTGCATGGAGCGATGCTGATGCACACAATGGTCATCACAGTGTAAATGCGCAGGCGGGATCTCATATAGTTAACTGGATGACGCAAGAGGCTTACAGGGCGGGTTATGAGGGAAGAAGGAAGAGCGGCCTGGGCACTTACAGCCCGAACGTCGCCCCTGGACACTTGCAAGCCCTCATTTACATATGAATAAAACCGTTTTTTTACCTTTGGTAAAAATCAAAACAAAAGGAGACAGGTACCATTTGAC
This sequence comes from Bufo gargarizans, assembly GCF_014858855.1. NCBI lineage: Eukaryota > Metazoa > Chordata > Amphibia > Anura > Bufonidae > Bufo > Bufo gargarizans. The sequence goes on from NC_058080.1 coordinate 366,909,528, forward strand.
TCATCTATAGTTATGCAACAGTACTTTGTAAGCAGTGTATAATGGCATACTGTGGTGACAGACTGCCTTTAATAGGTGTACCAAACCTGACCGAATATATTTTCCAGTTTCACAGTGTTTGACGCTTTCTTTCTGAAAACTGTTGCAAACTTTCTTAAATTAATTTGTGTACTAAACCTGACCATATGTATTTTTCTACGTCACAGTCACCGTATACTGTTGTGTTCAATTGAGCGTTTTTTCTGAAAAACTTGCAAAGTTTGGGCTCATGCACACGACTGTATGGCTTTTCAGTGTTTTGTGGGCCGTTTTTATTGGATCCGTTTTTCAGTTTTTTGTTTCAGTAGTGTTTCCGGTTCCTTTCCATTTGACCATTCCGTTTTTCCATATGGCATATACTGTAATTACATAGAAAAAATTGGGCTGGGCATAAAATTTCCAATAGATGGTTCCGCAAAAACGGAACGGATACGGAAGACATACGGAGTACGTATGTGTTCCTTTTTTTTGCTGACCCATTGACTTGAATTGAGCCAAGAACGTGATTTGTGGGCAATAATAGGACATGTTCTATCTTTTAAAGGAACGGAAATACGGAAACTGAATACACACGGAGACATTTTTTTTTTGCTGACCCATTGAAATGAATGGTTCAGTATAAGTAACACATGCTGAATGAAAAAAAAACGACCAGTATACTGAATGCAAAAAACTTTCATGTGCACGAGCCCTTTCTTAAATTAATTAGTGAAACAAATTTGACTAGATGTATTTTCCAGTCAGAGGAAATTGTTATGGACTTTGGCCAATTGCCCTTTTTTTACGTAAAACTGTTGCAAAGTTTCTTAAATTAGTAAGTGCACTGAACCTGACCATACGTATTTTCCAGCATCACAGTCACAGTAAGGCTACTTTCACACTAGCGTTCGTCGGTCCGCTCGTGAGCTCCGTTTGAAGGAGCTCACGAGCGGACCCGAACGCCTCCGTCCAGCCCTGATGCAGTCTGAATGGAGCGGATCCGCTCAGACTGCATCAGTCTGGCGGCGTTCAGCCTCCGCTCCGCTCGCCTCCACACGGACAGGCGGACAGCTGAACGCTGCTTGCAGCGTTCGGGTGTCCACCTGGCCGTGCGGATCCGTCCAGACTTACAATGTAAGTCAATGGGGACGGATCCGTTTGAAGATGCCACAATATGGCTCAATCTTCAGGCGGATCCGTCCCCCATTGACTTTACATTGAAGGTCTGAACGGATCCGCTCAGGCATCTTGCGCACTTAGAAATTTTTCTAAGTTATTAATGCAGACGGATCCGTACTGAACGGAGCCTCCGTCTGCATTAATATGATCGGATCCGTTCAGAACGGATCCGATCAAGCGCCAGTGTGAAAGTAGCCTAAATTGTTATGGACTCTATTCAATTTTGCATTTTGTTTATAGAAGTCTTTGAAAATCTATTACAAAGATTCCATTCATCACAGGCTAATGTACCTGACATGTTGTTCTGCGTCGCTGTTACATTGTAGTCATATAGGTCAGTGTCACTTTCACATTACTAATGCTGCCTGAAAAAGAGAGCACATTGAGTGCTACTGTGGGTTTCTAGGCATTATATATAGTCTAGGGGGTACTATTTCTCATCATGGAGAGCATCTAGTATGCGTAGTACTTGTGTGTAGTATTGTAGGCCAGACAGTGCCCCTCTGGGTTTCTGGGAAAGATATTCAAATTAGCTTTTAGAGGAGGACAATAAGAAAAAAATATTTAGCATTACACCTCAGCTCCGACCACCAATCAGACCCCCAATATTATTTAGACCTCAGCTCACAGTCCTCCATGCCTTATATCATCCCCCAGCAATATGTGATCATCCCCCAGCCATATGTAATCATCCCCTAGCCATATGTAATCATCCCCTAGCCATATGTAATCATCTCCTAGCCATATGTAATCATCTCCTAGCCATATGTAATCATCCCCCAGTCATATAATCAGCCCCCAGCCATTATTTAGCAGCCCCCAGCCATTATTCAGCAGCCCCCAGCCTCAGATCACAAAATAAATAAACGACTTACCTCTCCCGCTCCTGGACACCACCGCTCCTCTCCTCCAGCACGATCCTCTTCCTCCCGCTGTCAGCTGTGCTGTGAACTGGCGCGCACAGCATGAGGTCACAGAGCGCCCTCACGCTGTGCACAGCCACTGTACAGCCGACAGCCAAAGACCAGGAAGTGGTGAGTACAGAGCCTTCACCTCTTCCTGGTCCTCCGGTACTAAAAAGCACCCTCATAATGGAAGCGCTCATTAGTAGAGATGGCCTTGCGCTTCGCCCGGCGGTTGTTTCTCTGCGAACTTTGCGCATTCGCGATTTGCCAAACATGCGAACATATGGCGATGTCCGCTAGTGCTATATTCTTTTGCATTGCACTGAACTTCGACCTATGACACTTCCATCAGGTTAGACAGGAGAGCCAATTGAGATGTTTAAGCACATGGACACATCCCCACCCTATCAGAACCCGAATTGGCAGCCATTTTACATTCTGTGTTTTGCCAGTGTAGGGAGAGGTTGCTTTGTGGAGCAGGGACAGGCTGTTAGGGACACCAAACGCTAGCTAAAAGGGCCACAAAAGTCCTTTTAAGGACTGGTATAGGTGTGATATACTGAAGGGTGGGATATACTTATAATAAACTTTCTAACATAGAAAGTATGTTATAGTGCATTTGTTTTGTGCAGCAGTTATGTGCGATACTGCATTTGGTTTGCAACATGTTGCTGTGAGAGCATGCGGTGGCAGTGTCTCGGCCTTCTGGGTGATTGCCGTGACATGGTTGCCATGCATGCTGTGGCCGGGGGTAACGTGTGGTTTGGTATGCTTGTGTGTGCACTTCCCATTTAAGTGGCTTCCTTCATCTGTCTGGTGTTGGAAGGGTTAACTCCCTTCCTAGTGTTTTGTGAACACTGGGTTTACAGTCAGGTCCATAAATATTGGGACATCGACACAATTCTAAGATTTTGGGCTCTATACACCACCACAATAGATTTGAAATGAAACAAACAAGATGTGCTTTAACTGCAGACTGTCAGCTTTAATTTGAAGATATTTACATCCAAATCAGGTGAACAGTGTAGGAATTACAACTGTTTGCATATGTGCTTCCTACTTGTTAAGGGACCAAAAGTAATGGGACAGAATAATAATCATAAATCAAACTTTCACTTTTTATTACTTGATTGCAAATCCTTTGCAGTCAATTACAGCCTGAAGTCTGGAACCCATAGACACTACCAGACGCTGGGTTTCATCCCTGGTGATGCTCTGCCAGGCCTCTACTGTAACTGTCTTCAGTTCCTGCTTGTTCTTGGGGCATTTTCCCTTCAGTTTTGTCTTCAGCAAGTGAAATGCATGCTCAATCGGATTCAGGTCAGGTGATTGACTTGGCCATTACATAACATTCCACTTCTTTCCCTTAAAAAACTCTTTGGTTGCTTTTGCAGTCCAATGAGTTCTGAAGCATTTGGCTGAATATGAGCAGATAATATTGCCCGAAACACTTCAGAATTTATCCTGCTGCTTTTGTCAGCAGTCACATAATCAATAAATACAAGAGAACCAGTTCCATTGGCAGCCATACATGCCCACGCCATGACACTTCCACCACCATACTTCACTGATGAGGTGGTATGCTTAGGATCAGGAGCAGTTTCTTTCCTTGTCCATACTCTTCTCTTCCCATAACTCTGGTACAAGTTGATCTTGGTCTCATCTGTCCATAAGATGTTGTTCAAGAACTGTGAAGGCTTATTTAGATGTCTTTGGCAAACTCTAATCTGGCCTTCCTGTTTTTGACGCTCACCAAGGGTTTACATCTTGTGGGGAAACCTCTGTATTCAATCTGGTGAAGTCTTATCTTGATTGTTGACATTGACACACATACACTTACCTCCTGCAGAGTGTTCTTGATCTGACCAACTGTTGCAAATGGTGTTTTCTTCCCCAGGCAAATAATTATTCGGTCATCCACCACAGTTGTTTTCCGTGGTCGTCCGGGTATTTTGGTGTTGCTGAGCTCACCAGTGCGTTCCTTCTTTTTAAGAATGTTCCAAACAGTTGTTTTGGCCACGCCTAAAGTTTTTGCTATCTCTCTGATGGGTTTGTTTTGTTTTTTTCAGCCTAATGATGGCTTGCTTCACTGATAGTGACAGCTCTTTGGATCTCAACTTGAAAGTTGACAGAAACAGATTCCAAATGCAAGTAGCACACTTGAAATGAACTCTGGACCTTTTATCTGCTCATTGTAATTGGGATAATGAGGGAATAACACACACCTGGCCATGGATCAGCTGAGAAGCCAATTGTCCCATTACTTTTGGTCCCTTAACAAGTGGGAGGCACATATGCAAACTGTTGTAATTCCTACACCGTTCACCTGATTGGGATGTAAATACACTAAAATTAAAGCTCACAGTCTGCAGCTAAAGCTGATCTTGTTCGTTTCATTTCAAATCCATTGTGGTGGTGTATAGAGCAAAAAATGTTACAATTGTGTTAATGTCCCAATATTTATGGACCTGACTGTATGTGTGTGTGGGTGTGGCTGATTGGGCTTTTTAGCCTCTGCTGGATGCCTGAAGCTCAGTGTTCCTCCAGCCTTGGTGTATGCTGGTGGTTCACTGTTCCTAGCTTTTACCATCTGTCCAGTGAGGGCCACCCTTGTGGTCATTGATGTTATTATGGTGTCTCTTTCCCTTCTTATCTTTTGGTTTGCGTGGGTTATGTTCAGGGTATTGTATGTCTTGTGTTGTGTTACATGGCTGGTGATGTTTGGTGTCCAGCATGTTTGCTAGACATTCCCCTGTCTCATGTTTATTGCAGCTATGGGTGTCCTGGGTTCCTCTGTGGTTGTGGTTTATGCTGTGTCCTTTAATGTTGGTGTGGACAGCAGCACTTGTGCACGGGTTCCAGTCAGTGTGGCTGTGGCAGGTAAGTGTGTTATGGGTTTCGCTTACCTGCCAACTCCATATGCTGTACGTGTTCCCCTCACCTTGCAGCCTGGCTTCAGATAGAGATGCCTGTTCCTCCATGACTGGGATGAAGAGGTTGTCTCTTCCCTGCTCCTTGGTGAGGGATTACCAGGGCGACTCAGGGTCTCTAGGAATCCAGAGTATGAGCCGTCCTACCATCGGGGTCCGCTCATAAGGTGAGGAGTCAGGGAGATGATTAGGGACGCTGTAGGAGGTGACCTGCTCCCTTATTACTCCTTTTGGCCAGGCTGATACCCTTGTATCCTTTGACACTGCACGCTGGAGGGTTTCCCCCACTCCCCACCGTGACACACAGCTATATAGAGGGACAAACGCTATTGGAACAACTATTTGCAACTGGTGTGATATACCTGTTGCCCCAAAAAATAATGATTGAAGGGTGTGATATACCTTTTTCCGCAAACTACTCATTGAGGGCTCCGATATACCTGATGCCCTATATAAACAGGCTGGTGTGATAAAAAAGTTTAAAACCACTTGAACAATGGCAAAAAATCTTATTTTACATTGTTGGATCTTAACAAGGTTCCAAGTAGAGCTTCATCATGCAACAAGAAGAGATGAGAGTGAGACAAAACATTTTTTGAGCATTCAATTTATTGAAAATAACGATTAAACTGAAACAGGCTGTTTTTCAGCTGATCCAAATTTTAGGAGCACATGCCTTTAAAAGGCCAAATCTGTGCAAAGATGTGGATTCATTGTCATTTTCTGTCAGGTAGTCACACGTCGTGATGGCAAAGGCAAAAAAACTCTCCCTTTTTGAACGTGGTCAGGTTGTTGAACTGCATAAGCAGGGTCTCTCACAGCGCGCCATAGCTGCTGAGGTGGGACGCAGTAAGTCATTTGGAATTTCTTAAATGATCCTGAGGGTTATGGAACAAAAAAGTGGAAGACCCCCAAAAAATTTCATCAGCACTGAGCCGGAGGATTTAATTGGCTGTCCGTCAAGACACTGGACGATCCTTGACCCAAATTAAGGCCCTTACTGGTGCTGACTGCAGCCCCATAACCATCAGACGACATCTGAGGCTGAATGGCTTCAAAAACAAAAAACGTCTTCAAAGACCTCGTCTCCAGGAACTCCACAGAAATGCTCGTTTGGACTTTGCAAGAGAGCACCAAACATGGGACAAAGGTGGAAGTAAGTTTTATTCTCTGATGAGAAAAAAATTTCACCTTGATGGTCCTGATGCTCTCCAACGTTACTGGCATGACAAGCAGATCCCAAACGGCCGCTGGCTATGTCCAGATGTTGCAGAGAGCATTCCACATAACTGAGGGCCCTCGTCTGTGTGGTAACGACTGGGTTTTTCAACAGGACAACGCTACAATACACAATGTCCGCAGGACAAGGGACTTCTTCCAGGAGAATAACATCAATCTTTTGGCCCATCCTGCATGTTCCCCTGATCTAAATCCAATTGAGAATCTTTGGGGATGGATGGCAAGGGAAGTTTACAAAAATGGACAACAGTTCCAGACAGTAGATGGCCTTTGTGCGGCCGTCTTCACCACTTGGAGAAATGTTCCCACTCACCTCATGGAAACGCTTGCATCAAGCATGCCGAAACAAATTTTTGAAGTGATAAACAATAACGGCGGAGCTACTCATTACTGAGTTCATGTTTGGAAGTTGGATTTGTGTTTTGGGGGTGGTTAGTTATTTTTTGGAGGTGTGGTCCTAAACTTTTGATCAGCTGAAAAACAGCCTGTTTCAGTTTTATTCATTGTTTTCATTAAATTGAATGCTAAAAAAATGTTTTGTCTCACTCCCATTTCTTCTTGTTGCATGTTGAAGCTCTACTTGGAACCTTGTTAAGATCCAGCCATGCTAAATATTATTTTTTGCCATTTTTCAAGTGGCCTTAAATTTTTGATCAGGACTTTACTAACATATAATGGATAAACTAAACAGAGGAGAGGCACTATAACTTCATTATAAACTCTGATTAACCCATTCCAGGGGGAGCCATTTTGGACCAAATGCAGGGGCGTAGCTAGAAGTGCTACTGCCTGCAACCTGCTGTACCTGGCCTGCTGTCCTCTACACTCCCAGTCTCACACAGAGTTCAGGACTTGTCAGCCCAGGCCCCAAAGCAGTCTCTTCCCTGGTAGTTACGACACTGACCAAATGGCAGAGCCCCATTTTTATAATTTGACATGTCACTTTACTGTATGTGGTAATAACTTAGAAAGGCTTTTATTTATCCAAACAATTTTTTTTTATTGAGACACATTGTACGTTATGTACAATGATAGCGTTAAATTTTGGTTGATATATTTTGTTTTTGTACTCTGAAATGTGGTGTCCGTCTGGCGATGCATACAATGTAAGTCAATGGGGATGGATCCGTTTTCACTGACACAATATGGTGCAGTTGAAAATGGATCCGTCCCCAATTAACTTTCAATGTAAGTCAGGACGGATCCGTTTTTTAAAAGAATAATGCAAACGGATCAGTTCTGAATGGATACAAGCGTTTGCATTATAGGTGTGGATCCGTCTGTGCAGATACCAGACAGAGCCGCACCTAACGCAGGTGTGAAAGTAGCCTAATTTTCAAAATTTACATTTCTTTGTTTTTAAGACAATCATACCTAATAAAACAGTTAATGATTAATATGTACCAAATGCCCCTTTATGTCGATAAACTGTTCCAAAACTACTTTTATTTTTTTATTTTTTGAACAATAGAAGGTTTTCAAAAAAAAAATCATTTTCAAGAAATTTTCCCAAAATGTTTTTTTAGGGATCAATTCCATTCTGAAGTAGCTTTCAGGGGCTATATAATAGAAATTCCCCATAAATAGCCCCATTTTTTATGTTAGAAATTGCTGTATTAAGTTATGTGTTCAGTCTATCAAGGAAGTTTATCTCTTCTTTGAATAAAAATAGCAAAAAAACAACAGGTGCTTTCAGATGATTATTCTTCCCAACTCTCAATAAAGGTCAGATTTCTCAATCTAGCTGGTAGGATATCTGAGATCCTAAGTAAGTGCAGTACAGTATAACGGTACCATAGTAGCTGTCTATCAACTGACTGGCTTTACATTGTAAAAAACATTTTCTTGCAGGCACCAATAAACTGGGGTGACCAAGCAGCCTTATAATGTACTTCTTGTGGGGTAACAACCCCTGGCTAATTAAATAGGCAGAATGTTGGATACATGCATAGATTGTTACACATAAATAGAATTTTATATACACTCACCTAAATAATTATTAGGAACACCATACTAATACGGTGTTGGACCCCCTTTTGCCTTCAGAACTGCCTTAATTCTACGTGGCATTGATTCAACAAGGTGCTGATAGCATTCTTTAGAAATGTTGGCCCATATTGATAGGATAGCATCTTGCAGTTGATGGAGATTTGAGGGATGCACATCCAGGGCACGAAGCTCCCATTCCACCACATCCCAAAGATGCTCTATTGGGTTGAGATCTGGTAACTGTGGGGGCCATTTTAGTACAGTGAACTCATTGTCATGTTCAAAAAAACAATTTGAAATGATTCGAGCTTTGTGACATGGTGCATTATCCTGCTGGAAGTAGCCATCAGAGGATGGGTACATGATGGTCATGAAGGGATGGACATGGTCAAAAACAATGCTCAGGTAGCCCGTGGCATTTAAACGATGGCCAATTGGCACTAAGGGGCCTAAAGTGTGCCCAGAAAACATCCCCCACACCATTACACCACCACCACCAGCCTGCACAGTGGTAACAAGGCATGATGGATACATGTTCTCATTCTGTTTACGCCAAATTCGGACTCTACCATTTGAATGTCTCAACAGAAATCGAGACTCATCAGACCAGGCAACATTTTTCCAGTCTTCAACAGTCCAATTTTGGTGAGCTCGTGCAAATTGTAGCCTCTTTTTCCTATTTGTAGTGGAGATGAGTGGTACCCGGTGGGGTCTTCTGCTGTTGTAGCCCATCCGCCTCAAGTTTGTGCATGTTGTGGCTTCACAAATGCTTTGCTGCATACCTAGGTTGTAACGAGTGGTTATTTCAATCAACGTTGCTCTTCTATCAGCTTGAATCAGTCTGCCCATTCTCCTCTGACCTCTAGCATTAACAAGGCATTTTCGCCCACAGGACTGCCGCATACTGGATGTTTTTCCCTTTCCACACCATTCTTTGTAAACCCTAGAGATGGTTGTGCGTGAAAATCCCTGTAACTGAGCAGATTGTGAAATACTCAGACCGGCCCGTCTGGCACCAACAACCATGCCACGCTCAAAATTGCTTAAATCACCTTTCTTTCCCATTCTGACATTCAGTTTGGAGTTCAGGAGATTGTCTTGACCAGGACCACAACCCTACATGCATTGAAGCAACTGCCATGTGATTGGTTGACTAGATAATCGCATTAATGAGAAATAGAACAGGTGTTCCTAATAATTCTTTAGGTGAGTGTACATATATATATATATATATATATATATATATATATATATACACACAGTGGGATGCGAAAGTTTGGGCAACCTTGTTAATCGTCATAATTTTCCTGTATAAATCGTTGGTTGTTACGATAAAAAATGTCAGTTAAATATATCATATAGGAGACACAAACAGTGATATTTGAGAAGTGAAATGAAGTTTATTGGATTTATAGAAAGTGTGCTATAATTGTTTAAACAAAATTAGGCAGGTGCATAAATTTGGGCACTGTTGTCATTTTATTGATTCCAAAACCTTTAGAACTAATTATTGGAACTCAAATTGGCTTGTAAAGCTCAGTGACCCCTGACCTACATACACAGGTGAATCCAATTATGAGAAAGAGTATTTAAGGGGGTCAATTCTAAGTTTCCCTCCTCTTTTAATTTTCTCTGAAGAGTAGCAACATGGGGGTCTCAAAACAACTCTCAAATGACCTGAAGACAAAGATTGTTCACCATCATGGTTTAGGGAAAGGATACAGAAAGCTCTCTCAGAGATTTCAGCTGTCTGTTTCCACAGTTAGGAACATATTGAGGAAATGGAAGACCACAGGCTCAGTTCAAGTTAAGGCTCGAAGTGGCAGACCAAGAAAAATCTTGGATAGACAGAAGCGACGAATGGTGAGAACAGTCAGAGTCAACCCACAAACCAGCACCAAAGACCTACAACATCATCTTGCTGCAGATGGAGTCACTGTGCATCGTTCAACCATTCGGAGCACTTTACACAAGGAGATGCTGTATGCAAGAGTGATGTAGAGGAAGCCTTTTCTCCGCCCACAGCACAAAAAGTGCCGCTTGAGGTGGGCTAAAGCACATTTGGACAAGCCAGCTTCATTTTGGAATAAGGTGCTGTGGACTGATGAAACTAAAATTGAGTTATTTGGCCATAACAAGGGGAGTTATGCATGGAGGAAAAATAACACAGCATTCCAAGAAAAACACCTGCTACCTACAGTAAAATATGGTGGTGGTTCCATCATGCTGTGGTGCTGTGTGGCCAGTGCAGGGACTGGGAATCTTGTCAAAGTTGAGGAACCATGGATTCCACTCAGTATCAGAAGATTCTGGAGACCAATGTCCAGGAATCAGTGACAAAGCTGAAGCTGCGCCGGGTCTGGATCTTTCAACAAGACAACGACCCTAAACACTGCTCAAAATCCACTAAAGCATTTATGCAGAGGAACAAGTACAACGTTCTGGAATGGCCATCTCAGTCCTCAGACCTGAATGTAATTGAAAATCTGTGGTGTGACTTAAAGAGAGCTGTCCATGCTCGGAAGCCATCAAACCTGAATGAACTAAAGATGTTTTGTAAAGAGGAATAGTCCAAAATACCTTTAACCAGAATCCAGACGCTCATTGGAACCTACAGGAAGCGTTTAGAGGCTGTAATTTCTGCAAAAGGAGGATCTACTAAATATTTTTTTCATTTCTTTTTTGTGGTGCCCAAATTTATGCACCTGCCTAATTTTGTTTAAACAATTATAGCACACTTTCAGTAAATCCAATAAACTTCATTTCACTTCTCAAATATCACCGTGTGTGTCTCCTATATGATATACAGGTCCTTCTAAAAAAATTAGCATACTGTGATAAAGTTCATTATTTTCTGTAATGTACTGATAAACATTAGACTTTCATATATTTTAGATTCATTACACACAACTGAAGTAGTTCAAGCCTTTTATTGTTTTAATATTGATGATTTTGGCATACAGCTCATGAAAACCCAAATTTCCTATCTAAAAAAATTAGCATATTTCATCCGACCAATAAAAGAAAAGTGTTTTTAATACAAAAAAAGTCAACCTTCAAATAATTATGTTCAGTTATGCACTCAATACTTGGTCGGGAATCCTTTTGCAGAAATGACTGCTTCAATGCGGCGTGGCATGGAGGCAATCAGCCTGTGGCACTGCTGAGGTGTTATGGAGGCCCAGGATGCTTCGATAGCGGCCTTAAGCTCATCCAGAGTGTTGGGTCTTGCGTCTCTCAACTTTCTCTTCCCAATATCCCACAGATTCTCTATGGGGTTCAGGTCAGGAGAGTTGGCAGGCCAATTGAGCACAGTAATACCATGGTCAGTAAACCATTTACCAGTGGTTTTGGCACTGTGAGCAGGTGCCAGGTCGTGCTGAAAAATGAAATCTTCATCTCCATAAAGCTTTTCAGCAGATGGAAGCATGAAGTGCTCCAAAATCTCCTGATAGCTAGCTGCATTGACCCTGCCCTTGATAAAACACAGTGGACCAACACCAGCAGCTGAAATGGCACCCCAGACCATCACTGACTGTGGGTACTTGACACTGGACTTCAGGCATTTTGGCATTTCCCTCTCCCCAGTCTTCCTCCAGACTCTGGCACCTTGATTTCCGAATGACATGCAAAATTTGCTTTCATCCGAAAAAAGTACTTTGGACCACTGAGCAACAGTCCAGTGCTGCTTCTCTGTAGCCCAGTTCAGGCGCTTCTGCCGCTGTTTCTGGTTCAAAAGTGGCTTGACCTGGGGAATGCGGCACCTGTAGCCCATTTCCTGCACACGCCTGTACACGGTGGCTCTGGATGTTTCTACTCCAGACTCAGTCCACTGCTTCCGCAGGTCCCCCAAGGTCTGGAATCGGTCCTTCTCCACAATCTTCCTCAGGGTTCGGTCACCTCTTCTCGTTGTGCAGCGTTTTCTGCCACACTTTTTCCTTCCCACAGACTTCCCACTGAGGTGCCTTGATACAGCACCCTGGGAACAGCCTATTCGTTCAGAAATTTCTTTCTGTGTCTTACCCTCTTGCTTGAGGGTGTCAATGATGGCCTTCTGGACAGCAGTCAGGTCGGCAGTCTTACCCATGATTGTGGTTTTGAGTAATGAACCAGGCTGGGAGTTTTTAAAAGCCTCAGGAATCTTTTGCAGGTGTTTAGAGTTAATTAGTTGATTCAGATGATTAGGTTAATAGCTCGTTTAGAGAACCTTTTCATGATATGCTAATTTTTTGAGATAGGAATTTTGGGTTTTCATGAGCTGTATGCCAAAATCATCAATATTAAAACAATAAAAGGCTTGAACTACTTTAGTTTATATGTAATGAATCTAAAATATATGAAAGTCTAATGTTTATCAGTACATTACAGAAAATAATGAACTTTATCACAATATGCTAATTTTTTTAGAAGGACCTGTATTTAACTGACATTTTTTATCGTAACAACCAACGATTTATACAGGAAAATCATGACGATTAACAAGGTTGCCCAAACTTTCGCATCCCACTGTATATATATATAAAAATAAAGAATAAAGAATTCCGCAGCACATCCAAATCGTAAAAAAGTAGAAAATGCTTTATTCACCAGACATGCGACGTTTCAATCCTCTCAATGGGATTTTTCTCAATCCCATTGAGAGGATTGAAACGTTGCATGTCTGGTGAATAAAGCCTTTTTCTACTTTTTTACCATTTGGATGTGCTGCGGAATTCTTTATTTTTACATTTCGGAGGTGGATCGCCCCCACAGCCGCTGGCACTCCGACTGTACCCTATTGACAGTGGTGCTGCCCACACTCCTTTACCTGTATTTTATATATATATATATATATATATATATATATATATATTGTAATATGGGGGAAGATCGCTCCAATAAACCAGGTGCATGAGCCAGCCCAGGGTTAAAGAAAACAGATATTTATTTTCCAAAACGAAAATAGGTACAGCTTCCAGCAGCCAAGGTCCAAACAAACCCAACTTAAAGTCCGCTTAGTTCAGTACAACATAATCAATAGAACAGTCCGTTCAAAATAAAGGTATTTTTACCCTGGGTTCTTTTTAGTCCGTGGTAGATTCCAGTCAGCTTTCTTGCCAAACTTTCCACATGTCCTCAGTTTCCAGCTCTGTTCACAGCCAGCCACAGCAGTGTGTCCACCACACCACACACTCCACACCACACTCACTCACTTCCCTTTTCTCTTATCAGGAGAGTGAGTTAACCCTGTGGTTACCGGATCCTAGGTAGTGCCTTCTTAAAGGCACCACAACCCAAATATTGGTGATACATATCTGTCACTGAGGACCCAACCTTGGCGTCCTTTACAATATATATATATATCTATATATATATATATATATATATATCTCATCTTCATAGGCTCCTACGTGCCTTGATGGATCTGAACCAAACTTGGTAAATATAGACTTCATGATCCATCTTAAAATACTGGGGGGTTGTTAAGTCCAGCTCTGCGTTTTTGATGCAGTGTGCATTAAAATCTATAAACTAATGTAACTGCAACTGCTAAGCAAATAATCACTACACAGCTTTCATTTTACCCATAGCAACCAATAACAGAAAAGCTTTCATTTTACTACAACACTTCTTTCAATACTATAGACCTATGTTCTCCAACCAGGTAGAGACCTGTTGAAGGACATTACTTGGGGAACTGTGAGAGACATTACTTGCAGGCACTTTGAGGGACATTACTGGAGGCATTATTATTACTGGAAGCACTATAGGGGACATCATTATTACTGGGGCACTATAGATAGCATTATTCTTGATGGGGGAAATTTGTATTTAGGCCATTAGGGAGCACAACAGGCACAGTAATGGTGGTAGCAACAGGAAGACACTCTTGGGGCACTAGGATGGGGAGGATGGTGGGAAAAGTGTGGAAGTGTGAAACTCTGCTAGACATGGCTGAAAGAAGTCATCATTATGGTCTGGTCCTAAAGGAAAAGATGAGGAAAGAGGACATCTATATCAGAGGAGACATTGCTGAAAGAAGTTGTCATGTTGGCTTGAACTGAGTGAAGAAGATGAGGAAAGAGAATCTACATCAAAGGAGATGTCATTGAATGTAATTGGTATGTAGTGCTGTATACTCCTGTATGTTTTGTACAGCTAAAAGACCAGACAAGCTGTTGAAGGTAGAGCTGACTCTGTGCTGTGGCCCGTGTCTCATCTTCTCATTCCCCTCTTCACATCTTAGGCATTATTATGTGCTGCATTGTGGTATTTGGTTCTGCTGGGGCAGTATATTGTGATGCACTGGTATATTTGGTTCTGCTGGGATAGCATATTCTGCAGTACTGTGACATTTGGCTCTGCTAGGGTACTATATTGTACTGAACAGTAGTATTTGGTGCTGCTGGGACATTATTGGGGCAGTATTTTTTGCTGCACTGTGGTATTACTGGCCCTGCCTGTCACGGATGAGCCGCGAGAATATTGAACTGTCCTCCCAATATTATCAATATTAGTCTCCCTTATTGAGCAGTAGGTCTATTAAACAGTAATTATTTCCCTAGGCCCCAGAATCTACAATTTGATTACTCAGAGCGTCTTCTTCTGTGTACCCAGTGAACAAAATAGCCCTTTTGTTCAAGTCAGTCAATAGATGCCCAGCAGATAACACAATTACAGCTGGCTTCCTCAGGTTGACAAAAGAACTTCCCTTTCTGAAGAGATATCACAGCTAGGTGTGAAGACTGCACCTGGGGGGAGCCATTTGGTGTTGCTGCCATAAGGGTCTGTAAGCTAGCTTGCTGCAGACAGGCCGGCACCAAGGTTTCCCAGATTGCAACATGAATCTGAGATATGATTTTTACCTTTTTAAGAGAGCCCATGCATCTTACGGACGTAAAAATTACATCATCGTGTCACTCAGAATTCACTGGACGTTTACATAGGACAAACATAACTCTAAGATGTGCCCAGGTAAAGTTATGGTGTTACCCCATCATAGAACCAGTTATAATAGTAATATTTGGTATCCCTGAACTCCATATTTTGTGGGGAATGTGAATATGTGCTTGTTACTTGTGTACATCGGAGACATCCCGCGATATGGCACATGCCATATTTCAGAACTGACATTCACCTCAGGAATACAGCCTGCCCAGCAGGCGGACTCTCAATTCCCCGCCTTGATTCTGGGACCCTTTATAACAAAGACCTAGAATCTGCTAAAGGAGTTCTCCACTTTTAACAACACCTGAAGAGGGCCTCAGCCAGAGAATCTGTGGGCTGTAGGCATATTACACTGGACAAAGGCTTCTTGGACTTTATCCCTGCAATGGACTATTTCACCAACAGACATCTTTTCTGCGGAAACTAAGTATTTTCTTTCTTTTCTCCCTTTTGTTTATTGGACTATACTTTCCTTGATTATTGTGTTATAATTACTGTGCATCGTGATAATTTGTATTGTATATAGATATATAATAAATGACCTCCAAGTCATTTCTCTAGCCATATGCCTGTTTTCAAACACTGCAAAAACTTACCCTAGCCTCTCCGAAGAGAAAGCTACTCGGTTCTGTTATCTAGATAGTGGGTTTCTTGCTCCCATAAATTGCAAGGTGGTGGCAGTTAAACTACCCTGTGTGTGGTTCCGGTCCGGTCGCTCACACGCTTACTGGTGGTCGATCGGCGGTCCAATCCCTGCGCTTTCAGCCTATCGACTGTACGGACTCAAGTTAGACTGTCGGTGTGCTGGAAGTGGCTGGGAGGCCTGTTTGCGGATTGACCACTAGGGGCGCTGTGGCGGTTTTACTTGTATTTGCCTGCCTTCTGTCAAGTTGGACCAACTTACAACATGGGACCACATTTAGTTTTGTTTCTGGAGGCACTTTAACCCCTTCAAGACCAAGCCAGTTTTTACCTTAAAGGGGTTCTGCACTTTCATTTAACTGATGATCTATCCTCTGGATCGGCGGGGGTCCGACACCCGGGACCCCCGCCGATCAGCTGTTTGAGAAGGCAGCGGCGCTCCAGCAGCGCCGCGGCCTTCTCACTGTTTACCGCCGGGCCGCCCGCCCACTGACGTCACGACTTGTATCAACTAGAGTGGGCGCGACTAAGCTCTGTTCACTTAAATGGAGCTTAGCCGCGCCCACTCTAGTTGATACAAGTCATGACGTCAGTTGGCCGGCGGTAAACAGTGAGAAGGCCGCGGCGCTGCTGGAGCGCCGCTGCCTTCTCAAACAGCTGATCGGCGGGGGTCCCGGGTGTCGGACCCCCGCCGATCAGAAGCTGATGATCTATCCAGAGGATAGATCATCAGTTAAATGAAAGTGAAGAACCCCTTTAAGGACTGAGTTTTTAAGCATACTTGAATTTTCTAAAAGTTTGTGTAATAGCTATGCTTCATTGTACAATCATAACTGTGAAGTAACAGTTATGTTTAGGCTTCCCTAATGTTTTTTTCAGCCATATTATTCCCTGTTTCAGCTGCACAGCTAGATGCATTTCACTCAGACGTAGGGGTGTATCCCATCTAGGAAAGTCTGCTAGCACTGTACTGCTTTGACTTTCTCTCCCTTACTTCCCACTATGTTTGTTTTCCGCTCCGGAGCTCACAGAACAGATAAAAGAGTCCTGTGATGTTCAGAAGCTGTTATTAGGCTCACGATCTCTAGCTCTGACCCCCCTCCCTTCCTCTCAGCCAGGGATGGATCTTGCCTGACAACAGGCAGAGGACTGGAACTTAGCTATAAGAGAGACCCAGGGCCGGTGCAACCATATAGGCGATCTAGCCGCCCCCAGCGCCATTACAGGGGGGCCAGGAGGTAGAGGTCCTTCTTAAATATGGCAGAGCAGGCATCTGCTTACCTCAATGCTGCCAGTAAATGGTGCCTGCTCTGCCAGTAAATTACCAGATGAGAGGAGGCAGGCGGCAAGGGAGGCTGTTCTAGCAGCTCCCCACTCCTCCCTCGTGTGCCCTCTGTGATGCCGGAATATGACATCATTCCGGCCCCGGCATACTAAATGGCGCGCTGGAGGACTGAGGAGCTGCACCACACTGGACCCCAGGGAGGTGAGTGTTAAAGTGTTTGACTTGAGTGTCTGCCTGTGTATTTATATCAGTGAGTGAGTGTATGTATGTATGTATGTATGTATGTCTTTCTGTCAGTAAATGTATGTGTGTCTGTCATGGAGTGTCTGTGTGTATGTCAGTGAGTGAGTGTATGTCAGTGAGTGTGGATGTCTGTCGGTCAGGGTCTGTGTGTTTGTCAGTGAGTATGTGTATGTTTGTTTGTCTGCCAGTGAGTTTCTGTGTGTGTGTTTCAGTGGGTAGGTGTATGTCTGTTAGTGAGTGAGTGCCTGTCTATCAGTGAGTGTATGTGTGTCTGTCAGTGAGTTTCTGTGTACATCATTCAGTGAGTGAGTGTATGTCTGTCTGTGAGTTTCTGTGTACATCATTCAGTGAGTGTCTGAGTGCGTGTCTATCTGTCAGTGAGTGTGTGTGTCTGTCAGTAAGTGAGTGACATGAGGGGGCGGCGAAATGGATCATTGCCTAGGGCGACAAAAATCCTTGCACCGGCCCTGGAGAGACCCCTAGTGACCACTGATTTTACAGCTTTTTTTCAAGTGGATGCAGGCATACTTTTTAAATGAACTGATTTAAAAATGTGCTAGTCTCTTATTAAATGGAATTGTGTGAAAATACAGTGACTCTAATTTTGCAAATCTGACTTGTCATTTTATTTTGCAATAACTTTGGAATGCCTTTACTTATCCAACTGATTCTGAGACCTTTTCTCGTGACACATTGTAGTTCATGGTAGTGGTAAATTTGGGTCAATGTGTTTTATCTTTTTTTTTTTCTTTTTAAATGTACTGAAAATTTGAATAAACTAGCAAATTTCCAAATTTTAATTCTTATCCTTTTGAGACAGACAGTGACAATTACAGTATAGTTTTTAATTATTATTCCCTTAATTTTATTTTTCAGATGTTAGAACAGAGGTGGGCAAACTTTTTGACTCGTAGGCCACAATGGGTTCATATATTGGACCCGAGGGCCGGACCAAGAGTAGATGGATGGGGCATTTGTGTGCCCGCGTTTGTCAGCATTGTGGCAGGAGGTAAAAAAGGGAGCCCGTGCCCGAAGTAAGGTGCAGCGGCGCTGGCACAGACCGCTAGGCTAACAGTAACCCCCCCCCCCCCCCCCCCACCACCACCACCTTATGCCCCCTCTCCTCAGGCCTGGTCCTTAACAAGAATTTTTTCAGGAGAGGGGCATTGATGTTCTCTCTGGGTTCCCAAGATCTCTCCTCAGGGCCAAACCCCTTCAAATCCACCAGAAACAGGGTTTTCCCTCTACTCTTCTTCACCCATAGAATGGACTTTAGCTCATAGACGTTCTCATTACTGATCACAATAGGAGCAGAGACAGGTTTCTTGAAAAAAACTATTCAGGATGACAGGCTTCAGCAGGGAGACATGGAAGGAATTCGGTACCCGGAGGGAGGCCAGCAGCTTAAGTTTGTAGGAAACATCATTGATTTGTTCAAGAATTTCAAATGGACCGATGAAGCGTGGACCCAATTTGTCTGAGGGTATTTTGAGCTGGATGTATTTGGAATTTAGGAGAATCTCTACGTTTTTTTTATCCGTGGACTCCTTCATGTGCACAGAAGCCTCTTTCAGAGCTCCTCTAGTCTCCTCCCAGATTTTAGAGAACTCTCTTGATGTGCCAGCTGCAGCAGGGATACTAGAAGAAGGAGATACCAGGAGTGGGATATTCGGTTGTTGGCCATAAACAACAAAAAATGGCGATTTCTTGGAAGACTCGCTGACATGATTGTTGTATGAGAACTCTGCCCAAGGCAATAGTTCGAGCCAGTTGTCATGATGACTGTTAGTATGGCGCAAAAAAGGTAGTCAGAATTTGGTTAACACGCTCCACCTGACCATTGGACTGAAGATGATATGCTGACGAGAAGTCCAGAGATACATTTAATAGCTTGCAGAGAGCGCTCCAGAATTTTGACGTGAATTGTGCGCCTCTATTGGACACAATACGGAGTTGAAAGCAATGGAGACGAAAAATGTGCTTGATAAATTTCTTTGCCAGTTGGGGAGCAGAAGAAAGTCCGGGCAGAGGAACGAAATGTGCCATTTTAGAGAAGCTGTCAACCACTACCCAAATTACAGAACAACCATAGGAAATGGGTAGATCCATGATAAAGTCCATGGCTATTTGTTGCCAGGGAACCTCAGGAACAGGAAGCAGAAGGCCGGCTGGACGTTGTTTGGGAGTCTTATTTTGTACACAGGATGGACAAGCAGCTACAAATTCTTGACTGTCTTGTCGCCTGGATGACCACCAGTACTGCTGCGCAATAAACCTGAAGTTTTTTCACTGACCAGCATGACCTGCCACTTTAGATGAATGGCCCCATAGTAAGATTTGCTTTCTGAGAGACTCTGCTACAAAAGGTCTTTCCAGGAGGGATTTCAGATTTTGGAGGGATCAATCATAAATGGAGGCACCTTCCCCTGGTCAGTGGAATCAAAGGATCTAGAAAGAGCATCTGCTTTGACGTTCTTATCTGCAGCACAAAAGTAAAGAACAAAACCAAAACGAGCAAAGAACAGGGACCATCGAGCTTGTCGAGGAATAAGTCTCTGTGCAGACTATAGGTAGGTGAGGTTCTTGTGGTCGGTATAGATCACTACAGGATGACTGGCTCCTTCCAGAAGGTATCACCATTCCTCCAATGCCATCTTGATGGCCAACTCTCTGTCCCCAATCGATTAGTTGTGCTCAGGAGCGGAGAAGAAGCCACATGTTGTCATTTTACCTGAGGGAGATCTTTGTGAAAGCACCGCCCCAGCTCCAATAGGTGATGCATACACCTCCAAGAAAAATTGCTTACTGGCATCAGGAAAATGGAGTACTGGAGCCACAGAGAAAGCCTGTTTCAAGGCTTGAAAGGCTGATTCAGCCTTAACAGTCCAATTTTTTGGATTCGCCCCTTTACGCCTCAAGGCTGAGATGGGGGCTGTCAAAGAAAAGAAGTGTGGCACAAACTGGCAGTAGTAGTTGGCGAACCCCAGGAAAAGTTGATTGGCCTTTAAACCATAAGGACGAGGCCACTTCAAAATCGCAGACAGCTTTTCAGGATCCATCTGTGGGCCAGTATCAGATATTATGTACCCCAAAAATGGAAGCAAGGTTTGTTCCAAGATACATTTTTTTAAACTTGGCATACAGACAATTTTTTTCTTAGCCTTTGAAGGACCAGACGAACCTGGTGAGTATCCAAATCGGGAGAAAAGACAGGAAAACAGTGGCGTAGCGTGGGAAGGCCGTTGCCCCAGGGCACAAAATTTTAGGGGGAGCCAGCAAGGCCGCACCGCCAATTAGGCAAAATTAGGTGATCTCCCCAGGCGGCATGGCCCTGCTCACAAGTGGGGGGCTGCGGCAGGGCACAGGGAGATGAGCGCTTCCATTGTGGAAGCGCTAATCCCCATAGTCATCTGTATCGCCACCCTCAGGAGAGCGTTACAGATGGATGCTACAGGGCAGGGGAGAGGCGTCTCCCTTCCCCATTCCTCTGATAGGCTGTATTATTACTTCTGCGTCACAGAGGGGACATGTTGGGGGGAATGTAGGAGTGTAGCTGGCCAGTTAAGACCTGTCCTAGGTTGCTAGTATAGCTTATATGTGTATACAGCTAAACCCGCCAATAGCCTTAATACAGTTCCTATGTTTATGTGTTAAAGACAAAAGCAGAGTTATTTACTGTGACATCATGTTTTGGATGTCATATAACTGTTATATTTTGTGTTCACAGAAGCAGAAAAATAATATGCCTTTAAAATTCATTTTGTGATGTAAGGTAAGCTCAGTGACACAGCAGAAACAACAGAAAGTATAGTGTTATTCTGTTGTTGCTGGGCAGAAGTCTAGACCAATCACAGCCAGTTTCTCACATAGCAAGAGTTTTCACCAATCACAGCCAGCCTCACACACAGCCTGTCTGGGAATTCCCCCAGATCCTGCTTCTAGAAAAATATATTCACCAGAGACAGTAGCTGAAGAGACATTCACTCCACTGAGAGCTGAGTTTTGTGGGAACAAGAGGCCAATATAGGTATTTAAAACAGTTATATAATGTTAGTATTGTGTTTAGAACTGTATACTGAACTAGATTTTATATATATATATATATATATATATATATATATATATACACACACACACACACAGTACAGACCAAAGGTTTGGACACACCTTCTCACTCAAAGAGTTTTCTTTATTTTCATGACTAAAAATTGTAGATTCATACTGAAGGCATCAAAACTATGAATTAACACATGTGGAATTATATACATAACAAAAAAGTGTGAAACAACTGAAAATATGTCATTTTTTAGGTTCTTCAAAGTAGCCACCTTTTGCTTTGGTTACTGCTTTGCACACTCTTGGCATTCTCTTGATGAGCTTCAAGAGGTAGTCACCTGAAATGGTCTTCCAACAGTATTGAAGAAGTTCCCAGAGATGCTTAGCACTTGTTGGCCCTTTTGCCTTCACTCTGCGGTCCAGCTCACCCCAAACCATCTCGATTGGGTTCAGGTCCGGTGACTGTGGAGGCCAGGTCATCTGGCGCAGCACCCCATCACTCTCCTTCATGGTCAAATAGCCCTTACACAGCCTGGAGGTGTGTTTGGGGTCATTGTCCTGTTAAAAAATAAATGATGGTCCAACTAAATGCAAACCGGATGGAATAGCATGCCACTGCAAGATGCTGTGGTAGCCATGCTGGTTCAGTATGCCTTCAATTTTGAATAAATCCCCAACAGTGTCACCAGCAAAGCACCCCCACACCATCACACCTCCTCCTCCATGCTTCACGGTGGGAACCAGGTATGTAGAATCCATCCGTTCACCTTTTCTGTGTCGCACAAAGACACGGTGGTTGGAAACAAAGATCTCAAATTTGGACTCATCAGACCAAAGCACAGATTTCCACCGGTCTAATGTCCATTCCTTGTGTTCTTTAGCCCAAACAAGTCTCTTCTGCTTGTTGCCTGTCCTTAGCAGTGGTTTCCTAGCAGATATTCTACCATGAAGGCCTGATTCACACAGTCTCCTCTTAACAGTTGTTCTAGAGATGTGTCTGCTGCTAGAACTCTGTGTGGCATTGACCAGGTCTCTAATCTGAGCTGCTGTTAACCTGCGATTTCTGAGGCTGGTGACTCGGATGAACTTATCCTCCGCAGCAGAGGTGACTCTTGGGCTTCCTTTCCTGGGGCGGTCCGCATGTGAGCCAGTTTCTTTGTAGTGCTTGATGGTTTTTGTGACTGCACTTGGGGACACTTTCAAAGTTTTCCCAATTTTTCGGACTGACTGACCTTCATTTCCTAAAGTAATGATGGCCACTCGTTTTTCTTTACTTAGGGCTCTTTCACACCTGCGTTCTTTTCTTCCGGCATAGAGTTCCGTCGTCGGGGCTCTATGCCGGAAGAATCCTGATCAGTTTTATCCTAATGCATTCTGAATGGAGTGAAATCCGTTCAGGATGCATCAGGATGTCTTCAGTTCCGGACCGGACCGATTTTTGGCCGGAGAAAATACCGCAGCATGCTGCGCTTTTTGCTCCGGCCAAAAATCCTGAACACTTGCCGCAAGGCCGGATCCGGAATTAATGCCCATTGAAAGGAATTGATCCGGATCCGGCCTTAAGCTAAACGTCGTTTCGGCGCATTGCCGGATCCGACGTTTAGCTTTTTCTGAATGGTTACCATAGCTGCCGGGACGCTAAAGTCCTGGCAGCCATGGTAAAGTGTAGTGGGGAGCGGGGGAGCAGCATACTTACCGTCCGTGCGGCTCCCGGGGCGCTCCAGAGTGACGTCAGGGCGCCCCACGTGCATGGATGACGTGATCGCATGGCACGTCATCCATGCGCATGGGGCGCTCTGACGTCATTCTGGAGCGCCCCGGGAGCCGCACGGACTGTAAGTATACCGCTCCCCCGCTCCCCACTACTACTATGGCAACCAGGACTTTAATAGCGTCCTGGCTGCCATAGTAACACTGAACGCATTTTGAAGACGGATCCGTCTTCAAATGCTTTCAGTTCACTTGTGTTTTTTCCGGATCCGGCGTGTAATTCCGGCAAGTGGAGTACACGCCGGATCCGGACAACGCAAGTGTGAAAGAGCCCTTAGCTACTTTTTTCTTCACAACGCAACTGATGGTCCCAACCCCATTTATAAGGCAAGAAATCCCACTTATTAAACCTGACAGGGCACACCTGTGAAGTGAAAACTATTTCAGGTGACTACCTCTTGAAGCTCATCAAGAGAATGCCAAGAGTGTGCAAAGCAGTAACCAAAGCAAAAGGTGGCTACTTTGAAGAACCTAGAAAATGACATATTTTCAGTTGTTTCACACTTTTTTGTTATGTATATAATTCCATATGTGTTAATTCATAGTTTTGATGCCTTCAGTGTGAATCTACAATTTTCATAGTCATGAAAATAAAGAAAACTCTTTGAATGAGAAGGTGTGTCCAAACTTTTGGTCTTTACTGTAAGATATATATATATATATATATATATATATATATATATATATATTAGGGGTGCACCGAAATTTCGGCGGCCGAAAATATCGGCCGAGAATGCACCTAATCTGTTTCTGCCGATATTTTTACATATCGGCCAGAAATAGCGGGGAGGGACTGGGAGGAGGAGCTGGGGGCCGGTGCGTTCACTGTGCTCCGGCCCCCAGCTCCAGTAGTTATAAAATGTTGTACAATTAATAAGCATTCTATTCATGAGGCCCCCCTCTGCAGTATTACATTCAATACAGCCACATCCTACTCACAGGGTGTCACGGACGGTGTACAGGAAACAAGGCAAAGCAACATGTATAAACGACTCGCTGGATCCAAAAACTAAGGAACCAAGGGAGACCCCTGCAGAAGACCTGGCACTTTCCCTGGCTGCTCAGCCTATGCAAAGATCCGAATGGTGGAGGTTTGCATATCCACGAACCTTGACTATAAAGCCCTGAGCACCCTACAATAGTGAGGGGACACGACCACCGGCTCCCTACACAAGATACGGAGGGAGTCAGGGTCACCTGGGATCCAGCAAACAGAAAATAACAGATAAAGGTACAACACTTAGCTTTGAAGCAAACAGGAGGACAGAGTCAGCGTGCACACACACTCCAGGAAGTAGTATAAGCCGCCCAGAAAAGCCTTCTGGGGAAGAATTTAAAGGGAAGCAATTAGTCCAACACATGACAGCTGAGAGAGGCTAACGAGAGGAGGAGCTGAATACCACAACACAGAAACTCAAGGAGGAGGTTCTGAAAGGCCTCTGTCAGAGCTTCTCAGCTGTCTGGTTGTGACAGTACCCCTCCCTCTACGAGTGGACTCCGGACACTCAGAACCCACCTTCTCAGGATGGGACCTATGGAAAGCCCTGATGAGACGAGAGGCCTTAATGTCCGTCACTGGGACCCACATCCTCTCCTCAGGACCATACCCCTCCCACTGAACAAGGTACTGAAGAGAACCGCGGACAAGACGAGAATCCACAATCCTAGAGACCTGAAATTCAAGATTCCCATCAACCATAATCGGAGGAGGAGGCAAAGGCGAAGGTACAATGGGTTGAACATAAGGTTTCAATAAGGACTTATGAAAAACATTATGGATCTTCCAAGTCTGAGGAAGATCAAGACGGTATGCAACAGGATTGATGACAGACAGGATTTTGTAAGGCCCAATGAACCTAGGACCCAACTTCCAGGAGGGAACCTTCAATTTGATATTCTTGGTAGACAACCACACCAGATCACCAACATTCAGGTCCGGACCAAGCACACGTCTCTTATCAGCCACACGCTTATATCTCTCACTCATGCTCTTTAGATTATCTTGAATCTTTTGCCAAATAGATGACAAAGATGAGGAGAATCTGTCCTCATCAGGTAAACCAGAAGACCCCTCTCCCGAGAAAGTCCCAAACTGTGGATGAAACCCATATGCACCAAAAAATGGTGACTTATCAGAGGACTCCTGACGACGGTTATTTAAAGCAAACTCAGCAAGGGACAAAAAAGAACACCAATCCTCTTGATTCTCCGCCACAAAACAACGCAGATATGTCTCCAGATTCTGATTGACACGCTCTGTCTGGCCATTCGACTGCGGGTGGAAAGCAGAAGAGAATGACAACCGAACCCCCAAGCGAGAACAGAAAGCCTTCCAGAATCTGGAAACAAACTGCGTGCCCCTATCAGAGACTATGTCTGAAGGAATACCGTGCAATTTGACAATGTGATCAACAAATGCCTGCGCCAGCGTCTTAGCATTGGGAAAACCAGGAAAAGGGATGAAATGCACCATTTTGCTAAAACGGTCCACCACCACCAGAATCACAGTCTTCCCCGAGGAACGAGGCAGGTCTGTTATGAAGTCCATGGACAGATGTGTCCAAGGACGGGAAGGAATGGGTAAGGGAAGGAGAGGACCTGATGGCCGTGAATGAGGGACTTTGGCACGAGCGCAAGTCTCGCAGGCTGCCACAAAACCCTCAACCGACTTACGAAGCGCAGGCCACCAGAATCTCCGAGCGATGAGATCCAGTGTGGCTCTTACCCCCGGGTGCCCAGCAAGGACCGTATCGTGGTGTTCTTTAAAAATCTTGTGTCTTAAAGCGAGAGGCACAAACAACCTCCCAGGAGGACAAAGATCAGGAGCCTCTGACTGGGCTGCCTGCACCTCTGCCTCCAATTCAGGAAAAAGAGCAGAGACCACCACACCTTCAGCCAAAATGGGACCCGGGTCTTCAAAATTCCCGCCTCCCGGAAAACAACGTGACAGGGCATCTGCCTTCACATTCTTAACTCCAGGGCGGAACGTGACAACAAAATTAAACCTAGAAAAGAACAACGACCATCTGGCCTGTCTCGGGTTCAGACGCTTGGCTGACTCCAAGTAGGCCAGATTTTTATGGTCAGTAAATACGGTAATAGGGTGTCTGGCTCCCTCTAGCCAATGGCGCCATTCCTCAAAAGCCAACTTGATGGCCAACAATTCCCTATCTCCCACATCGTAATTTCTCTCTGCGGAGGAGAGTTTTCTTGAGAAAAAGGCACACGGTCGCCAATTGGCAGGAGAGGAACCCTGAGACAAGACCGCCCCCACACCCACCTCAGAAGCATCAACCTCAACTATGAAGGGTAAAGAAACATCAGGTTGCACCAAGATGGGAGCGGAAGCAAAACTCTCCTTGATATCAGAAAAAGCCTTACGCGCCTCTACTGACCAAGAAGAAAAATCTACCCCCTTTCTGGTCATATCAGTGAGTGGTTTAACAATAGAAGAATAATTCAAAATGAACTTCCTGTAATAATTGGCAAAGCCCAAAAAACGCATCAGCGCCTTTTGATTCTCAGGAAGCTCCCACTCAAGCACAGCGCGGACCTTCTCGGGGTCCATGCGAAAACCAGAAGCGGAGAGAAGAAACCCCAGAAATTGAATTTCTGGAACCGCAAACACACATTTTTCCAGTTTCGCATATAATTTATTCTCCCGCAGGATGAACAAGACCTGACGTAAATGTTCCTTATGAGTTTTGAAATGGGGAGAAAAAATCTAAATGTCATCCAAATACACCAATACAAATTTTCCCATCAAATGATAAAAAATGCTGTTCACGAAATGCTGAAAAACGGCTGGGGCATTCATCAAACCAAAAGGCATAACCAAATTTTCAAAATGGCCCTCAGGGGTATTGAAGGCCGTCTTCCATTCGTCCCCTTCTCTGACCCTGACCAGGTTGTATGCCCCTCTTAAATCTAATTTGGAAAAGACTTTAGCCCCAACAACCTGGTTAAATAGGTCCGGGATCAGAGGAAGCGGATAAGGGTCACGAATTGTGATATTGTTCAGCTCCCTGAAATCCAGACAAGGTCTTAAAGAACCATCTTTTTTCTTAACAAAGAAAAAACCAGCGGCAACAGGTGACTTCGAGGGTCGTATGTGTCCCTTTCTCAGACTCTCAGAGATATAAGCACGCATAGCGATCCTCTCAGGTTGGGAAAGATTGTATAAACGAGATTTAGGCAGCTTGGCGTCTGGGATGAGATTAATAGGGCAATCGTACTCCCTGTGCGGGGGCAAATCCTGAACTCCACTCTCAGAGAAGACATCCGAAAATTCAGAGAGAAAAGATGGTACAGTCTTAGTAGCAACCTCAGAAACAGATGTCATGAGGCAATTCTCTCGGCAAAAGTCACTCCAACCATTTATTTGCCTCGCTTGCCAATCAATGGTGGGGTTATGCTTAGTGAGCCAGGGCAGCCCCAACACCAGAGGGGTGGGTAAACCGCTAAGGACGAAACATGACACATCCTCAACATGAGCATCACTCACAATTAAACGGATATTGTGAACTATGCCCTTTAATGATTTTTGAGAAAGGGGAGCGGAATCGATAGCAAAAACAGGAATATCCTTTCCCAAAGTGCGCACCTGGAAACCATGAGTTATCGCAAATTGATTATCAATGAGATTAACCGCTGCTCCACTATCCACAAAAATCTCACAAAAAATGTTCTTGCTCTCTAGCGCCACCCTAGCCGGCAGGACAAAACGGGAACTACAAGCAAATGGAAAACCTTCAATTTCCGCCTCAACCCTGCCAATAGTAACAGACGGAACATTTTTAAAAGATTTTTTCCTGTTTGTTTCTTTATTACTCCCAGAAAACTGCCTGAATCTCCTAGAGGGACAAATATTTGCCAAATGATTTATACCTCCACAACAAAAACAAACCCTCCCATGCGAGCTGAATCTTCTATTATCAGAAGCAATCAACCCCAGCTGCATGGGCTCCTGCTTAGAAGGGGCTGACGGCGACTGAGACCCCTGCGCACAGAACGGGACCGCTGCACTGTCCTGGGACTGAGTATGACAGGAAGGGGACATCTCTCCTCTCTCTCTAAGACGCCTGTCAATACGAACGGCCTGAGACATAGCAGAGTCCAAAGAAATAGGCCTCTCATGAAAGGCAAATGCATCTTTCAATCCCTCTGAAAGACCATGGCAAAATTGACTTCGGAGCGCAGCATCATTCCAACCAGTATCAACTGCCCATCTCCGAAATTCTGAGCAGTATATTTCTGCGGATTGTTTACCCTGGCATAATAGACGTAGTTTAGACTCAGCCAGAGCAATACGATCCGGATCATCATATATCTGACCCAGGGCTAAAAAGAATTCATCCACTGAACGGAGAGGCCGTGCCCCCTCCGGCAGCGAAAAAGGCCCAGGACTGAGCGTTACCTCTGAGCAGCGATATAATGATCCCCACCCTCCGTTCCTCATCACCAGAGGAGTGGGGAAGAAGGCGAAAATGGAGTTTGCAAGCCTCTCTAAAACGCACAAAATTCTCACTACCCCCGGAGAACGTATCCGGGAGCGAGATCTTAGGCTCAGAACAAACTCCATGAACGCAAGCTGAACCGGTCACTTGAAGCTGAGAAAAAGTCTTACGGAGATCAGCTACCTCCAATGAAAGACCCTGGAAGCGTTCAGCCAAAAGTGAAACCAGATCCATGCTTGAGACGGTTATGGCGGCTTATAATGTCACGGACGGTGTACAGGAAACAAGGCAAAGCAACATGTATAAACGACTCGCTGGATCCAAAAACTAAGGAACCAAGGGAGACCCCTGCAGAAGACCTGGCACTTTCCCTGGCTGCTCAGCCTATGCAAAGATCCAAATGGTGGAGGTTTGCATATCCACGAACCTTGACTATAAAGCCCTGAGCACCCTACAATAGTGAGGGGACACGACCACCGGCTCCCTACACAAGATACGGAGGGAGTCAGGGTCACCTGGGATCCAGCAAACAGAAAATAACAGATAAAGGTACAACACTTAGCTTTGAAGCAAACAGGAGGACAGAGTCAGCATGCACACACACTCCAGGAAGTAGTATAAGCCGCCCAGAAAAGCCTTCTGGGGAAGAATTTAAAGGGAAGCAAATAGTCCAACACATGACAGCTGAGAGAGGCTAACGAGAGGAGGAGCTGAATACCACAACACAGAAACTCAAGGAGGAGGTTCTGAAAGGCCTCTGTCAGAGCTTCTCAGCTGTCTGGTTGTGACACAGGGCTGTGCTGGCCGGCCGGGCAGACGAGCGGCAGCGTCACGACTGACATCACATGCCTGGGCCGCCTCCTTCATTCAGAAAGTAGGCCGGGCACATGACGTCAGTTGTGACGCTGCCGCTCCTCTGCCCGGCCGGCCAGCATTAAGATGACAGCCCTGTGAGTATGATGTGGCTGTATTGAATGTAATACTGCAGAGGGGGCCTCATGAATAGAATGCTTATTAATTGTACAACATTTTATAACTACTGGAGCTGGGGGCCGGAGCACAGTGAACGCACCGGCCCCCAGCTCCTCCTCCCAGTCCCTCCCCGCTATTTTCTATTAATTGTACAATGGGGGGGGGGCTGTGGATGGCACTGTTATGGGGTGGGGGTCTGTGGATGGCACTGTTATGGGGTGGGTGGGGGTCTGTGGATGGCACTGTTATGAGGTGGGGGGGTCTGTGGATGGCACTGTTATGGGGTGGGTGGGGGTCTGTGGATGGCACTGTTATGGGGTGGGTGGGGGTCTGTGGATGGCACTGTTATGAGGTGGGGGGGTCTGTGGATGGCAATGTTATGAGGTGGGGGGGTCTGTGGATGGCACTGTTATGGGGTGGGGGGTCTTTTAAAAGTATTTGGGCAAAAAGGCAGTTTCAGTTTCGGTCAAGGGGTATCCTGAATTTTCGGTTTCGGACCAGAATTTTCATTTCGGTGCACCCCTAATATATATATATATATATATATATATATATATTTACTTACAGTTCCACAAATTGCAACCATACAAATTCAATTGCAAGCAGTTTCCATATTGCAATCCAAATTGCATACAACCATACCAGATCATACTTAACCAATCTGCAAATAGTCACTGCTAATTGCATACTGCAAGTGAACTATTAGTTAGACCTCAGATATACCTCTCAGAGAGATTATAAAGTGCTTAAATAACTTAAAGTGAGAGTACAGATACTCAAGAGAGAGAAATATACCCACCATTTTATGTTGAATGACGAGATTGAACAGTTGAACCACCATCTTATGCATACCGCCATTTTGTGATATCTTTTCAACGCGTGTTTTGTACATTGACTATCTGCTGCAGAGGTGGCAGTGTTATATATGAAGAAAAGTTGAAGTTAATAAGGAAGTTATTTGAAGCATTTGGTGTGCTCTTTAAACCTACTGTTTCCATAGAACAGCGCTAGAGGAATTACAGAGTATTAGACAGTCTGGTTAGACTAAAAGTCAGAGATATCAAAATTCTTCTAATACCACAGCGCAAAAGGCACTTCATAGTGCTGCGCCTGCCATAAGGAGCACTATTATTACTACCATGTGTGCTCTAGCAGAGAATTATTCCTATTGGTGGGACTTTTGGGGGCACCTTGGCACAGTATCAGCTTACCACAATTATTTTTGGGGGCCGATGTTTACACTATTAGTGTCAGGGGCGCTATTTGCTGGGCGCAGTTATTTTAGGGCACTGTGTGCCAATAATTATTTAAGGGGGCATTATCTGCATGGTACTAGTATCTTCAGGGGGTTTATCTGTTTCTGCAGTATAATATTGCGAAGCACGGTGGCACAGTATTGGGGGTGGTAGGATGATTTGTCCAAAAGATGTGAGAATGATGGAAAAGTAGTAAACTAAGATTTTTTTTTTTTTTTTTTACAAACTGCAGAGACGAGAAATGGCTGAAAAATGGTGGTCTGGTCTGAAAGGAGAAGATGAGGAAAGAGAACATCTACACCAAAGGAGACGCCACTGGATGTAAGAGCTATGGGGCGCTGTATTATCCTGTATGTTCTGTAGTGATGAGATGGTGGATATAGAATTTGTCCTACCCCGCCACATCTTGGCCCCAGACTTCAGGTCACACTGTGCATGTTCTGAATTCTGGGGGCTCACACCCATGACCCATCTACTACATTGTCTGTACTCAGAGTTATCACTGTTATCTGTGATGTTACATATGACTGCAAGTGATATCTACTGCATTATCTGTAATAAGGGGTGCAGCGTCCCACTATGTGTGTGGGCACTGCTTAAAAGCACTTTTTACCTTGTCAATTGTACTAGGTTGTAATGTATGATTTTATGTGTATGTATCTGTAAAATCCCTGTTACCAGGCAGATTAGGTGCAATTTATACATCACTAGATGGGGATATAGGTCAGGCCTAGTGAGGCAGAACGGAGGTTTAGTTGGAAAATGTAGTTAGAGAAGAGAGCAGATCTGAGGTAGTCAGATCAGATTAGTGGGAGGAAAGGGAGAGTGAAGACTTCATGACACAGATTAGTGAGTGGAGCCAACTTCGCTAGTAGGTGATACCCAGATGTGAGGCGCAGAAGAGCGTTTTCCTTCTGTGGCCGGACTATAGACTTGCATCCCTGACCAGTAGGAGAAGAGTTTGCCTCCTTGGAAAAGAAACCAGCATTCCTAGGAATCATCGGTGATAAGAGCCATTATTGAGGGCCACAGACACCTTTGCATGGTGGAGGTTTATAGCTTCAGGCAGCCACACCAAACTTCTAAGAGACAGTTGAGTTTTCCTGTCTAAAATATTCAGCTTGTAGGGAAAGACAAGGAATAGGATCCAACACATCTAAAGGAACTAGGTACACCTAACCCACTGCTCCAAAGCCACGAAACCTAAACAGCCTAAAACAGTGGATTTGCAGAATTAACTCTATACCATCTAAAGACTGCATATTTGTACTGCTGCAACCAAAAGACATCCAAAATAAAAGTTGTGAGTTGCATCTTACCACTGCCTACCTCATTATTACTATTATTGGTTGTATCACCATTAACGGTACTGGCGTCACGACAAAAACCATCAAGGGACTCAGCCGAAACAAGCACCCTAAGCACCCCTAACATCAAGGGCACCTCAACCACCATCTTGGCTGATGCTTCCTACCACAGAGCGTGCCCCGGAGGATTTCGTGCTGTCCACCTCAACACTGTGCTGCCAGCCCAGGGAGGCCATCTGCTAACCGTGAGTAAACTGATAAACTGTGTGTTATATTACTTGGCCCCTCATCGGTCCACTGTGCACCTCACGTGTTGTCCCTGTGACTGGCTGGCTGCAGGGGCGTGACCACAGGTTGGGGGGGGGGGGAGCAATACTTGGCTTGCCCCAGGTGCTGGCAACCCACACTACGCCACTGCAAGGATATCTAGATAAACCACAACACAAGAGTATAACAAGTCTCTGAAAATATCTATAACGAATTCTTGGAACACTTTGTCCAAAGGGCATCACCAGATATTTATAGTGACCGTCACTGGTGTTGAAGGCGGTCTTCCACTCATCCCCTTGACGAATTTGAATCAAGTTGTAGGCCCCGCACAGATCTAATTTAGAGAAGATCTTAGCTCCTCTGAGGCAGTCAAACAACTCTGGAATAAGGGGAAGAGGGTATTTGCTCTTGATTGTGATTTTATTTAGACCCCTGCAATCGATGCATGGCCGGAGAGAACCGTCTTTTTTCTTTACAAGGAAGAAGCCAGCGCCAGCCAGAGAAGATGATTTCCGGATAAATCCTCGGTCAAGATTTTCTTTAATATAATTAGACATGGCCTGTGTCTCTGCAGGTGACGGGGAGGTAAAGAACTAGGAACCAGATCAACAGGACAATCATAGGGCCTGGGTGGAGGTAATGTCTCAGCCTCCTTCTTATTGAAGACGTTGGCATATGCATGGTATGCTGCAGGCAAATCTTCAAGATTTGATGATACCCGAGTAGGCTGAACAGGAGAAAGACACTTTACAAGGCAATACTGTCCCCAACAAAGCACCCTTCCAATCAAGAACAGGTTCATGGATACGGAGCCATGGTAGCCCCAAAAGGAGAGGATGAGAGAGACTTTGAAGAATCAAGAACGAAATTTCTTCTGTATGAAGAGCTCCTACCTGTAGTTTCATAGGTTCAGTAGAAAATTGTATGGACTCAAATTGAGCCATCGACAGATGTCACCATCAATGGTCTCTGCAGGACAGGAATACTATATTGATCCACTATGGCTTGCTGCAGGAAGTTTCCTGCCGATCCGGAATCCAGAAGAGCCGTCTTTGTGAACCTATTATCTCTAAACAACAAAGTTGCCGGCAGAGTCAGGGGTGGAGAGGAATTATCTTCACCTAGGGCCGCCTCTCCAACGGACTCTAGGCTCTAGAGTTTCCCAGCTTCAGGGGACAAGCACAGAGCACATGATCAGAACCACCACAGTAGAAACAAAGTCCTTTGGCATGGCGGTGATCATGTTTCTGTTCAGACAGCCTAACTCGGTCGACCTGCATGGGTTCAGGAACTGCAGACAACATGGAAGGCAGAAGGTTAGAGGCTTGCTGAAAAGAAGATGCCAGATGACAAGGCCCCCTCTCACATGCCACTTCTCTGGCACATTCCTGGAACAGTAAATTGATTTGCGTAGCCAGGGAGATGAGATCATGCAGGGTGGAAGGAACATCCTGTCCGGCCAGCTTATCTTTAATTCTCCCACAGAGGCCCTCCCAAAAGGTGTCCACAGGTGCCTCATTATTCCAGAAAAGTTCAGAGGCTAGCGTACGGAACTGAACTGCATGCCGACCCACAGATTGGTTCCCTTGACGCAACAGCATTAGTGAGGATGTGCCAAAGGTGGTGCGTTCGGGCTCGTCGAACACCTTGCGGAAGGCCTCTAGATCCATTATGACTGGGTCGTTCCTTTCCTGAAGGGGACTGATCCAGGTAAGTGCCTCCCCAGTAAGGTGTGACATAAGAAAAGCCACTTTGGCTCAGTTCGAGGCAAATTGGTTAGGAAAAAGTTCAAAATGAAGGGTGCATTGATTTATGAACCCCTGGCATTGCTTAGGGCCACCGTTCAAAACGTGGAGGTTGCTGAGAGACAAGGTCCAGATCTGGGTACGTAGGAAGAGGACGGAGCAGGAGCCGAATTAACCGGGGCAGAGAAGCTTGATGACGCTGAGTTAGCAGATGTCAAGTCATTTAGACGCATATTCACATTGCATAGGTAGGACAATATTTGATCCTAACGCTCAAGCTGCTGGGCCAACTCCTGGTGTAACTCGGCAGTACTGGGAGGGTTCGGATCAGCGGGGTCCATGGCCTGAGCAAACTGTTATGCAAGTGGGTGTGGACCCACTGCGCCACTGACTGGGTATGCTCTAAAGGGGCATAACTAAGCCACTACCTGGTCTTCACTAGAGCTTCTGATGGTGAGCATAGGCTTGGGCCGTTAGGGTAGTTGCCAGGAGCTACTCCAGAGCAGTCCCTGAGTCAGTGGCAGGTTCAGAGTACTCTGTGCAAGCACTGAGGGGACTTGCGTGGCCAGGACGTTCCGGGTCTGGACAGGCAGCAATCAATCGAAATCAGTAGGCGAAGTCCGAGGCAGGTGGTAAACAGTCAAAGTCCAGGAGTTCAATAAGCAAGGCCTAGTATACAGAGAAGCAGACAAGACAGCCACCTAAGCACTTGGAGCTGGACAAGCTAAAACCATGAGGTTGCTCAGGCATCTTTCTGTAGTAGGAAGCACCTTTAAATACCTGCTGCAATCCATCCATAGGCTGGTGAGACAGAGGGAGTGTATGTGTTGCCTCACAGGTGAAGAAAGACACACCCACGCAAGCTCAAACACCAGTGCAAGTCTCCAGCAGGAAGGAAACTCTGGCATGGAACAGATCGCATAGTTAAGCTACCTGCTGCCAGCCCGACGTCCGTGGTTAGGGGCACCGGGCTCTCCATGGGGCTGCCAGGAAGCCCGGTGATGGGCGGGCTTTAGCGCTGCCCTAGCCAGTAAAACGGCTAGGGCAGCACTAAAGCATGCCCATCAGAGCCGGTGACGTCACTGAACACACAGCCGGGCGGAAGCTTCCGTCTGGCAGTGTGTTATTGTAAACAAAAGAGCCCGTGCCCTGGAGCAAGGGAGCACATCAGAGCATGAGATGATCCAATGCTAATATCAGGGGGGCTGCCTGGGTGGAAATAAGCGTATGTCCGGGTTCAGCTCTGAACTTGGACAACCTCTTTAAGGGGGTAGGGTGCTGTGGAGGTCATTGGTAAAAGGGGGAGGTCATTGTTAAGGGGGCAGGGAGCTGTGGAGGTCACTGTTAAAGGGGCGCTGTGAAGGTCACTTTTAAGGGAGTGGGTTGTTGTGAAGGTCACAGTTAAGGGGGAGTGGTGGAGTGGAGGTCACTGTTATTCGGAAGGGGAGATGTGGAGGTCATTGTTGAGGGAGAAGGTCACTGTTAAGGGGACAGGATGTTGGCGAGGTCACTGTTCAGGGGGCAGAGTGCTCTGGAGGCACTAATACGGGTCATTATCAATTCTGGGGGCACTAATGGAGGCATTAATATTACTTTGGGGGCACTATTAATAATGGGAGCCACATTACGACTAAACACCCTGTGTTAAGCCACTCCCCCACAACCACAATCCCTTTGAGGTGTGTCTTAACGTGGCAGGTATTTTTTGTTGGGAACGGTGCCAACCCTACCCCCAATGTGTTATAAAAAAATTGGCTAGGTAAGTAAATGTGCTCCGAAGTTATTACCACATAAAGTCACACGTCAGATTTGCAAAGTGTCCTGAAGTGGTTAAAAAATATTTTCCAATTCAGTTAGGGAAAAGGCAGTGAATTGGTCGCCCATGGCAACCTGTCAGATTCCAGCTGTCATTTTGCACAGGTTCCTGGGAACAGTCCGGCAGGAACCGGTTTTCTTGCCATGCGCAATTACTGCACCATTTAGGGGAGGGAATGCACTACGGCTTGACAGATAAGAGCTTTTTTTTTCCACACGGTGTACTGCACGCATGCGCCAAGTCTGGCATCCCGCCCGTCTTCTTAAATGTGCCCCCAGTTTAGCGGCAGTACGTAGAGCGTTCACAGCCCCGCCCACCTATAACACGCCCAACACAGCCACGCCCACCTAGGACGTCACGGCACAAGCACAAACAACTACTGACTTGTCCGTGACGTAATCGGCTGATCCCAGAGGAGCGACATTCGTGACGTTATTTCCGCCAGGAGTGAACGGCACCTGAGCAGCTACCGAACGCTAGGATGGTGATTAACCACAGAACCGATGCTGGGGTTGTGGGGGAGTCCGAGAGCCCTCGGTGAGTGGTGGGGGCACGGAATGGCAGCAATAGGGGGCGGGGTGCCAGCCAGCAGCTGTCAGCTTATTATAGCTCCAGATCTGGGCAGGGTACTGTGTGGCCCCGACCTTTGTCCTGTGTGATCGTTCTCTTACAAGCTTATACAGAATTCTGAACGTCAGATGCAGCTGAAAAATGGAACATGATAATAAAAAGCTTCAGATGTGACCCTCAAAAAGTCACCAAGCAGAAACTCAACAGCACAGCGCTTAAAGGGGTACTCCAGTTATATCAACGTATCACCCATCCCCAGATAGTGATCCGTATGGATGGGCGTGTGCATTGGCACGCCATTTACTCTCTATGGGACTGTCGGCAGTATAAATCTAGGGGCACAGACGTCCGGCCATACTGGGGTGTCCAAGCCTACTTCTCGATGAGCTTTCGCCCCAGGATACTTGTAGCGTACTCATTTACCGGAAAGGTGCCATTGTCAGGGCAGCCATGAATTCACCGTTGTGTAGAATGCATTTTTTAAGCCTTTCACCCCGGAGGTTTTTGTTTTGCGCTCCCTGCCTTCCCAGAACAATAACTTGTACTTTCCAACGCCATCATTTAATATTGCATATGACGTAGTGGGAAGCGGGGGGGAAAAAAGAAGAAGCAATTCCGCCACAGTTTTACAGCTGTTTTATTTATTAAATTTGATGTGCGATAAAACTGACCAGTTACTTTTATTCTACAGGTCAGTACGAATCTGGCGATACCTTTTTTTATATGTATAGTTTTTCTTGCGCTTTGATAGTGATAAAAAAAAAAAAGTAGCCATATTTTGACCCCTATAACTTTTTTGTAATTATGTGTACAGAGCTGTATGGGGGGGGGGGGCTCACCCATTATGTGTATTTTTTTTTTTTTAGTTCTTTTATATTTATTTTGGGAAAAGGGGGGTGATTATAATTTTCTCATAGACTCCAATGCGCTAGCACCCGCCGATTAGCTGCATGAAGCAAAGGCGCGCGCAGTGTGTGCCGTCTCCCTTCTCTCTTCCTTATAGCTGCTGCTATGTCTATGGCGAGCAGGAACAGCGACAGGAGACGGCATGGGCACACTGCGCGCACCTTCCCTTCATGCAGCTGATCGGTGGGGATAGGTCATCAGTATTAGGCCTCTTTCACACGACCGTAGTGCTCTCGTGGCCGTATTGCAGGCCACATGCAGTTCAGAAATACATGGAGCACCAGCCGTGTACATTCCGCATCATGGATGCGGACCCATTCACTTGTGTTTCCGTGGGGCTCCGTTACGCAAAAAAATAGAACTTGTTCTATCTTTTTGCTGAACGGACGGATCACGGTTCCATTCAAGTTAAATTGGTCTGGATCAGTCCTGGCTGCCGCACCGACGTTGCCTGTGCATTGGGGACCGCAAATTGCGGTCCCTAATGCACGGAACAGAGCGAATACGTTCATGTGCAAGAGGCCTTAAAAGCCTGGAGAACCCCTTTTAAGTTTTTTTATTTTATTTTTTGCTACGGTCACTTTTTCTCATTAGTTGGCGTTAAAAAGATTCTGTCATGAGATTTTAGCCCTATAAGCTAAACATATGCCCATGTCCGGAGTAATAACGTGAATCCTTAACTGGCCTTATTAAACCTGCTTGTGGCTCTATTAGCCCAAAAAACTGGTTTTTATAACCTGTCAATCGCCTACCTAAGGTCCCCAAGGGGATGTCCGTTAATACAGGGTGCCCGGCCATCTGGTGCCCAGTGCTTCCTTCCCAGTCTTAATCGCCGCCCTCCCTGTCTACAGTGCCGCCTTCCTCACCTCATCGCCGCCTCCGCCAGATCCGGCGCCTGCGCACTAGGCTCAGCTCTAAAAGAGGTGGAAAATAAAGCCAAAATTCACGTGTGTAAGGACCCTTAGGCCCCTTGAACATGAGCGTGACTGGATCTGCGATCGCGTTCAGTTTTTAATCACGCGGGTGCAATGCGATTTTAAGGTCCATTCACACGTCCGTAATTTGGGTCCGCATTCGTTCCGCAATTTGCGGACTCATTCACTTTCAATGTATCCGAATCCGCATTTCCGGGATCCGCATCAGTTTTTTCGGGATCCGCAATTCCGTTCCTGAAAAAAATAGAACAATTGCGGACCAGAAAAGGCATTTTCTATTATAGTGTCTGTGATGTGCGGTCCACAAATTGCGGATCGCACTAAGCAGGTGTCCGTGTTTTGCGGATTCGCAGAACACTTACGGACATGTGAATGGACCCTAAATGTGTTTTTTTACGCGTGTGATTAAAAAAACTGAAGGTATACAAACAACATCTCTTAGCAACCATCCATGGAAAATGCATCGCATCCGCACTTGCTTGCGGATGCAATGCGGTTTTCACGCAGCCCCATTCACTTCTATGGGACCAGCATTTTGTGAAATACGCACAATATATAACATGCTGCGATTTTCACGCAACGCACAAGTGATGCGCGAAAAACAACGCTCTTGTACACAGCCCCTTTGAAATGAATGGGTACAGATTCAGTGCGGGCGCAATGCGTTCGCATCACGCATTGCACCCATGTGGAATTCTCGCTTGTGTGAAAGGGGCCTTAGGGTGTATTCACATGTTCAGAATTCTTTGTGCAGATTTTAAAGCCAAAATTACGTGTGGCTCATAAAAGGAGAGAAAGTATAAGGTCACCTTCACACGCTGTGGATTTTATTGCAGAATTTTCTGCGACTGAAAATCGGTTCCGTTCGCAGAAATCCATGTGCTTGCCGCCCCATTCACCTGAATGGAAAATTCTGCAACAAAATCCACAGTGTGTGAATGCGCCCTAACAGATACTGCTTCACTACGTCTCACTTGGGAATCCAATCTGGTTTTTGTCTTCAATAAAGGAGAGTTCACATCACCGTTAATTTTTCCGTTCTTCTGATCGGTCAGAAGTCTCTGCCTAGCATACTCATGTGAAGCCCAGTACGTCACCGGTAGTGAAGAAAACAGACCTTGAGGAATCCGTGTTTGGTCCATGTGTCATCCATAGTCCATGAACATTGCTCAGCCCGGCCATGCCCATCTTGCAGACCACGGACAGCAGGTCTTCAATTTACGGGTCTGGATCCGCCTGTGGAGTCCGCAAGGATGTTGCCCATGCATTGGGGACCGCAAATTGTGGTCACCAATGCACGGAACGGCGGATCCATGGCCGTGTGCATGACCCCTAAGAATGCCATCTTTGTCGTGTCAGTGGTTTTTACTGACCCATAGACCTCAATGGGTCTGTTAAGTAACACGTCGCCATGTTTTTTCAGCTGACCCACAGATGTGTGAATAAACGGGTACGTGCCCTGTCCATGGAGAACACAGATGACACATGTCCGTGATTCTCTGATGTGTGAATAAGGCCTTACTGCTATATTGGCTTTCTTACAAATGTATGGGCACCTTACTCCACAGTGCCATGTAGTCAGCTTTTCCATGGTTCCATATGCCACAAATAGGAAGTTGGCCACTTAGACAAAGCCCATGGAAGAGAGTGGCATGATGATGTGTCAGGGTGCGGCTCAGAATCTACCTCTGCCACTTCCTCATACTTCTGTAAATAGCCGGTTCATGCGTTCCAGTAACTTGAGCTGGAGATCAGCTCTAACTGTTTTATTAGGCAGAAGGCACCTTTTTCACCAGGGCAGATGTGAGAACTTCCAGGATAGTATTGAAAATTCAGGACTGTCTCACTGAACACTTACCATGAGGAGCTAGTCAGAAGTCGTCTGCAGCCCACATGTGACCACTCTAGTCTTATTATATCACAGTTTCCACCTTTCATTTTCCAAAGGAGTTGTCCAAAATGAAAGGTAGAATCTGATTGCTATGGATGCTACCTAGGCCTTTGTGTTTAACCAAAATAGTCTTTCCCAGGCTAATCAGAAATGGGCTTAGACATAGTCGGCTTTATAGTCTATGAATGACGGGAAACCTGTTGCCTCTACTATGCTGCGCAGACGCAATACAGAAGCCATTGGCCACGAAGCTCCTGTACTGTACGGCGCTGGTGCCGAACAGTGAAGTGAGCGATTAATTGTGACTTTGGGAGACTTCATTGAAGACGTACTGACGCCTGGCCCTGTCAGTCAGTAGTTGGGGGC
Organism: Bufo gargarizans; assembly: GCF_014858855.1. Classification (NCBI taxonomy): domain Eukaryota; kingdom Metazoa; phylum Chordata; class Amphibia; order Anura; family Bufonidae; genus Bufo; species Bufo gargarizans. Next base: position 366,950,201 of record NC_058080.1, read on the forward strand.
ATGGCTGGGAAAGAAAAGGAGCGATGCCTCGGGAGCAGCGAGAAGCAATGGGACCGCCCTTATTGCGCCCAGTGGCCAATAAGCATAAAATAAAAACCCAAATTTCTCCACAGTGGTGCCACCGATAGAAATATTACCAACCCCAAAGAACGTATGCGTCTGGCATGTAAGGTGGTTTCATAGCATTATGTGGTGACAGATTCCCTTTAAAACAAGAATAGGATCACAGTCCCGCCGCAATGCTTCTTAGGTAAACCTGTTAGAAATATACGCTTGCACCTAAATCTCTGAAATAATACCTAATCGGTCAGAAAAATAGTAACTATACTGTTACTGGGGTACTCAGAAATATCAATGAACACCTTAAATTAATGAGTACAATGGATCCCATATGGTTTTAAAATTTATATAGTCTTTATTAGAAAATCAAAGTATGAACATGATTACGTCACTTATAACAATAAATTGTAAAAGTAGTACCAAGCCATTAAAGTGAAGCTAGCTAATAGCTAAAGAGCCTATTTATAAAGTGTGACTATTCTCATAGAAAGGGATCATCAAGGTCAAATCACTGCAGGATGGTAGACTCAGTGAAACTATATATCTGGGGTGCACTAGGAACATTATACTAGAGGCAGTCACCCATATAACACTGTGGAAGAGACTATCACCTAAGCCGTGGGCATTATGCAGATTTGTGGAGCTGAAGTCTGAAGCTACTAACCGTGTGATGAAATGTGGAACCAGTCAAGAGGGGTCAAGGAATGGGCTCTGGATCTCCCCGACGTACGTTTCGCCGTTCTGCGTCCTCAGGAGGAGTGAAGCTAGCACCGCAATCCCAATTTGGTTTTAAAGCTTAGATTGTCAGGTTACAGCAGCCCTCCCCATTTCACCCAGCTGTGATTTCACCCAGCATTGGGGAGTGGGGAGAAGAGAGAATTAAATCCTCCTCTCTCTATAACAGTACATGACTCCCAGAGGAAGGATAACATAGATTTCCCCTCACCCATGACGGCACCCATGCGACTAGGACCATCCGGGACAGGAAACCTAAAGAGATAAAATGGTACACACCCCCACCACACCTCAGTTCAGGTTTCCTGTCCTCTGGATAGGAGGTACCTGGGGAGCTCTTGCTCCTTTCTTACTTGGTTCTCACCTCTGGGGGCTGGGGAAGGTCTGGGTCTACAATACCGTAATGGGACCTATCCCTGGTGGCGTAAGTCTCCTTGGGAGCCGTTGCCTAAGTCTGTCCTGCTTCCTGCCTAATTGGGGAGCCGCTGTGGCGGTGTTCAGGAGGCTCCTGGTCCATAGTGGTGCAGTGGCCGGCGTCCCGCTTCCAAGATGGTGGCGCGCGCTTCTGATGCGCTCTGCGCATGCGGTCATTCCCGGCAGCGCTGTCCGGAAGGGGGAGGGCACCTTCTTACATGGATTAGTTGTATTTGGGCCTAGAGTTAAAAGGAGCCGAGGCACGTTACAAGTCGGCAGCAGGAGGGGACAGCCAGCTTTGGTGCGCCCACAGTGTTGTGCAGGATCTGGAGTTTTCCACGGGCATGTCGGAACCAGGTGACATCGGACGCGCCGATCCCTTGGAACCGTAGAGGGCCACAAGCCCGGTATTGGACCTGAGGTATTGACTCTACTAGGGCTGCAACGATTAATCGATGTAATCGATTATATTCGATAACTGGATTCGTTGTCGACGAATCCAGTTATCGAATAATCGCCGATTCGTTGCTATTCGGGCGGGCGGGCGGTCGCTGCATCTTTATTTTACCTTTTTACAATGACGCTCCCGCTCCTGTAACAGCCAGGCAGAGCGGACGGCGGCGTAACGTCACTCACTCACGTGACACGCCTGCTCCGCCTACTTCATTCATGAAGTGGGCGGAGCATGCGCGTCACGTGATTGAGTGACGTTACGCCGCCGTCCGCTCTTCCTGGCTGTTACAGGAGCGGGAGCGTCATTGTAAAAAGGTAAAATAAAGATGCAAGCATCGGGGCCGGGGCTGTTAGGGGGAAGGGGGAGGGGGGATCTGTCTATGGCACTGCTATGGGAAGGGGGGGTCTGTGTATAGCACTGCTATGGGGAGGGGGGAGGATCTGTCTATGGCACTGCTATGGGGAGGGGGGTCTGTGCACTGTTATGAGGAAAGGGATCTGTGCACTGTTATGCCCATAACAGTGCACATATCCCCCTCTCCATAACTGCGCCACCCACAGATCCCCCTCTCCATAACTACGCCGTCCACAGATCCCCCATAATAGTGTCGTCCACAGATCCCCCATAATAGTGTCGTCCACAGATCCCCCATAATAGTGTCGTCCACAGATCCCCCATAATAGTGTCGTCCACAGATCCCCCATAATAGTGTCGTCCACAGATCCCCCATAATAGTGTCGTCCACAGATCCCCCATAATAGTGTCGTCCACAGATCCCCCATAATAGTGTCGTCCACAGATCCCCCATAATAGTGTCGTCCACAGATCCCCCATAATAGTGTCGTCCACAGATCCCCCATAATAGTGTCGTCCACAGATCCCCCATAATAGTGTCGTCCACAGATCCCCCATAATAGTGTCGTCCACAGATCCCCCATAATAGTGTCGTCCACAGATCCCCCATAATAGTGTCGTCCACAGATCCCCCATAATAGTGTCGTCCACAGATCCCCCATAATAGTGTCGTCCACAGATCCCCCATAATAGTGTCGTCCACAGATCCCCCATAATAGTGTCGTCCACAATTTGTTTTAATATGGCCTTTGAACATAATTTTTCAAGTAAGATCATATAAACCTCTCTGTTTTGTAATTTTGTTGTTTTTTCCGATTAATCGATTAATCGTAGTAATTAATCGGCAACTAATCGATTATTCAAATACGGTAATCGTTAGCTGCAGCCCTAGACTCTACAGTTGGTGAGATTTATCCTCTCCTAATAACATTAGGTGTTTGCTTTATTTTTCTAGGTAACAAAAACACCATAGAAATCTTCCGGCAAAACTAAACATAAAGAATGTGGAGGATGTAGAGTAGCTTTAGGTACTTTCACACTTGCGGCAGTGTGATCCAGCGGGCAGTTCCGTCGTTGGAACTGCCCGCCGGATCCGCCAATCTGCCGCTGACTGAAAGCATTTGTGAGACGGATCCGGAAGCGGATCCGTCTCGCAAATGCATTGCAAGGACGTATCCGTCTCTCCGCTTGTCATGCGGACAGACTGATCCGTCTTGTATATTTTTTTCACATTTTTACCGGTCTGTGCATGCGCAGGCCGGAAGGACGGATCCGGCATTCCGGTATTTTGAATGCCGGATCCGGCACTAATACATTCCTATGGGAAAAAATGCCGGATCCGGCATTCAGGCATGTCTTCAGTTTTTTTCGCCGGAGATAAAACCGTAGCATGCTACGGTTTTATCTTTTGCCTGATCAGTCAAAACAACTGAACTGAAGACATCCTGATGCAAACTGAACGGATTGCTCTCCATTCAGAATGCATGGGGATAAAACTGATCAGTTTCTTTCCGGTATAGAGCCCCTGTGACGGAACTCTATGCCGGAAAAGAAAAACGCTAGTGTGAAAGTACCCTTATCAGCTTTGTATGTTAAAGGGGTTCTGCACTTTCAATTAACTGATGATCTATCCTCTGGATAGATCATCAGCTTCTGATCGGCGGGGGTCCGACACCCGGGACCCCTGCCGATCAGCTGTTTGAGAAGGCAGCGGTGCTCCAGCAGCGCCGCGGCCTTCTCACTGTTTACCGCCGGGCCGCCCGCCCACTGACGTCACGACTTGTATCAACTAGAGTGGGCGCGGCTAAGCTCCATTCAAGTGAACGGAGCTTAGCCGCGCCCACTCTAGTTGATACAAGTCGTGACGTCAGTGGGCGGGCGGCCCGGCGGTAAACAGTGAGAAGGCCGCGGCGCTGCTGGAGCGCCGCTGCCTTCTCAAACAGCTGATCGGCGGGGGTCCCGGGTGTCGGACCCCCGCCGATCAGAAGCTGATGATCTATCCAGAGGATAGATCATCAGTTAATTGAAAGTGCAGAGGACCTTTCACCGATCCTGACATTGTGAACTAAGTATACAGACATGAAGAGCGGCGCACGGGGACCTCACTGCACTTACTATTATCCCTGGGCGCCGCTCCATTCTCCCACTAAGCCCTCCAGTATCTTCGGTCACTAAGTTATGGTAGGCAGAGATTTCGGTCACTAAGTTATGCTAGGCGGAGTATGTCCTTGTTCTGCTAGCGCAAAGCTCACAGCCTGGGTGAAAAAACCTCAATATTTCTGTCCCTGATTCTGTAGTTTACAGAAACACCCCATATGTGGTCGTAAACCGCTGTACGGGCACGCGGCAGGGAGCAGAAGGAAAGGAATGCCATACGGTTTTTGGAAGGCAGGTTTTGCTGGACTGGTTTATTTGACACCATGTCCCATTTGAAGCCCCCTGATGCACCCCTAGAGTAGAAACTCCACAAAAAGTGTAATATAGAGCAACCAAAAATCATATGTACCCACTAAAACATGATTATTATTTTTTTTGCTTCAAAAATGAAATAATTGTGTAAAACTTGCATAAATAATAATAAAAAATGTATGCATATTAGGTGTCGCCGCATCCGTGACAACCTGGTCTATAAAAATATCACATGATCTAACCTGCCAGATGAATGTTGTAAATAACAAAAAATAAAAACGGTGCCAAAACAGCTATTTCTTGTTATCTTGCCTCACAAAAAGTGTAATATAATATGTACCCTAAACTAGTACCAACAAAACTGCCACCCTATCCCGTAGTTTCTAAAATGGGGCCACTTTTTTGGAGTTTCTACTCTAGGAGTGCATCAGGGGGGCTACAAATGGGACATGGTGTAAAAAAAAACAGTCCAGCAAAACCTGCCTTCCAAAAACCGTATGGCATTCCTTTCCTTCTGCGCCCTGCCGTGTGCCCGTACAGCTGTTTACGACCACATTGTGTATACATTATCGCCGCGTCCATGACAACTAGCGCTATAAAAATATCACATGATCTAACCCCTTAGGTGAACACCGTAATAAAAACAGTTCCAAAAAAGCCGTAAGTGCAACACCAAGCGATTAAAAAGGCACATGCCCCCCAAAATAGTATCAATCAAACAATCACCTCACCCCGCAAAAAATGAGACCCAAACTAAAACAATATGTCAAAAAATAAAAAAGCTATGGATCTCAGACTATGGAGACACTAAAACATCATTTTTTTGGGTTTCAAAAATGCTATTATTGTGTAAAACTCAAATAAATAGGAAAAAGTATGCATATTAGGCATTGCCACGTCCGTAACGATCTGCTCTATAAAAATGTCACATGACTTAATCCCTCAGATGAATGCTGTAAAAATAAATAAATAAAAACCGTGTTAAAACAACTAGTTTTTTTGGTCACCTTGCCCCATAAAGTGTAATAATGAATGATAAAAAAAATCATATGTACTCCCTAGTTCCAAAATGGGGTAAATTTTGGGTAGTTTCTACTGTAAAGGTGCCTCAGGGGGGCTTCAAATGGGACATGGTACCTAAAAAACCAGTTCAGCAAAATCCGCCTTCCAAAAACCATATGGCGCTCCTTTTCTTCTGCGCCCTGCCGTGTGCCCTTAAATCAGTTTACGACCAAATGTGGGGTGTTTATGTAAACGGCAGAATCGGGGTAATAAATATTACGTTTTGTTTGGCTGTTAACCCTCGATGTGTTAAAGAAAAAATTGATTAAAATGGAAACTCTGCCAAAAAAGTGAAATTTAGAAATTTCATCTCCATTTTCTTTTAATTCTTGTGAAACACCTAAAGGGTTAACAAAGTTTGTAAAATCAGTTTTGAGCAACTTGAGGGGTGTATTTTCTACAATGGGGTGATTTATGGGGGGTTTCCACTGTGTAAGCCCCACAAAGGGACTTCAGATCTGAACTGGTCCTTAAAAAGTGGGTTTTGGAAATTGTCTTAAAAATTTAAAGAATTGCTTCTAAAATTCTAAGCCTTCTAACGTCTTAAAAAAAATAAAATGACATTTTCCAAAATGATGCCAACATAAAGTAGAACAGGTGTCTCAGCTCCGTCTGTTGTATTGGACTGGCTATGAGCTGTGCGCTGCGATTGGCGAGTGCTGCAGCAAGGGACACGCCTCCTACAAAAAATCAGTCCAATACAACAGACGGAGCTGAGACACCGGAGCCTATACCGGGCGAACGGAGCGGCGCCCAGGCATACTAGTAAGTGCAGGGGGACCCCTGGGCGCCGCTCTGCCCACAGGTATAGTTTAGTTTTTAGTTTGTATACGAGTGAAAGGTCCTCTTTAAAGGGAACCTGTCACCAGGATTTTGGGTATAGAGCTGAGGACATGGGTTGCTAGATGGGTGCTAGCACATCTGCAATACCCAGTCCCCATAGCTCTGTGTGCTTTTATTGTGTATAAAAACTGATTTAATACATATTCAAATTAACCTGAGATGAGTCAGAGCTTGAAAATATGACTCTTCTCTGGTCACACAAGTAAGATATGACTCTTTTATGTTAATTTGCATATGTATCAAATCATTTTTTTTACACAATAAAAGCACACAGAGCTATGGGGACTGGGTATTGTGGATGTGCTAGCGGCCATCTAGCAACCCATGTCCTCAGCTCTATACCCCAAATCCCGGTGACAGGTTCCCTTTAAAAGGTTTTTCCCATACTTTAGTACTGATGACCTATCCTCTAGATCAGGGATGGCCAACCTGAGGCTCTCCAGATGTTGCAAAACTACAACTCCCAGCATGCTCAGACTGCCAACTGCTATTAGCCTACAGCAGGGCATGGTGGGAATTGTAGTTTTACAACAGCTGGAGAGCCACAAGTTGGCCATGCCTGCTCTAGATCCTCTGGATAGGTCATCAGTATCTGATCAGTGGGGCTCCAACACCAGGAACCCCCGCAGATCAGATGTTACAGAATGCTTCTGCGCTCGAAGTAGCACCGTGGCCTTCTTGCTGCTTTCCCTAGGTCATGTAATGTCAAGTTCGTTGCATGGCCTAGCCGCAGCTCAACCCCATTGAAGATATTGGGGCTGGGCTGTGATCAGTATTAAAGTTTCCAAAAGAAAACCCTTTAAATACTGAAATCGTACATTTCTATCAGAAAAATAGCTCTGAACTGACACATTTTGTGCCTTAGCAACGCTCACTAGAGGAGATTTATAAAAACTGGTGTACAGGAAAATGGGCTTAGTTGCCCATAGCAACCAACCAGATTCCTCCTTTCATTTGTCAGAGCTCCTTTGGAAAGGTGGACTCTGGTTGCTATGGGCAACTAAGGGTACTTTCACACTTGCGGCAGGACGGATCCGACAGGCTGTTCACCCTGTCGGATCCGTCCTTCGGCTATTTCGCCGGACCGCCGCTCCGTCCCCATTGACTATAATGGGGATGGGGCGGAGTACGGCAGTTCGCGGTAAGAGGCCGCTGGACTTTTAGTCCGGCGGCCTTTCGCTGTGCTGCGCCGGAGCTCAGCCCCCGTCCCCATTATAGTCAATAGGGACAGAGCGGCGGCACAGGGAAATAGCGGAAGGACGGATCCGACAGGGTGAACAGCCTGTCGGATCCGTCCTGCCGCAAGTGTGAAAGTACCCTAAGGCCTCATGCACACGACCGTTGTGTTCCGTTCCGCAAAATGGGGTTCCGTGATCCCTTTCCGTTTTTGTTTCCGTGTGTCTTCCTTTATTTTTGGAGGATTACCAGACATGAAGGAAAGTAAAAAAAAAGTCTAAGTCATGTTTGCCATGCAAATGATAGAAAAAAAACGGACGCGGATGACAATCTTGTGTGCCTCCGCGTTTTTTCACGGACCCAATGGGTCCGCAAACCGTTTTCCGTGCAAAAAAAATAGGACAGGTTATATTTTTTTGACGGACTGGAATCACGGACGCGGATGACAAACGGTGCATTAGCCGAGTTTTCAACTGACCCATTGAAAGTCAATGGGTCCGCAAAAAATCACGAAAAATGGAACAACGGACACAGAATGAAACAATGGTTGTGTGCATGAGGCCTAAGTCAGTTTTTCTTTACACCAGTTTTGATAAATCTCCTCACTGTCTGCAGTTTACTGAGATTCCTATACTAAAAAAATGGAAAATGCGCCTGGTCAAGAAGGGGAATAAATAGCCCAGTATTTTTAGTCTTTTTAGGAGACATTAACATGCAATTGTCTAATCTCATATACTATATACTGCAATGGCTTGCCATTGCATACTGTGGGAAAATCTTTACTATGGCAGGCTTTGGAGCATTCAAAGGAACCATGGCAACTGAATAGCTCCCGCAATCTTGTTGCAGGAGAACCATTCAGTCACTGGTAGAGCAGCGCTCCCAGTAAATGACCACTCAGATGCCGTGGTTGCAGTTAACCACGGCATCTGAGGGATTAAAAATAGGGATCGACTGATTATCGGTTTTACCGATATTATCAGCCGATATTCAGGATTTTGAAAGTTATCGGCATCTATTTTGCCGATATTCCGATAACGAATCAGGAACACGGATCGCGCTGCTGTCAGCGCGATCCGTGTTCCCTCAGCAGCACAGGGGAGAAGGAAGCAGTGTCTCCCTCCTCTCATTGGTGGCAGCGGCACAAGGGGGAGGGAGGACAGGAGGAGGGGAGGCCACCAATTAAGATATCTCTCTCATTAATTCATATACAGGAGGCGGGAGCTGGCTGCAGACTAATATAGCCACACCCGACCTCTATGACAAATAGCTGCGATCTGCGGTATTTAACCCCTCAGGTGCCGCACCCGAGGGGTTAACTGCCGCGGATCGCAGCTACCGCTCATAGAGGTCGGGAGTCGGCTATGTGATTCTGCAGCCAGCTCCCGCCTCCTGTATATGAATTAATGAGAGAGTTATCTTCATTGGTGGCACAGTGTGCCCCCCACCCAAGTCCCCCAGTATTTAATCATTGGTGGCAGTGGCCACAGGGTCCCCTCTCCCCTCCTCATTGGTGGTGCAGTGGCAGCTTCTGATCGGAGCCCCAGCAGTGTAATCCTGTGGCTCCGATCAGTTACCATGGCAGCCAGGACGCTACTGAAGCCCTGGCTGCCATAGTCGGCTCCCTGCTGCTGTGTGCACTATGCACAGGGCAGCAGGGACAGTGTGAGGTCCTATTCACCACAATAGAGCTCTATCAGGGTGAATAGGACAAGGGTTCTAGTCCCTAAGGGGGCTAAAAGTTAGTAAAAAAAAAAAATAGATAAATACACGTTCACTATAAACATGTTCATTTTCAGCAGATTTGTGCAGGATTTATTATTATAATTTTTTTTTCAAAAATGATAAATATCTGTATAAATTATCGGCCTGAAAGTTCAGATTATCGGTATCTGCTCTAAAAAATCAATATCGTTCGATACCTAGTTAAAAATACATTATCATAGTTGTCTCCGATTGTGAAACAGCAGGTATCCGGCGGCTATCGTGCCCTCTTAGCTCCTGAGCAGACGCCACCTTTAAAGGATAACTGTCACATTTAGACCCTAATTTCAATTTTCATATATGTAGTTACTAATAACATGATATTCCAGAATCAGTTACTATTAGACTGACTTACCCCATATTTAATAAGATTCAGCCCTTAGCAACCAGTCTGCATAAAACTGCAATTTCTCTATTCAGTTAACCACCTCAGCCCCCCTAGCTTAAACCCCCTTAATGACCAGTGGTCTAGCAACACGGGGCCGGGTACGCTTGGTGGTATCAGGGACCTCAACCTCATCGTCCGAACTTTGGGTCAGACTGCCACTGCTTTCTACAGGTTCGTATTCTGACCCGCTGGATTCGTCAGATGAGGATTCCCATTCCTCATCCGACTGGGTCAGAAGCCTGTAGGCCTCTTCAGAAGAATACCCCTTATTTGACATTTGGACTACTAAATTTAGGGGGTATTCCCTGAGACTACCCAAGAAAAAAAGCAAGCCTGTCTTACAAATGGGAGGCTAGCGAAGTACCGGAAGCCGCTGCGATTGATAAAAAATATCAAAACAGTTTTTTTGGTTTTATTTATCGCTGCAGCGCTTGTAAAGTGATTATGCAGTGATCAAAAAAAAAATATATTTTTTGTCACTGCAGCAGGGCGGGCGTGGGTGAACGCACGTGGGGGCGACCGATCAGGCCTGATCGGGCAAACACTGCGTTTTGGGTGGAGGGCGAGCTAAGGTGACACTAATACTATTATAGATCTGACTGTGATCAGTTCTGATCACTTACAGATACTATAAAAGTACAAATGCTGATTAGCGATACGCGAATCAGTGACTGCTGTGCGGTGGGCTGGGCGCTAACCGACGCCAACTACCTAACAAAGGGGCCTAAACTATCCTAAAACCTAACCGTCAATACTAGTGAAAAAAAAAGTGATGGTTTACACTAATCACTTTTTTCCCTTTCACTAGTGATTGACAGGGGTGATCAAGGGGTTAATTGGGGTGATCTGGGAGCTAAGTGTTAGTGTTTGGTGTGTACTTACAGTAATGTGTGCTCCTCTGCTGGGACCAACCGACGAAAAGGACCAGCAGAGGAGCACAGAAGCCATTTAACACCTTATATTTATAAATATAAAGTGTTATATGGCTTCTGATTTGGTTTTTTGAAAATCACCAGCCTGCCAGCGATGATCATTGGCTGGCAGGCTGGTGACGAAATACTACTTGAACTTTTGCTGGCCCACAATGCGCATGCCCGGGCCGGCTGTGTGCGTAATCTCGCGTCTCGCGAAATGACGCACAGAGGCGTCGCCGATGAATGAATCGACCGCCTCCGGACTGCGATCCTGCGTTAGGCGGTCCGGAGGCGGTTAAAATGGCCGCCACTGCCTTCACCCTGAGGCTAATCCCGCTTGCCCTCACTAGCCAGTAACAATAGCCCCCCAAAAGTGTCAGTTAGGCTACTTTCACACTTGCGTTCGGAGCGGATCTGTCTGGTGTCTGCACAGACGGATCCGCACCTATAATGCAAACGCTTAGATCCGTTCAGAACGGATCCGTTTGCATTACCATGAACCCAAAAAAAAAAACCTTTTTTTTTTTTTTTTTTTTTTTTTTTTTCATGATAGTGCAAACGGATCCGTTTTGACTTTACATTGAAAGTCAATGGGGGACTGATCCGTTTGAAAATTGAGCCATTCTTTGTCAACTTCAAACGGATCCGTCCCCATTGACTTACATTGTAAGTCTTGACGGATGCGTTTGTCTCCGCACGGCCAGGCGGACACCCGAACGCTTGTGAGAGCCTTCAAACGGAACTCGCAAGCGGATCCCTGAACGCAAGTGTGAAAGTAGCCTAACCAGAGCCCCCCCCCCCCCTAAAGGGTTAATCTTCTGCAGCACAAAGGGGTCCTCTTACCACATGCTGCTTTCATTTATACACTGAGCAGATAGCAGATCTCCCTTCCCTGGTCTGCGCTGCTCCAACTCTGCATTCTCCAGCTCTGCTGAGTGAGGGAGCGTCTGCCAAGCGCGGGGACAAGAAGTGCACACAGCCCAGTCACTGTTATCAGCTGCTGTGGAGGACCTGGGTTTAATCGTTTACTTACAGTCCCTGGCTGTCAGTAATGTGAGCCTGCACGCTGCGTGGTCCTTCAACACATAGACGGACCCTGCCTAGCAACCTGATTTTAAGCAGAGGTAAAAGCAGGCAGTACAGGGAACAAAAATGTGGAATTAAGAAGTAATTGAGTACACAGTGAAAAGTTGAAATAGGGCCACCAAGGTGATATTAATCACCACAATCCAATGCTCCAAAAAATAAAATAAAAAATACGACAGTTATACTTTAAAGATCAGCCATCTGCCGTAAATGTACAGTGGATGTCAGAAAAGGGTTAAATAATTGTTCAACTTGCAGAGAATAGTACAATTTGCTGGAAAGCATTTACCAAGCATTCTTGTCTGTGCACTATTTGCAGTGGGCCGATATCCCTGGTAAGCACAGCAGTTATTTCAAATAATTGGGTGGTATGAGGTGCAGTCCTGTTCCAACCAAGTGTTAACGTGGCTGACAACCCTTGTATGTATGCACTGTTGGGGCATATGGGCCGTTACAAAGGGGAGAGTTGGATTTCTTTTGAGAATAAAGGCTAAGTGTGCACCAGCCCCTCCATGCATTATATGAACTGCCATTCATCTGAATGGTCGCCTTGTAATACCACATTTTCCTTCATCCAGTGGTGAGTACCAGACAGTAGATCCGCAGTCAGGCTGGAACTCGCAGCATCATAAATCATTTGTGATTCAGTGATTTGGGGTCAGCTGAGCTGTCGTTCAGGGAAATTCACCTGTTACACAAACTGGACCGCATACTGGACTTGGGCTGGGTGCAAACACAGGTGGGGCAGATTTACTAAGTCCCTAGATGGCAAAAATGTAGACCGCCTGTCTGGACATGCATCAAATTTATCATAGTGGATGAGAAATGTGTGCATAGATTGACACTTCTGTCTAACTTTATGCTACCTTTTTAAGTGACTTACTTTGTGACAGAATTTTGTGCATGTGGTGCCATAGGCGAGAACCCCTTTTCCGCTAAGCCACACCCTTGGCAATCTAGCAGTGGATTTTTCTAAAACTAGATGCGCCAAATTGTGCCTAATTAAGTGGGGATGGGGAGTTGTACCTTTTTATTAGTCTCTTTAGGATCACCTTTGGCTATACACATCGGGACAGTCCAGACTTATCTCTTCAAAGATGTTCTTAAACGTCCCTAGAGGGAGCAGCTGTACGCCAATCGTGCACCTGCAGGAACAAGGCGTCAGTTGTCAGTGACAGGAGAGCTCCCCATAGAGAAGGCAATGATGGTTTTTAATACCCGCCTCGTCTATTGCGTATAGCCCTTCTTGCAGCTATAGCCCTGCCCCTGAGGAACAGACTTTATGGAAAGAAGGTATAATTTAAAAACGTATATATGTGTTGCGCCTTGTGCCTTTATTTGATATATTTATTTTATTTTTTTTACTTTTCCTGGGTAACAAAAATTACAAACAAAAAAGCGCATTGGGGACTGCAATTTGCGGCTGCCGGAGACGGACGCAGACTCCTTTAACTTAAATGGGTCCGTGATTAGTTCGCACTGCAAAAAAAATAGAACCTGTTCTATTTTTTGGGGTTTGCAGGCACGGATAAAACCCCCCCACAGAAGGACTCCATAGTGCTTCCGTAGGGGTTCCGTGCCTCCATTCCGCACCGCTTCTTCCGGATTACAAACCCAATATTTCGTGATATTGTGTACACGCGGTCAGTGCACGTATATTGCGGACGCACTGTTTGAGGGCTGCAATAAAGGCACAACCGGGCAACAGCCATGTGCATGAGCCCTAAATCGTGGCCATTGATTTTAAAAGTGTGTTTTTCAGTAAGTATTATGTATGTCTAAGGGCTCATGCACACGACCGTGTATTATACGAGTGTATTACTGTACAGGAGCGGCTGCATGAAGCACACGGCGTTCTAGCAATCAATGACGCCGTGCCCTCATGCTGTCAGGAGGAATCCCGGCCGGGTTTCCATGGTCCGCTCTCGGCCGCGGAACATGGCCGTGTGCATGAGGCCTAATAAATGGCAATTTGCAGCATCAAAGGGATGTGGGTAATTTGTCTAATTTCCTCGTGCTGTGGGCCTCTAATTATGACTGTCATAAATGACCTCTTTGATTTCTGACATTCAGATTGCAGTTTTTAATTAGTATTTCTGTAAGATTAAAGCTGGCGAGATGATGCTTCCCCTCTGCACTTCTGTAAGGTCTTGTAGATGATCTCCCATCTGCGGCGTATAAATTGTGCCCTAATAGCCGGAAGCGCTGCTGTCGACATTTGTACTCCCTTGCAAGTGAAGTGCAGTGAGAATTGATCATTCTCGTGGCGTACTGAAGGATAAATGTGTTTTCTGACTGTGAAAATAAGCCCGTAATACCTTGAGAGGTAGCAAGGGTTTTGTGCTCAGTGCTACTCCAGACACGAGAAGAAAGCATGTCAGAAAGTATAGGCTTTGCCAACAGCTGAAGGCATCATTGTCCGTGCTGATGGCGGTTCTGTTCGCACATTGCAGATTAGCCATATGGACTGTATTTCAATAGAAAGTTCCTTGTGGATAAGCCCAGTCCGATTAAAGAGGGGCTTTTGCGCATTTAATGGACATGTTACAATGCTAAGAGCCCATTACTAGAAAGATGATGCAACCTATTTTTTAAGTGGCAATCGCCTAACATAAGAGGCTCTGCGGCGTGGAAAGAGCGCAACTCTGTCGCATTGCCATGGCTGCACCGTGATTAGCTTTTTAAGTCTATTCACTTGATGGAATAGAAAATCTATATGACTTGGGGTATGCTAAGAGGACAAGATCTGTGTTTTGTGCATTTCAACTTTTTAGTTTAATGGATTTTAAATTGAAGATAAGAAAGAACACTTGACCTCCTCTTTGCCGGCACCATTTAAATATAATTGACTTGGAGCCATGCAGTATTTTTTTATAAGCTTATTTTATAATAGGATTTTTATAGACGTGCATGGGGTATTTGCTGTTCCTTTCTATCGGATGCCATACAAATCCAACAGAAAAATGTACTGGCGACTGATCCATTAGACTTTTGTGGAGACGCTGGGGCACATTTATCAAGCTTGCTTGCGTTTGGCCATAAAATTAGATTTTTTGCCTAGTATTTATTAGAAGCGGCACAGCCATTATAAATTAGACTATGCCTATTGTTATTAGTCTGACCTCTAGTGGTTGCTTTCCAGTTAGGTTCATATTCACCTAGATTATTATTATTTATTATTATTATTATTATTATTATTATTTTTATTCTTATTTTTTAAGGCACATTTCACTACTCAAAACAGGCATAGAAAAGTACACCAGCCGTGGGATGGAGTAGAAATTAGACTGTTTTTGTGACAAATTCAGGCACAAATCAAGGTGCACTTACATAAATAGGTCTGAAAAGTTAGAAAACTTCAGAATTAGGGCTCATGCACACGAATGTATTTTTTTTGTCTGCATCTGATCCGCATTTTCTGCGGGTCGTATGCACACCCATTCACTTCAATGTGGTCCCAAAATATGAGGACAGCACACCGTGTGCTGTCTGCATCCATTGTCCGTTCTGTTACATCTGCAAAAATCGGACTTTTTTTATTATGGGTTGGACATTCAAAATGGTCGGATGAGGTGCAAAATCCTCCAAGACAGGCGCAATTTCATTAGTAAATGCAACTTTAAAAAAAGGTGAACAGCGCGGGATGCCGCACTTTAGGCACAGAGCATCTTTTCTTCCCACAGCACCGTGCAACATTAAAAGCTATTAGACTTTATATATACTGTTCCTTACATACATCCTGAAGCCTCAGATCAAGGAAGACTGTTATAATACAGGATCAGAGATTATCACCGCATATCTTCACTTGTCTTGTGGAGGACTATCCCACCAATAGGCGCATCATTTACAATAAGGCGCAACATCCACTGTATTTATCTACCATTTTTACCATAGTGGCTATTTTATTTTAATTTCTATTTTATTTTTTTTTTCATTTTTATTCCAAGGGACATTTTTATTGAATCTCATTTTGGATTATCGATCTTGCTCATCTTTTATTCTACCACTACATCTCAACCAGCATTTTTATCTACATCCTATCATCTATAATAATTTACCAATAAGGCTACTTTCACACTTGCGTTCGGGGCTCCGCTTGTGAGTTCCGTTAGAAGGCTCTCACAAGCGGCCCCGAACGGATCCGTACAGCCCCAATGCATTCTGAGTGGATGGGGATCCGCTCAGAATGCATCAGTTTGGCACCGTTTGACCTCCGTTCCGCTCAGCAGGCGAACACCTGAACGCTGCTTGCAGGGTTCGGGTGTCCGCCTGGCTGTGCGGAGGCAAACCGATCCGTCCAGACTTACAATGTAAGTCAATGGGGACGGATCCGTTTGAAGTTGACACAGAATGGCTCAATTTTCAAACTGATCCGTCCCCCATTGACTTTCAATGTAAAGTCAAAAATATTTTTTTGTTTTGTTCATGGCAATGCAAACGGATCCGTTCTGAACGGATCTAAGCGTTTGCATTATAGGTGCGGATCCGTCTGTGCAGATACCAGACGGATCCGCTCCGAACGCAAGTGTGAAAGTAGCCTTAACTAGATTAGATTTACCCATATGAGTGTGCCTGCTTATCTCTTTACTTCTCAACTTAAAAAAAAAAAAAAGACAGTCTAAGGCCTCTTTCACACTACTGTATGGCTATTTCAGTGTTTTGCGGTCCGTTTTTCACGGATCCGTTGTTCCGTGTTTTTTTTGTTTCCGTTGTGTTTCCGTTCCGTTTTTCCGTATGGCATATACAGTAATTACATAGAAAAAATTGGGCTGGGCATAACATTTTCAATAGATGGTTCAGAAAAAACGGAACGGATACGGATATATTTCCGTATGTGTTTCGTTTTTTTTGGGCGGACCCATTGACTTGAATGGAGCCACGGAATGTGATTTGCGGGCAATAATAGGACATGTTCTATCTTTCAACAAAACGGAAATACGGAAACGGAATGCATACGGAGTACATTCCGTTTTTTTTTGCGGAACCATTGAAATGAATGGTTCCGTATTCGGAAGGCAAAAAACGGCCCGCAAAACGGAAATAAAAAAACTGTAGTGTGAAAGAGGTCTAAAACAGCATTTTCTACACTAAAAACAGACACAAACACTATAGTAAATGTGCCCCATTCTGTCCATGTACACACACAGTCTATCAGAGCTTGTATCTTCCAAGCGTGAGACCTCCTAGTTACAACCTAGAAAATAATGACCATGCAAGCTCTAGGTAGGAACTGGGGAGAGCAGTACAAATATAAATTTTGTGGCGTTTTTATTTACAGGTTATTCGGCCGGATTCTGTTCCTGGAAGTGCCCAGTAGGTGGAGCTTCATTGTGGCACGCACTCTGCATTGAGCTACTTAATAGCCCCTCCCCTCTGCTCTGAGTGACAGCTGT
Organism: Bufo gargarizans; assembly: GCF_014858855.1. Lineage (NCBI taxonomy): Eukaryota > Metazoa > Chordata > Amphibia > Anura > Bufonidae > Bufo > Bufo gargarizans. The sequence continues at coordinate 366,967,253 of NC_058080.1, forward strand.
AGCATCCAATCAGGAGACCACTACAGTTGTCCCCTAGAGCAGTGGGGAGGGGCTATGAAGCAGATTAAGGCAGAGAGTACTCCACAGTGAAGCTCCGCTTCCAGTGCAGTTGCAGAAACAGTGCCTGGCAAAATAATAGTTCATATTCACACCTCTCCTGATGTTTTTCCTGCTCTCCCTAGCCCCTACCTAGTGCTGTAGGCAGCTTATCTTGGCCAACACTGCTCACAGTCTCCCTTTTAACTTATCACTAATCCAAAGGGGATAAGCATTTGATCAGTGGAGCTCCAAATGCTGGGTTGAATTCCATCACATTTTATCCTAATGCATTCTGAATGGAGAGCATTTTGTTCAGGATGCATCAGTTCAGTCCCTCTTACGTTCCGGCCAAAAATCCTGAACACTTGCCAGCATTAATTTCCATTGAAATGTATTAGTGCCGGATCCGGCATTAAAATTGCCACATTGACTGATCCGTTCCTCCGGTCCGTGCATGCGCAGACCTGTAAATCAGTGAAAAAAAAATACCAGATCCGTTTTTCCAGATGACACTGGGGAGACTGATCCGGTATTGCAATGCATTTGTCAGACGGATCCGCACCTGGATTCGTCTGACAAATGCCATCCATTTGTGTCCGGCGACGGAACTGACTGCCGGAATCCTCTGCCGCAAGTGTGAAAGTACCCTTAAAAAAAAAAAAAATAGGTCCCTGGTCTAAAAAAATAAATAATATTTCTATAAATAAAATGGCATAAAAATAAAGCCAAAATGGACAAAAAGGACAAACAGCGGCTCAACCTCTCACCTTGAATGTATAAGGTGCTCACCTAAAATGGCCCACCCTTAGGCCCAAAGGAACGTGAACAGTGTATAAATATATAGGGGCACACTGCAAGTGGGAGTACTAAACCCACCAAGTGGATGTGATTTATTAAAACGTATAGATTTAAAATACTAACGCATATAAAAATGCTATAAAAGGCAACATAGTATACACCATAAACCCCCAGCACGCAAAAACCACAAAGAGCAAAGTAATCTTATACTGGCTGTATCATCCCTCTCCTTTGTCCAGTATAGAAATGCTCCTAGTATCGTCCAGCTTAGGCAATTGTCAATCAACTAGAGAATTCAACCTGCTGATGTAATATGTGCAGGTGGCTATAGCACTATGGAGGACTGTATCATCATTGCATTCAGAGTCCAGTACGTACTTCTATTAAATTAATAAGCAGTCACTGATAACGTTGGAGCAGCCACAACAGCTGTGCCTACAAGTTGCACAGACACACTCCTAACAGGATAAAAGGTTAAAAAAATTATTTCAATAAACAATAACTGAAAAAAACAAAACATTACAGCTATTTAAATTCATCTGGTCAGGAAAGGGGGGTTACATGCACACGACAGTGAAAAATGGCCGTGTGACGTCCGTCTAAGTAACGTCCATCACACGGCCATTTTTAGCACCAGTGAAAGTCTATGGCAGGGGTGGCCAACCTTAGACACAAAGAGCCAAAAAAAAAAGTATGACTACCAGGAGCCACAAGCTATACATTCACACACATGATTCATCGTATTTTTCGCCCTACAAGATGCACCTAGATTTTAACAAAGAAAAATAAGAGAAAAAAATATTTTTCATCTGATAAAAATATATTTTTTTCTTATTTTTCATTAGCAGAGAAAAAAAGAAGAAATATATTTTTCATCAGACCTCAGATCAGACTCCTAAATCAGATCACCAATCCTCATCTGACCTCTAAACCAGACCCCCAAAATAAGACCCCCAATGCTCGGATCAAAGAACCACAAATCAGACTCCCAGTGTCAGACCATCAGTGCTCAGATCTCCCTCCCCCCCCCCCCCCCCCCCCCCCCCCCCCCTTGCTCAGACCTGACCAACCCAAGCTCAAACAAGACCCCCCCCCATGCTCAAATCTGAACCCCCATGCTCAGTTCAATCATAAAAAAAAATAATAATCTCTTCCCTCTCCTGATCAGGCACTGGTCTCCTGCTCGGGCAACTCCTACTCTGCAGGTCTGACACTCTCTCCACTGTGACCTGATGAGCACAACGTCATGGTCATAGTGCGTGTCTCCATGTACTACGTTCTCACACTGTGTGCATCAGGACGTAGTGGAGAGTGAGCTGGAGCTGCAAAGTAGCAACAGTGCCCTATGAGGAAAAGAGATCGGAGCATGGGGTGGAAAGTGAGCCGGCCTGACTGCTTCCCGGCTCCACAGCTAGAGCCGCACTTTAAGCAGCAAAGAGCCGCATGCGGCTCAAGAGCCACATGTTGGCCACCCCTGGTCTATGGGGCTAGTCAATGGCCGTTTTTGTAACGGCCAGTGAATAGCATCCGTCGAAAAATAGGACATGTCCTATTTTTGTCCGTTTTCACGGCCGGACGGACCCCATTCAAATCAGTGGAACAATTTTTAACGGCCGATTGACAGGAGTGCATCCGTCTAACGGCCGTTAAAAACGGGTACACAGGCCATTTAGGGGTTAAAAAACCTCCAATGGAGTGATGCTTAGTAAAATAGTGGATGGAGTGAGTTACATTTGTTTATTTTTAACCCCTCATTGGACATTTTACTAAGCATTAAGAATGCTTAGTAAAATGCCCATTGAGGGGTTATTTTCCCTTATAACATGGTTGAACTCTCAGCCTGCCACTTGAATGCTCAGCCTGCCATGTCTTTCTTTCTTTTTTGATGAAAAGGACCTGTGGTGATGTCACAGCGCTCATCACATGGTCCATCACCATGGTTAAAGATCATGTGATGGATCATGTGATGACTGGAGTGACGTCACCACAGGTCCTGTTACTGCACACACCTAAGATGAAGACAGAAGGAAATGCCGGCTGCGCGATCAAGTGGATTAAGGTGAGTTAAATTTTATTTTTATTTTTTTTAACCCCTCCAGCGCTATTGTACTATGCATTCTGTATTCAATGCTATTCATTTCCCTTATAACCATGTTATAAGGGAAAATTATGCAATCTACAGAACCTGAATCCCAGACCCGAACTTCTGTGAAGAAGTTCGGGTTTGGGTACCAAACATGCCGATTTTTCTCACGCGAGTGCAAAACGCATTACAATGTTTTGCACTCGCGCGGAAAAATCGCCCATGTTCCCGCAACGCACCCGCACCTTTTCCCGCAACGCCCGTGTGAAACCAGCCTAAGGCTGGGGTGCATGGCAAGCTTGGCTGCAACACCCGTCTTGCAACCGAGGATTGCTCTGTAGCCATGCAGCTGTAGAAATTAATGGGGGTCGCAGAGCAACTCACAAGCTACCGTGACCCCAGAAACAAAAATAATCCAACCCTGCTTAATTTTTTTTTGTGATTCTAGGATTGTGGCAGCTTGCGAGACGCTCTGTGACCCCATTTATTTGTTGGCTGCAATGCTACAAACGATCCTTAGTCACGACAAATGGAAGGAAATCTGACTGAACGATTAGACTACACATTTGTGAATACAGAATGTATAGTAAAATAGCGCTGGAGGGGTTAAATTTTTTATTTTTTTTTAACTCTCCTTAATCCACTTGATCGCGCAGCCGGTATCTCCTGTCTTCATCTTAGCTGTGTGGAGGAACACGACCTGTGGTGACGTCACTCCGGTCATCACATGATCTTTTACCTTGGTGATGGATCATGTGATGGACCATGTGATGACCGGAGTGACTTCACCACAGGTCCTTTTCCTCCACACAGCTAAGATGAAGTCAGAAGGAGATGCCGGCTGCGCGATCAAGTGGATTAAGGCGAGTAAAAAAAATTTTTTTAACCCCTTAAGGACACAGCCTTATTACACCTTAGGACCAGACCATTTTTTGCAAATCTGACCAGTGTCACTTTAAGTGGTGATAACTTTAAAACGCTTTGACTTATCCAGGCCATTCTGAGATTTTTTTCGTCACATATTGTACTTCATGACACTGGTAAAATAAAGTTAAAAAAAATATTTTTTTTTTGCATAAAAAAAATGACAAATTTACCAAAAATTGGGAAAAATTTGCAAATTTCAAAGTTTCAGTTTCTCTACTTCTGTAATACATAGTAATACCCCTAAAAATTGTGATGACTTTACATTCCCCATATGTCTACTTCATGTTTGAATTATTTTGGGAATGATATTTTATTTTTTGGGGATGTTACAAGGCTTAGAAGTTTAGAAGCAAATCTTGAAATTTTTCAGAAATTTACAAAAACCAAATTTTTAGGGACCACTACAGCTCTGAAGTCACTTTGCGAGGCTTAGATAATAGAAACCACCCAAAAATGACCCCATTCTATAAACTACACCCATCAAGGTATTCAGAACTGATTTTTACAAACTTTGTTAACCCTTTAGGTGTTGCACAAGAGTTATTGGCAAATGGGGATGAAATTTGAGAATTTCATTTTTTTTGCCAAATTTTCAATTTTAACCCATTTTTTCCACTAACAAAGCAAGGGTTAACAGCCAAACAAGACTGTATCTTTATTGCCCTGACTCTGCCGTTTACAGAAACACCCCATATGTGGCCGTAAACTACTGTACGGCCACACAGCGGGGCGTAGAGTGAAAGGTGCGCCGTTTGGTTTTTGGAAGGCAGGTTTTGCTGGACTGGTTTTTTGACACCATGTCCCATTTGAAGCCCCCTGATGCACCCCTAGAGTAGAAACTCCATAAAAGTGACCCCATCTAAGAAACTACACCCCTCAAGGTATACAAAACTGATTTTACTAACTTTGTTAACCCTTTAGGTGTTGCACAAGATTTAATGGAAAATAGAGATACAATTTCAAAATTTCACTTTTTTGGCAGATTTTCCATTTAAATATTTTTTTTCCAGTTACAAAGCAAGGGTTAACAGCCAAACAAAACTCATTATTTATGGCCCTGATTCTGTAGTTTACAGAAACATCCCATATGTGGTCGTAAACTGCTGTACGGGCACACGGCAGGGCGCAGAAGGAAAGGAATGCCATACGGTTTTTGGAAGGCAGATTTTGCTGGACTCGTTTTTTTGACACCATGTCCCATTTGAAGCCCCCCTGATGCACCCCTAGAGTAGAAACTCCAAAAAAGTGACCCCATTTTAGAAACTACGAGATAGGGTGGCAGTTTTGTTGGTACTAGTTTAGTTTAGGTTACAAATTGCTTTTTTGGCACCGTTTTTTTTTTTTTTTTTTTTTGTTATTTACACCATTCATCTGACAGGTTAGATCATGTGGTAATTTTATATAGCAGGTTGTCACGGACGCGGCGATACCTAATATGTATACAATTTTTTTATTTATGTAAGTTTTACACAATGATTTCATTTTTAAAACAAAAAAAATGTTTTAGTGTCTCCATAGTCTAAGAGCCATAGTTTTTTCAATGTTTGGGCGATTATCTTAAGTAGGGTCTCATTTTTTGTAGGATGAGATGACTGGTTTGATTGGCACTATTTTGGGGTGCACATGACTTTTTGATTGCTTGCTATTACACTTTTTGTGACGTAAGATGACAAAAAATTGGTTTTTTTACACCGTTTTTATTTTTAATTTTTTACGGTGGTCACCTGAGGGGTTAGGTCATGTGATATTTTTATAGAGCCGGTCAATACGGACGCGGCGATACCTAATATGTATACTTTTTTTTATTTATGTAAGTTTTACACAATGATTTCATTTTTGAAACCAAAAAAATCATGTTTTAGTGTTTCCATAGTCTAAGAGTCATCGTTTTTTCAGTTTTTGGGCGATTATCTTGGGTAGGGTATGATTTTTGCGGGATGAGATGACGGTTTGATTGTTACAATTTTGGAGTACATGCGACTTTTTTGATCACTTTTATTACCTTTTTTGGAAAGTAAGGTGGGCAAAATTTCAATTTCATCATAGTTTTTTATTTTTTATTTTTATGGCGTTCACCGTTCGGGTAAAGTAACATGACCGTTTTATAGATCAGGTCGTTACGGACGTGGCGATACCAAACATGTGTAGGGAATTTTATTTTTTTCATTTTTAATCAGTGATAAATGTGTTTTTTTATTTTCACTTTATTTTTTTCACTTTTTTTTTGACCCAGACCCACTTGGTTCTTGAAGATCCAGTGGGTCTGATGTCTGTATAATACAGTACAGTACAATATATATTGTACTGTAATGTATTTTACTTACACTTTGTCTGAACAGATCTATGCCTTCAGCACAGATCTGTTCAGAACCATGGACAGCAGGACGCCTGAGAAGGCGTCCTGTTGCCATGGGAACCTTCCCCGTCTGCTCAGTAGTGGCCAGAACTGCGCAGACGGGGAAGGGTAAGGACGGGGCTTCGGGGGGCTGCCTGGGAGCTCTCTCCCTCTCCATTCGGGGGGCTGCAAAGGCACAGCAGCCCCCCGATCGGAGAGGGAGGGAGCTCCCTGCGCTGTTAACCTTTTTTCATACAGCGGTCCGTACGGACTGCTGTATGGAAAGGGTTAAACGGCTGACATCGCATCACCGATGTCAGCCGTTTATACAAGGGTGCCAGCTATGTGCTGGCACCCTGGTATACCCACTAGACGCCAACGATTATTCAATGGGAGGCGGGCGGGGGATCGCGATCCCGCCTGCCGCACCTCCCGCACTGCCCGCAAACCTCCCCCTGCACCTCCCACCGTGCTCAAATAACTCAGGGGTGCAGGGGGGAGGGATACAGGAACATTTTTGGAATCCTAAAGTTTCTGATCCCCGCGGTCCCTCAGAAACTGCAGAAATCGCAGCAAGCCACAGGTCTGAATTGACCTGCGGTTCGCCGCGATCGCCAACATGGGGGGGTCACGGGACCCCCCCGCGCATTTAGCCTAGGTGCCTGCTCAATGATTTGAGCAGGCACCGGGTTCCGATCACCACCAGCCGCACGGCAGTGATCGAAAATACACAGGGCGTACATGTACGCCCTGTGTCCTTAAGTACCAGGGCACAAGGGCGTACCTGTACGCCCTGTGTCCTTAAGGGGTTAATTTATTTTAACCCCTCCAGCGCTATTTTACTATGCATTCTGTATTCAGAATGCTATTATTTTCCCTTATAACCATGTTATAAGGGAAAATAATAATGATTGGGTCTCCATCCCGATCGTCTCCTAGCAACCGTGCGTGAAAATTGCACTTGCTTGCGGATGCTTGCGATTTTCACGCAATCCCATTCATTTCTATTAGGCTTGCGTTATGTTAAAAAACGCACAATATAGAGCATGCTGCGATTTTCACGCAACGCACAAGTGATGCGTGAAAATCACCGCTCATGTGAACAGCCCCATAGAAATGAATGGGTCGGGATTTAGTGCGGGTGCAATGCGTTCAACTCGCGCAGCGCATCAGCGCGGAATACTCGCCCGTGTGAAAGGGGCCTTATTGTTCCTGAATCTTTCTTAATCCTCCTGCATGTGCCATTACTGAGGATCTGTTAAAAGATAGAATTAGAGTCCATTCACACTTCCGTAAGTGGCACACTACCGGCTGTGTGCATGCAAGCGGCTAGCCCTATGATAGAAATGCCTATTCTTGTCCGGGATTGCGGACAAGAATAGGACATTCTCTATCTTTTTTGCAGGGGCCGCAGAACAAATGGATAGTCGGCACAAGGTGTGCTGTTTGCATCTTCTGGGGCCCCATTGAAATGAATGGGTCCGCACCCGTTCTGCAAAAATGCAGACCCAGAAATACGGTTGTGTGAGTGAACCCTTAAACCTGTAGCAAGGACTTGCCCCTGGTATAAGGGCTATCCTAGTTTAGGCCTCATGCACGTGACCGTATCTGTTTTGTGGTCTGTGAACCACAAAATATGGATACCGACCATGTCATGCCGCTTTTTCTACTAGAAATGACTTAATGTACATTTTGGGGACAAGAAATGGACATGTTCTATATTTTGCAGAAAGCACACGGATGACATCTATGTGCTGTCTGTTTTGCAGACCTATAGAAATGAATGGGTTCGTGTTTGATTTGCAGAAAATGCGGATCTGACATACACTACCCACAAAAAGTTAGGGATATTTGGCTTTCGGGTGAAATTTATGGAAAATGTAAAAAGTTCACGCTACAGTGATATTATATCATGAAAGTAGGGTATTTAAGTAGAAGCATGTAATGGTGATTTCTTCACCTCAAACAATGTAGGCTAGTGTCACACTAGCGGCAGCCTTCTCCGGCAGGCTGTTTCGGCAGGGGAACAGCCTGCCGCATCCGTGCTACCGCTAGTGCACCGTGCTGCAGCACGGCAAACATGCTGAGAGGCAGCCGGAATAAAACTACGGCATGTTGTAGTTTTATTACGGCCGCCTCTCGGCATGTTTGCCGTGTTGAGGCCGGACCTCCGGCCCACCCTCATTATAGTAAATGGGGCAAGGTGGACTAGCAGGCTGTTCCCTCTGCCAGAGAAGGCTGGGACTAACAAACCTCTACACAGTAACTCGGCTGATTCCATAGGTTTTCAAGGGGATTCAGGTCTGGAGAAAGTGCAGGCGACTACATTTGAGGTACCCCAGTCTCCAGCAGCCGTTCCCTAATGATGTGACCTCGATGAGCTGGCGCATTGTCGTCCATGAAGATGAAATTAGGTCTGTCTTGTTGATGTAGAGGTACAATGACTGGGTTAATGATGTTATTCAAGTAGTATGGGCTTGTCACTGTACCATTCACAAAGTGTAGGGCAGTTCTGTACTGACTAGACACACCTGCCCACACTGTAACACCACCACCAACAAAGACTTGTCTGTGGCTGATGCACAGGGCTCTCCTTGACGTCTCCAACATCGTTGGCAGCCATCATTTCTGCTCAGTGTGAATCGACTTTCATCAGTGAAGAGCACTGAGGCCCACAGGTCCCTCATCCAGTGAAGGCGCTCCCTGGCCCATGCAAGACAATGATGCCTGTGGTCAGGTACCCTTGCAGGTCATCTAGAACGCAGACCACGCTGATGTAAACGGTTTTGAATGCTCTGACGTGACACTTGGGTGCCTCTCACCTCTCTTAAATGTGCCTGGAGTTGTCTGACATTCATCATCCAGTTCTGCAGGGCATTGTTTACAATAAAGCGGTCATCAGTATGGGATGTGGCCAAAGTACATCCTCTCCTATGCCTTTCTGCGACTCTTCCAGTCTCTCTGTATCTCTGTTGCAACCTGTGATGACACTCTCTGAAACTCTAAGCTCAGAGGCCACTTCCGTCTCAGAACATCCTGCTTGAAGCCTCACCATGACAAGGTATTGTTGATCAGTTGTTAGGTGTCGTCTTGGTCTCATGATGTCAAAATGTGAACAGAATGATGAGGACTGTTTCAATACCAATTCTAATTGAACTAGGAGATTTATTGGGAGATTTATGGATCAAACTCCTGTGAATTTTGCCGTTAAGCTCCTCGTTAGAGAACAGCAAGTTGTGCAAAAAGTACTGAAACATTAAACAGTTGGACATGTTTATTTAAAAGTTTAGAGAAAGTCACATTAAGGTCACCTGTAAAGGTTAGGCTACTTTCACACTAGCGTTTTTGCTGGATCCGGCAGGGTTCGGCAAAAACATTTCCGTTACTGAAATAATACAACCATCTGCATCCGTTATGAACGGATCCGGTTGTATTATCTTTAACATACCCAAGACGGATCTGTCATGAACTGCATTGAAAGTCAATAGGGGACGGATCTGTTTTCTATTGTGTCGGAGAAAACTGATCCGTCCTCATTGACTTGCATTGTGGGTCATGACTGATCTGTGTTGCTCCGCATCCCGGGACGGAAAGCAAACCGCAGTATGCTGTGGTCTGCTCTCCGGTATAAGAACGGAATGCATTTTGGAGCATGCCGTTCTGTTCAGTTACATTTTGTCCCCAATGAATGGGGACAAAACTGAAGCGTTTTTTCCAGTATTGAGACCCTATGACTGATCTCAATACCAGAATATAGAATCCTGAAATTTCATCCACAAACCAAATATCCGTAACTTTTTGTGAGTAGTGTAGATCCAAAAAATGGTTGTGTACACGAGCCCTTAGAGAAACCCTCTTTGTAAATGGCTGCTTTGAATTGCACGCTTTTTGTGCTTTTCATCTTTATCTTTTGACACTGCCTTCCAATTATGCTGCTAAAATTATTATAATTTTCCTTTATAAAAACAGTGTTCTCTTTGGACACATTCCATGCTGTTAAGATTGAGCTCGGGTGCCATGGTAATGCTGTTTTTAGAGATTTGCTTGTAAATGCAAATCCAAAGTGTACTTGTGTAAAAGAATGTTTCAACTTCTTTTTTTTTTTTTTTTTTCTTAATGCATCTTAGACTATTTATTTTATGGCTACGTCCTTGCAATGACAGATGTTCACAAACACATTTGTCATGTAGCATGAGAGCTAAGGTCTAGCTTGAGTGGCCATCAGATTAGTTTATGACACAGGCCTCTGATCACCACCACGATTGAACCTGGATTCTTTTAGCATTCAGTAAGGTCTGTTGGGCACCAGTGGTATCCGTTGTACAACTGATCTGGTATTGCATTGTATTCAGTTTATAACAGAAGCCACAACTGTAGTGTGAACAGAACCTAATGTGTTCTGGTGATGGTCACTCAAGAACTTAAAAATGTGATATACTTCAGTTTCGCACAGTGTAATCTACAGTACACAGATTTTTTATTTTTTTTTCTTCAGATTGATCGAGGATTGCCTATCTCCTTTGCCAAGCTCTCCATCCAAGAAGACTTCTAGTGCGAAGCGCAAGCAGTACTATATAAACCGTGCAATCCGAAACTCTGATCTGACTCCTAAAGCCAAAGGGCGCAAGAGTCTTCGTCGCCTGGAAAACAGTAAGAATATCCATGGGAATAGAAAAATTCTGCACGGCACTTCCCCTTAAGAAGCTGTCTTCTAGTTTAGCTGCTTGTAAGATTGAATTTCCATGAATAGATGGCCCTTTTGTATCCTTTACTTTCCCTCATGGCGTTGAAGCTACCTACCTTTTAGTTACTTGCATTAAGGGGAGTATTCCCAGAATGGCCAGTTGTCACCTGCCCACAGAATTAGTAATAAATGTCTGACCGCTGGGACTACACCGTTCACAAAACCAGGGTTCAATGCCCCCAATTTGAATGAAGCAGCTGTTGAGCATGTGCACTACTGATCCAATCAAAGTCTATGGCACTGCCAGCGAAAGCAGAACACTGTACACATGCTCAACCACCAACCTTTCAAATGGGGGCACAGGACCCCATCCCCATCCTTGTGTTCAGGTGGGTGCAACTGATGGCAGAGGGGGGTCCCTGCTTATGTAATTCTGGGAAAACTGCTTTAGGCCTCTTTCACACGGGCGCGTGCACCCCATGGTCGTGCTGCGTCCCGCAAAATGCAGGCCGCAATGCACAAGCACAGTCCGTGGGGCAGCCGCATCGGATCACAGACCCATTCACTTCGAATGGGTCCGCGATCCGGCCGTTCCGCAAAAAGATAGGACATGTTCTATTTTAGTACGGGACGAAACCCCACGGAAGCACTCCCTAGTGCTTCCGTAGGGTTCCGCTCCGTGCTTCCGTTCCACACCATTCCGCATCTCCGGATTTGCGGACCCATTCAAGTGAATGGGTCCGCATCCATGATGCGGAATGCCCACGGAACGGCATCCGTGTATTGCAGATCCGCAAATGCGGTCCGCAATACAGCAACCGGGCGCACACGCCCGTGTGAAAGAGGCCTTAACTTGTTCAACCAGGCTCATTTTACTCAAACCCCCGCCTCCCTTGCCGTCTCATTTTCCATAATTTTTTTATTTTATTTTTTTGGGAACTTGAGTCTTTGAAAGCCATAACATGTTTTCCATTTGGTTATATAGATAATTTTTGTGCCTTTTTTTCGGTGAGATATAAGCCTTTATTTTTATATCACTTTTATTTTAGATTTATTTATTTTTTGTTTTACCTAGGACCTGGAGCCAATCCTGACATGTCTGTTTTAGTAACTACTTGCATTCCCCATGTAATCGTTCTAAAGCATCCATTCTTATTGCTCTATGTTGTGCCATTCCTTTATTATTCCTTCTAGAACTTATAAATGAATTGCTAGCAGTCTGCAATGAAGGTCCAGGTGGGTGTTACCAGATGGGGTGTGTCTAACTCTGTCCATTGCTGCTGGTATCAGACTATGCAGAGACACACCACCAACTGGTAAAACCTGTCTGTACCATCTGCTGACAATTCATTCATAACCTTCTAGTAGAAATAATAATGGAATGGTACAACACAGTTGAGAATAGATGCTCCAGATTTGTTACATGGGGAATGTAAGTAGTTATTAAAATAGACATGTCTGGAGAGGCGACAGGTCCTCTTAAATTTTATATAACCACATGTTTTTGTTTAGTTTTTTTTATGTCCCCTTTCCATAACAGTGGTTTTTATGTGGGATGAATGGGTTATGGTTACTGGGGGCAGGGCTAGAAACTGCGTTGTGGTGTGTTGGAATTTTTAATTTTTTTTTATTATTATGTTTTTTATGTTACTTTATTTTTTTGTGCCTCCCATAAGATCATACAAGACCTTTTGGGGGACATTAACTTTTAAATTTTTTTTTCTGTTGCTGGTTTCTCTTGTAGCTGGGGCTTACATATTAGCCCCAGTCACCGGAGGAATTTAGTCCCCAGAGAGCTTTTTCGTCGCTGTAGAACCCCACTCTAGAGCTGATTTATGTCTGATAAGACCCAGCAGCTCGCACAAACCTATGGCCCCCGGCAATCACATGACTGCTGGGATTGAATCAGGAAGAGGCATTACTACTTCCTGATCTCTATACACAGCGTCTATCCAGTGCGGAAGGCAGGGATGGTGATGAACTGTCCCTGCTTTCTCTATGGGGAGCCCTGCCACGCTTCTGCAGCTACATGGATGTTTTAAAACATTTGAGCAGATATATGAAAAAGCCACATGATGTTCATCTGGTTTCTCTAGAAACGGCTGATGATATTTTGGGCTTGTTGCGGTTTGGAATCTCACGTGCCAGTGCTTCCTAAAGGAATGGAGAGCAGTCATTCAAGTTTGTGTGGAGCATATGGATGTCAAGTGGTTGTGTGCTCCCTATGTCCTCTGTAGGAATATAATTGAATAAAGGAGTTATACATATATATTAAAACTCTGCAGATCTGCCTCTTTTAAGATGAGTGACATTACTTTATTATTATTTTTATTTGCAGATCGCTATCTAATGAGTTTGCTAGAACGGGATGAGTGTGTTATGGATGACGTTGACTCTTACATATGTGCATCTCCCAGCATATTTGCAGAAGCCTGCAATAATGAGATATACATTGAGGTAAGTTATAGGCATTAGATAGCTGCCTTACATCTGGTGGCATTAGAGGCAGAGCTTATTAAGAGCTCATTTGTGTCCCTTTACAGTCAAACCAATGTTACTACTCGCTGTTTAGTAAGATTCCGTCCATAGCAACCGCTCCTCACAAGACTTCTTTCTGACCATCTTCTCAAGATGGCCGCCGATGCCCTTACCCTGTGGCTAAGACCTCCCTCCCTAACTACCCAGAATTCATTCGGCTCATCTCGGGAAAGCGCAGCCTCACCCCAACCAATTGGCTTTCTCCAGACTTAAACACGCCCTCTTCCTCCTGAGTAGTTGATCGCAAATTTTTTATCATAAATATTCTAAGCACGAATGTAGACACCATACTGGTCCGACGGGAGCGCGCACGCAGCGTTCGTGACTGCCCACTACTACATCCTCCGTCTTCTGTATATAGAAGATAGGAGACGGAGGACACCTAGCAACGCTGTTTTAGCCGCACCACATGCCTAGGGGAGGAAAGAACATGCTAGGTAATTCAGTACCTATACAAAAGTATTAAAGGGGTTCTGCAGTTTGTTTAAACTGATGATCTATCCTCTGGATAGATCATCAGCATCTGATTGGTGGGGGTCCGACACCCGGGACCCCCGCCAAACAGCTGTTTGAAAAGGCAGCAGTGCCGCGGCCTTCTCACTGTTTACCGCAGGCCCAGTGACATCACGACTAGTATCAACTTGCCTGGGCGGGGCTAAGCTCTATTCAACTGAACAGAGCTTAGCCCCGCTCAGGCAAGTCGTGACATCACTGGGCCTGCGGTAAACAGTGAGAAGGCCGCGCCGCTGCTGGAGCACCGCTGCATTCTCAAACAGCTGATCGGTGGGGGTCCCGGGTGTCGGACCCCCACCAATCAGATGCCGATGATCTATCCAGAGGATAGATCATCAGTTTAAACAAACTGCAGAACCCACTTTAACTAGGGAACTAAGGTAAACTTAGTCAGACCAATCCAATTATATAAAAAAAATATGACAATTACCCCTTAAAGGCAGTCCAAGGGATAGCTTTAAAATAGACTTGAAAGATGCCATAAATCCACTAGTAGGTGACAAACTCTACCTGTAGGGAGAAGGGGGTCCTTTGTGCCCAGTTTGCTGATTCATGACTTTCTCCACAGAGTCTAGTGGATGGTGGCTGTGTCTTTCCATTGAAATGTATAGAAGTTACAGCTTGCACATTTCCTTCTATAACTTTCTCTAAATTCTGTTGGGGGCTGCAGTCGCTGTGAATTGGCAGTGGTCAATGGATCCCCTTTCCAAGAGGTGAAACCCGTACCTATTGGGCATTTTTATTTTTGGCTAAAAATCATATTTTCAATTGGCCTTTATTAAAGATATCGAGCTGTTCAGTCACAAATAGTTAACAGTTTTTCTAACTGTGTGACTGGTACTTTCACTTTGTGCCAGTCATCTAATTACCCTTCTCTGTAAACTACTAAGAGGTCATAAACACTTATTTAAAGGGGCTATCCAGTATCTACAACAGGGCCCTCTGTGGGAATATACTTACCCTGCTCCCCGCAGCGCTCCTGTTCCTCACACCACAGCGGGGACCAGGAGTGCCGCAGGGTAAGTATATTCCCACGGAGGGGCCCAGCACATGGGGGGGCTGTTGTAGATACTGGAACCCCTTTAAGCCACATTTTTATCAGTAAGATAAAGAACTGAGTTATAATGAGTGTTTATAATGTCAGAGACTAGAGTCAAGGAGCCTGTCAGGTGAGCTGGCTGACGGCGCATAGAGAAAATTTAGATCCCTCTATTAGAGCATCTCAGCCCTGCACAGAAAAAACAGGTTCCAGATTTGTAATAATGACCAATTGAATTTTTTTTTTAGCTCAAAATAAGTATAATGTAATAATAAAAAAATGCCCCCAAATGCCTTTAACAATTGGACTTGCTGGATTTAGTTATATAATCATGGTCATTTTGTGATAGTGCAGTGGCTTTTAGTGTGTTTTTTATTTCTTTGTCTCCGCACAGATTTGGAATGATTTCATGAACCGTTCTGGAGAAGAGCAGGAGAAGGTACTCTTTTACCTGGAGCAGGAAGTGACGAAACCTAGAGAGAAGATTAATAAATGCAAGGATAAGAGGACAGGTATTTGAGTTCTTATCTGATGTAGCATCTGTGAATAACATTTACTAATTTGTATGTAAAATCTTTTCCATCCTGGCGCCATCTTGTGGATGCCCATGCAGTCCAGCCTCCGTCTCGGCACTGATCAAGTGCATGCAAAATCTGCTGTTGTCCATTCCCGATTCTGTATTTTAGCAAGTGCAAGCATCTTTGTATTTCTAAACTGAGAGATCTTGTAACTAATCGCAAGATCTTGTGGTTAGGGATAAAGGGTTTTTGATCTACTGTATACCAGATAGGATTATGACTTCACGGTGCAGGCCCGAGTCACCTTTTACACAAAATGTGCTTGGCATATAAGCTCTTCTAATTTTTCATTTATTTACTATTTTTTTTATTTTTTTATTTTTTTTTACTAGCTAATCATTTTGGTGAGTGTTCCTCTTTAATTTTCATTCCACCATTTTAGAAGATCCTGCTTATACCCCTGAGGAGTGTTATCAGAGGATCAGCCGGAGTCTACGTTGCACCCTGAAAAGACGCCAGATACCAATGGTTAGTAATTTTTAATTTCCTCACTCTTAAGCATTTTAAGGCTACTTTCACACTAGCGTTCGGGCGGATCCGTTCTGAACGGATCCGCTCATATTAATGCAGACGGTGGCTCCGTTCAGAACGGATCCGTCTGCATTAAAATGGCAAAAAAAAGCTAAGTGTGAAAATAGCCTCGGACGGATCCGTCCAGACTTTCAATGTAAAGTCAATGGGGGACGGATCCGCTTGAAGATTGAGCCACATTGTGGCATCTTCAAACGGATCCGTCCCCATTGACTTACATTGTAAGTCTGAACGGATCCGCTCGCCTCCGCACGGCCAGGCGGACACCCGAACGCTGCAAGCAGCGTTCAGCTGTCCGCCTGTCCGTGCGGAGGCGAGCGGAGCGGAGGCTGAACGCCGCCAGACTGATGCAGTCTGAGCGGATCCGCTCCATTCAGACTGCATCAGGGCTGGACGGCTGCGTTCGGGTCCGCTCGTGAGCCCCTTCAAACGGAGCTCACGAGCGGACACCCGAACGCTAGTGTGAAAGTAGCCTAATGCTGTCACTGCCAGAACAATTTTTACACTTTTTTGAAAACCCAAATAAGTAGATACAGGGCATATTGTGGTAAAGCCAACCAGCACTTTACAGTAAAGGGTACTGTAAGAAGGTACCTGGAATCATTGTGAATGGAAGGTATGTGTCACCGAGGTTCCTGGCCTCGGTGAAGTAAGAGTCGGTATTTTATGTGTCAGCAGCAGCTATTGCTAACACCATGAGATTTAGCATGGCTGTCATAGCTGATCCGGGACAGCTCTTACTGGGAGTGGTCAAAGTTCTAAGTGGGTGACTACTCCCCATGTTCCAGGTAGGGTTGTTGTGGGTATCGAAATTTCGATACCCAATCTATACTTTTGTCCCGGTATCGATACGATACTGGGATTTTTAAATTTTTTCAATACTGGGCTGCGCAGTCTAGTATCACAGAACATGAGTGTGCTGCTGTCAGTGCGCTCATGTTCCCTCAGCAGCACAGGGGAGAAGGAAGCAGTCTCTCCCTCCCCCCTGTGCCACGCTGCCAATAAAGAGAGAGGGGCGGAGGAGGGGCGGGCACACTACGCCACCAATGATAGGAGGACATTTCATGAGTCCGGACTTTGTTAAGTAGCAGGCTACATAGAGTGGCACCCATGGATCTCCCTGCACTTACTATTCCTGGGCGCCGCTCCGTTCGCCCGCTGTGGCCCAGTTACCGTCTCCTGCTCTGTATGCTAATTACTACTATCAGAGCAATGGGGAGGAGACTCAGCTTCTCCCTGGCTGTAGCGCTGTCCAATCGCAGAGCACAACGTCACAGCCAGGGAGAGGGAACGCCCAGGAGAGAAGCTGAGTCTCCTCCCCATTGCTCCGATAGTAGTAATTAGCAATACGGAGCAGGAGATGGTAACTGTGCCACATCGGGCAAACGGAGCGGCGCCCAGGAATGATAGTAAGTGCAGGGAGTTCCCTGGGCGCCGCTCTATGTAGCCTGCTACTTAACATAGTCCGAACCCATGAAAGGTCGTCTTTAACTTTGAGTACAGGAGGCAGGTGCGGGCAGCAGAATCACATAGCCGGCACCCTGCCTCTGACAGGGAACTGCG
This sequence comes from Bufo gargarizans, assembly GCF_014858855.1. NCBI lineage: Eukaryota > Metazoa > Chordata > Amphibia > Anura > Bufonidae > Bufo > Bufo gargarizans. The sequence continues at coordinate 366,984,881 of NC_058080.1, forward strand.
ATCAGCGGCAGTTAACATAGCTGTATGACTTCTATCTCCCTGTCTGCCACAGTTCACGCTAATTAATGAGTTTTATAATATGCAAATGAGCCTCTAGGTGCTAGTGGGGCGTCGCTGCAGCGCCTCGAGACTCCTTCCTCTCACCGTTTGGCACGCTCTTGTAAAGGTGATTGACATCCTCAGTCTCCGAGCCCCGCAAATCCCACGTCTGCGGCGTCCATTTTAGTATTAGGAGCAGTGAGTGAAGGACGCTCGCCTCCTGCCGTCCTTCACTCACTGCGCCTGCGCCTAATACTAAAATGGACGGCGCAGGCGCGGGATTAGACTGGGGATGTCAATCACCTTTACAAGTGCGTGCCAAATGGTGAGAGGACGGAGCCTCTAGGTGCTGCAGCGACGCCCCACCAGCACCCAGAGGCTCATTTGCATATTATAAAAGTCATTATTTAGCGTGAACGGCGGCAGGCAGGGAGATATAAGTCATACAGTTATGTTCTGCTGACATTAGCACATCGCTAATGTCAGCCAGCTACACAACGATTTTTCTGATGACAGAAACCCTTTAAAATCCTGTTGCATTACATGTGTTCTTGGAAGTGAAAGGGTTAAACAATTTTATTTTATTTTTTTTTCTTTCTTTTTTTAAACCTCCATATGAAAAAATAACATTCCATCTAATTGATCTGATAGGGGAGGTAGTAAGCTTGCCGCACCATGTAATATATAGATGGCACTGTACGACTTGTTACACTGCATTTGGTGTCTATGGTAGTAATTGAAGCGCAGAATGTGGTGCCCTCTGCAATCAAGGCTTTTGTTATACTAGTTGTTCTAGTCAGACACATTCTTTACTGGAATAGTTCTTCCTCCGTATTCCTCATTCTGTTCAGGTCTGATAAATGTATCACTTGTGAGTCAGCATCTTGTCCAGTCCGCACTCTGTAGTGTTTATCACTAGTTTATGTTACGTCTTAAAGGGAACCTGTCACCGGGATTTTGGGTATAGAGCTGAGGACATGGGTTGCTAGATGGCCGCTAGCACATCCGCAATACCCAGCCCCCATAGCTCTGTGTGCTTTTATTGTGTAAAAAAGAACAATTTGATACATATGCAAATTAACCTGAGATGCGTCCTGTCCCCGAGATGAGTCGCAGCTTCAAAATACGACTCTTCTCTGGTCACACAAGTAAGATATGACTCTTTTTTATGTTAATTTGCATATGATTAGTGGCTTGTGGCTATCTAGCAACCCATGTCCTCAGCTCTATACCCAAAATCCCAGTGACAGGTTCCCTTTAAACTAAACTGGCCATACACATTAGAAAACTGTTGGGTGATGGCTATTCCTCCTGACCCCCCCCCCCCCCCCCCCAATACACATGGCCCCTAAATCATGTACATGTGTTCTGAATGGCGAGAGTGGAGGAAGCCACTGCCAGACTCCCCAAAAATAGATCTTCTTTCCTCCAATATCTGCCATCTGGAGATGATAGGGAGGACCCCATACAGATTAGATGGTCAGCTGGCCTGTTCAAAATAGTCAGCCTTGGGTCACGTTAGCATGCCAGCTTTCATTTCCAAGTTATACTTTGAGGCTAGTTTCACACTAGCAGTCGTGATACCCAGCAAGCTGTTCTGCACGCAGTGGTATTTGTAAGACAATTCTCAGCATGTTTGCCAGGTTGCAGCAGGATCTCTGCCCGTCCCCATTATAGTTAATGGGGTTGGACTGCATCCATGTAGCGATAGAGATAGATCAGTCAGGCTGTTCCCTGCTGGAATAGTCTGCTGGATCTCGCAAACACTAGTGTGAAAATAGGTTTAGGGCTCTTGCAGATAAATGTAAGGGGTCAGTGCCCATGCTGGAGACCGCAAATAGCGGTCTGCAATGCACTGGCACCGGGCGTGTGCACTCCTGATGCGGACCCGTTGACTGGAATGGGTCCGCGATTCACAAAATAGGATATGTCTCATCTTTTGTGGTGTGGAGGCACAGACACAGAAGTGCTTCGTAGTGCCTCCGCTCCGCAAAACATAGGTGGTTACCAATATTTGGCCATATCTGGTGGATCATGGACCCATTGAAGACAATGGGTCTGCATCCGTACCATGAAGTGCACACGGGCAGTGCCCGCACTAAGCCCTTATGTTCGTGTGGTACTCTCCAGAACCCTCTGCGTTCCAGCTCAGCAGCTCCTCTCCTCTCTGCAGCTGCGACATAATGTTTTGGTTGCAGTGATGATCTGCCATATACTGCAGATTACTTTTTCAGCCAGTCACTGACCTGAGAGGTATACAGCATGACACCGCTGGAGTCAGTCATTGACTGCAGTGGTCACATGTTGTATGTTGCACATCATCGCTGCAGTCGGGGCAACCAATGCCAGTGGGAAGGATAGATCAGCGGCATGTAATCGGGGTTCCTGGACAGTAAGTATAATAAATTTTTTTTTTTTTTTTTTTTTTTTTTTTTTTTTTCTGCTAGGTCCCCTATAAAGGAGTTATCCAATACTAGACCTTGGAATGGTTAGACCCTGTCCCCACCACTGGATTCCAGCTGCACCGCTCCACGTCACCCATGCAGTATGGTACTGGGTCACGTGCCGCACGGGTGACAGGCCATGGAGCAATGCAGCTGGAATCCAGCAGAGGAGACCAGGTAAGTGTGAAGCCCACCATTGGTCCAGCCACTCTAAAGAGGGCTGTTAAAAAAAAAAAAAAAAAAAAGTTTAGTCTTGGATAACTCCTTTTAACGGTATTATAAAAAGTAATTACTTTGCAGCAGAAAAAGTCAGCGTATACATACACACTATAACATTAGCTAGTTCATCATTCCCTTGCTGTAATGGTACATTAAGGGCTTCAGGTAGTTGAGGCAAGGAAAAGAGTAACTGTCAAGTTGTTTTTTCCCCCAGAAATGAATAGTATAGGCTAATCTAAGAAACATTGTAATATATCTTATCACAGAAAAAATACTTCCTCCTCTTACCAGACTCTTCTTTCTCCCCAGTTTACTAAATTGCCCTTTTACATGGGCCGACTGACCAGGTAGTTATCTGTAATAAGGGTTTGTTCCTGATAATTGCCTGATTTACATGCAGCAATCACCTCCACTGTACAATGACCAGTGATCACTTATTGCAGTTGCTCCTCCACATAGAGATTCATTGTTTCTGGGTAGCAGATTTACGCAGGACGATCTGTAGCCCAGAAACAATGACTTTGGGTGCCGCATCAAGGATGCTTTCACCTGATGAGTGATAAAAAATAAAATGAAATGAAAGTTGTCATACAGTATATGTACCCCAAAACGGTATGTGCATAAACTACAACCAGTGCCACAAATAGGAAGACCTCCTATGTTGCTCGTTTAATGTAAAAATGAAACTGTTATTCGTTCCAGAATGGCAAAATATTAAAAAAAAAAAAAAAAAAAAAAGTGTGTGCTCCTGAAGGCTTAAAAATGAACTGGCTCAATTGTGTGGCCAGCTCTAGGTAACCCTACATAAAAATGAAATATTCAGAATGAGTTCAGTTCTAAATGAAATAGCATAATTCATGAGATGCAGAGGGGAAAGTGACAAAGATATCCTATATGAATTGGCGATCACCCCAGCCATACTCAATAATACATACTAAGACTACTGTTATCACATTTATTCTGCTAAATCCCTTGCAGATGGTGGAGATTTAGGCTACGTCTACACAACAACATTTGTCGCGCAACAATTTTTATAATGGCAGTCTATGGTGTCGCACTGCAACATGCAACGTACTGCGACGCAACAGTCGCAGAAAATCCATTTGAGATGGATTTTTCTGCGACTGTTGCATCGCAGTCACAGCATGTTGCGGTGCGACACTATAGACTGCCATTATAAAAATTGTCGCTACAAATGTTGCAGTGTAGTTGTTCCCTATCTGTCGCGGGACAAATGTCGTCGTGTAGACATAGCCTTACATTGTACAGGCATACATTGTAATGTATGCCTCTTGACACGCGGTATATGGCCAGCTTTAGGCTACTTTCACACTAGCGTTTTGGCTTTCCGTGAGATCCGTCATGGGCTCTCGCAAGCAGTCCAAAGCGGATCAGTTTAGCCCCAATGCATTCTGAATGGATAAGGATCCGCTCAGAGTGCATCAGTTTGCCTCCGTTCAGTCTCCATTCCACTCTGGAGGCGGACACCAAAACGGAAGCAGCGTTTTGGTGTTCGCCTGACGAAGCGGAGCCAAACGGATCCGTCCTGGCACAGAATGTAAGTCAATGGGTACGGATCCGTTTGGCGCAAAAGAAAACTGATCCGTCTCCCATTGAAATTCAATAGTGTTCAAGAAGGATCCGTCATGGCTGTGTTACAGATAATACAAACGGTTTTCTCTGGCACAATAGAAAACTGATCCATCCCCCCATTGACTTTCAGTGGTGTTCAAGACTGATCCGTCATCCTTATAGAAGACGCAATACAACCGGATCCATTCATGACTGATGCATGCGGTTGTATTATTGTAGCAGAATCGTTTTTGCAGATCCATGACTGATCCGCAAAAACCGCTAGTGTGAAAGTAGCCTTAGGTTTAAAGCTCCTGGTAACAAGGTCTTCATGGGTGACGACAACGTGCAGTCGTTTATGTAATCTGAATAATGCAATTGTTGATGCATCTTTCTTTAACCAGGGTACACTGGAGGACTTGGAAGAGGAGATGCTTTCATTTTTCTCAGTCAACCCAGAATCAGTGTACATTTCTATGATGGAAAACAGGTACAGAAAGTGTCCTCAGGGTTTTTCTATGTCAATAACGACCACATCAGTGGACATCATTATTTGTGTTATGTGTAGATATACATGAAGGATGTGTATTTGTTTTGCTTAGGATGCTACTTTAACCACTTACTTACTGATGCACGACTTTTAACATCGTGGTGGTAAGCTCTTAACGGTAACCTGGTGTATAAAAGCGTTGGGTTACATTGCAATCTTCCAGCAAACAGTAAATCTGCCAAAGACAAGCAGAAGCGGTCTCTATGCGTGGCATCCATAGCGGTATAAAGGGTAACAGCGGGCAGGGGAGGTATTTTCTTGATCAAACCCCTGCTGGCTGTAAAATTCACTGTGAGCTTGCATGCAGGAAGGGATTAAATCACTTTTTTCATTAATAAAAAAGTTTAAAAAAAGTAATACTTAAAAAAAAAAAGTAATAAAACACACAAATTCCCCCCCCCCTTTTTTCATGAAAAAATATAAATATATACTGTATTTGTTTTAGCAATAGTATAGCAGACTTTGTATGTAAAACATACAAATACACACCGTTTTTCCTTTTTGCTAAAAAAAATTTATACATTTGCAAAGCTAGGTATTAATCTTAACCCATGTTTAGTATATCGGGGGGTGGGCAAGGGTTCTGCGTAAAATATACAAACGCATATTTTCTTCATTTATTAAAAAAGCTAAAAAAAAGACCTCCAAAATGTGCTCTTGTCCTTTTGAGGTTTTGCGGCAGGTCCAGCCAGTAGATAAATTACACAAATAGCATCCATTTTCATTGTACACCCATATGGTAATGGTTTTATCGTAAGACCTTTTGTAACAGAAAGAAAAAATTAAAAAATATATATTTTCATATATTTTTTCATCTTCAGTTTTCCCTTAAATATAAAAAAAAAAAATTATCTGTCATCTAAATGGTACAAAACAAAGGTATAATGTGTCCTGTGAAAAATATCAAATGCATGTAGGCTGATTTAGAAATTAATTAGTTCCTTGAAGTTAGATAGGCCCATTTCTAAAACTGAAAAATTGGCCCGGTAAAGAAGGGCTATTACCGATCCAGAGAAATTATTTTTGGTATTTGGAGATGAGGTACTAGTAGTGTTGAGCGGACTTGTGTTTTCAAGTTCGGCATACAAGGTTCAGGTTATCTAAGAACTCTGTTATGGATTCTGCTACCACGGACCATAACTGAATTCTTAGATAACCCAAACCTTGTACGCCGAACTTGAAAACACAAGTTCGCTCAACACTAGGTGCTAGACACAGCTCTTCACCTCCACCTCTCCCAGTGAGATTAACAGGGCCAGCGTCCACGCTGCTCTGATGCCTAGGCCCTGAAATCTTGCTGCTATGCCAGAGTAGGAAAGATCAAAGAGTGGTGGTCCCTGTTCTGAGGTCTCGAATGCTGCCTGAATACTACAGGTGCCCAAATAACTAACATATATATAGAACTGTCTTGAGAGCCAAGGGGCAGAATGAAGCAGCATGGGGACTTTTCTCGGTTCCTTCCTTGCTCTTTTCTGCCCTTTCTCCTGAAACACCAGTAATAAAGAACGGTGTGCGATTATATGAAAGAAACCCCGAGGGGAGATTGCCTCACTGCTAAAAGTGGCAAAGTTGGAACATTATAACATTTATTGTATGTTGTTCTTGTTCTTTATTACTGGTATACTGTGCGGTTGGCTGGAGCAGATAACACATGCTGGACTGCAATGGAATGAAGAAGTGAGTTAGGGTACGTTCACATGGTCTTTTTTTTTGAGGGAGGTTTTGAGACCGATTCTCCTGTGAGTTTTTCGGACAAAGCCAGAAGTGGTTCCACCAGGAAGGAAAAGTAGAAGTCCTTTCTTTATATTTCAGATTTCTTTCAAATCCACTTCTGGCCTTGGCTGAAAAACCTGCAAACAGATCTGCCTTTAAACCTCCTCCAAAAATAGTGTGAAGCTACCCTAAAGGTGCTGCCACACGTTCAGGTTTTTTAAGTCAAAACCAGGAGGGGATTCAAATAAACAGCTAGATAGTATCTGTCCTTTTATACTTTCTCTCCTTTCTTGATCCGCACTTGGCCTTCAACACTGCTAAAAAACTGAACGTGTGGCAGCACCCTTAGGCCAGTTTTAGACAAGCATGGCTTATGTGACCCAAATTCAGTATCCTAGTGATCTATGACACTGAGTTTCAGCCCAACCACGGGTCTACTGTTCTGTGCTCACATGCCAATTTTGCTGTGCCCTTCACCCTATGCTTTGCAAAGGGTGAAATTCACTGGGGAAAGCTGCTGCATAAATTGACCATGCTGCTAATTTAAAATCTGCACTGCATTTCACTCTCCACAAGGCTTTATTATGTGGATTTAAATTCACTTTGCTGCTGTAAAATGCTGTTCATTTTCCATCCACAATTCTGCAGGGGAAAATCTGCAGCATATACACCCCGTGTGGGCATACTCATTCTCAGGAGCAACATTTTAATTACATTTAACTGATATTTACACTAATGTAAAAACCCTTTAAAAGCTTACCACCAAATTGGCCCACGGGCATGTATTAGAAGACCATGGGCAATATTAAAGTGTGTTTATCAGGGTGTCTAATGCTATGTTCACACTAACGTTTTTGCAAGGTTCCGAAAAAACTGTTACTGATAATACAACCATCTGCATCCATTATGAACGGATCCGGTTGTATTATGTCAATACAATGTGGGCACCCGCACTCTGGAAAAAGTCTATGGTGTACCAATAAGCCTCATACTTTTCCTGCCATTCATCAGCGAAGGGCGTGCTATGAACGGCACAATCAGAGCACTGAATGTAGGCAGTTATTATAGCTAAATCATAAAGTACATGGAAGATATACTATATTGGTATTGAGGTTAAATTGCCGTGTTGGCACTTTGTGATAAATAAGTGGGTTTAGGTTGCAGTTTGGGCACTCTGTCTCTAAAAGGTTCGCCATCACTGGTTTAGATGTTTTATGCTAGTGAAAGGTCCTCTTTAAATGTTTTAATAAAGACACATTTAGGTTGAGCACCACTTTAACTACTCAGAATTTTAGTGCAATTATATTTCAGTTTTATTGTATTTCTCTAAACGAGCGTGATCCCTAAAACCAAACCTTTATTAAAGATATAATTAAAAATATATGTTAATCAAGTGCTAAAAACACACTGAACAAAATAAGAAAAAGTCCTTTTATGGTAAAGGATAACAATAGATATCAAATATAGGTCAAAAGAGCCAACATTGGGAATAGGATAAGCTCTCCCTGAGAGAGACAGGGTGTACAGCCCTCATTCCAGGGATACCCCCAGAAGGTAGGGGCTCCCTGTCCTCGTTCCTATCTTAAGCTACCTTAACACCCTATATGATGTCAATGGTGTATGTAAATAGTAGCTTAATAGTCCCTGCACTCCAACGCGTTTCCCCTCAAAGCAAGGGTTAATCAGGGGATAATAAAGGGAAAAAGTACAAATATGAGATAGAAGAAATAGTTTGGATGTGAGGAGCTTAGTATGATATTCAAGTACTTGCCACTCAGGAATGTCTGCCCAAATGAAGCCAAAAGATATTCAGCAAGGACAAAGACATTGGCAGAGAGAGGGCTGGCATGTTCTTCTGCTGGTACAGAGCGATGCAGCTGTGTCTCTGTTCAGCAAGTGGTATTTATCATGTAGAGAAAGTTAATACAAGGCACTTGCTAATGTATTGTTATTATCCATATTGCTTCCTTTACTGGCTGATTCATTTTCCATCACATTATACACCGCTCGATTCCATGGTTCTGACCAGCGACCACCATGCAATCCATCAGTGGTGGCCATGCTTGCACAATATAGGAAAAAGCTGCAAGCACGACCACCATTGCTGGATTGCAGGGTGGCTGTAACCATGAAAAACAAGCGGTGTATAATGTTATGGAAAAATGAAGGAAGCAATATGGATAATTGCAATACATTAGTAAGTGCCTTGTATTAGCATTTGTCATGTAGAGGAAGTTATTTGCTGAAGTGAGACAACCCCTTTAATCTTCGTTTTGTTCAATTTTTCTGTTTTTATGCAGTAACCGTATTTGTAAAACTGACTGCAGGAAATGCAGCTTGTTGCAGCTTTTAGCATGCCTTCACACGCAGCAGATTTTGCCGCAAAAGGATTCTGCGACTGGAAATTTCGGACCAGTGCTTGCTGCCAAAGCAACTAGATTAAAACAAATGGAACTGATTTTCAATAGCCGAAAGATTCTGCTACATGTGAAGACGCCCTTTTAGAATGTCATCATGTTTGCAAATACACGACAAACCATTGAAGATAACGAGGTTGTCCAGCTTTTTTACTTTAGAAAATTTCACCCCCAAGCCTACTGTGCCTGTGGTGAAAAAACTAAAAATACTTCACCCCACTGCTCCTTTCCAGTACCCTTCACAGGTCTTCTGGCCTCATTTGTAAACTTCCACAAGGATAGGATCATGTCCCGCCACTGCAGTGATATGCTGCTTGGAAGAGGCTAGTCATTGGCTGCAACGGCACAAGTGACCGCATCCATATGGAAGTTCAGATGGGGACTTGGAAGACCAGTGAAGGGAGGCGGAAAGGACGGGATCTCGTGTGGTTCCCTGCCCCCCTCTCTCACCTTTACATGTATAGACGACGAAGGGAAACAATTGTGATTGTGTTCCCAATCATTACTTTGTATAAACATACCCAATGTTCGGCTGACAAGCGAGCACATGATCTTCGACTGGTACTTATTGCAGGCAGAAATCTGCTTGTGTAAAAGGTGAATGGTAAATGTGAATTTGTTAGGCCATTCTCATTATTTCAAAATTGTGCAGACTGTTAAACTCAACATTCCTTACTTCTCCAAGTACTGGTTCCTCCAGCTCTACTTCTGTTCACCTGAATTGGAGCCGAGCTGCAGCAACCTGGCATGGCTGCTGCACAGTGGATGGGGTTGTGCTTCCGACTCCATTATCTGCCTTAGTTCTGGCGCCTGCTGTGAACAGCTGAGGGCCTATCCTACTGATCTGATATTGATTGGCTATGTAGAGGTTAAGTCATCATTATCTATAACACAGAATACCCCTTTAACTAAACCTAAGGCCCCAGTCACACCTGTGCTGTGATCTCTGGCAGTCTGCTGAATCCCTATTCATTATAATGGGATCAGGCTGCTTTACGGTATATAGATCTTTCAACTGGGCAAAAATGCTTTGTGTAGTATTATCTAGAAGACGGGATATATGCGACTGGGATCCAGTGACTGGAACAGAGTTCACAGCACAGATGTGTATCTGACCTAATGGAGCATTTCAGAAGGAATGGCAAGATCTTAAAGGGGTTGTCCGGGTTCAGAGCTGAACCCAGACGTACCCTTATTTTCACCCAGACAGCATGTTGGCATCAGAGCATCTCATGCTCCAATGCGCTTCCTCGCCCTGCGCTAGATTTTTTTTGTTTACAATAACACACCGCCCAGCAGTGTTCGGTGACGTCACCGGCTCTGATGGGCGTGCTTTAGCGCTGCCCTATCCATTTTACTTGCTAGGGCAGCGCTAAAGCCCGCCCATCAGTGCCAGTGACGTCACCAGGCTTCCTGGCAGCCCCATGGAGAGCCTGGTAAATCACTGGAACTCTTAAAAGTGCTATCGCGCCGGGCAAAGGGGAGTATTGGAGCATGAACTGCTCTGATGCTTCTGTCAGGGGGGCTGCCTGGGTGAAAATAGAGGTATGTCCGGGGTTCAGCTCTGAACCCGGACAACCCCTTTAAGACCCCTTTCACACGGGCGAGTATTCTGCTCGGGTGCAATGCGTGATGTGAACGCATTGCACCCGCACTGAATTCGGACCCATTCATTTCTATGGGGCTGTGCACATGAGCTGTGATTTTCACACATCACTTGTGCGTTGCGTGAAATTCGCAGCATGCTCTATATTGTGCATTTTTCACACAACGCAGGCCACATAGAAGTCAATGGGGCCGCGTGAAAATCGCAAGCATCCGCAAGCAAGTGCGGATGCGGTGCGATTTTCAGGCATGGTTGCTAGGTGATGATCGGGCTGGGGACCCGGTCTGTATTATTTTCCCTTATAACAGGCATGCTCAACCTGCGGCCCTCCAGCTGTTGTAGTTTTACAACAGCTGGAGGACGGCAGGTTGAGTATTCCTGCCTTATAAGATGGTTATAAGGGAAAATAATAGCATTCTGAATACAGAATGCAAAGTAAAATAGTGATGGAGGGGTTAAAAAAAAAAAAAAAAAGTCCCACTTGATCGTGTAGTTGTAAAGCTTTTGTAATGTTGAGCTGCCGGCTAAGGACCTGTGGTGACGTCATGGTAATGAACCATGTGATTGGACCATGTGATGAGCACAGTGATGTCACCACAGGTCTTTTGCCAGGTCCTGAAGATAGAACAGAGACCGGCAGCTATGGAGCAGGTAAGTTAATATTTATTTATTTATTATTATTATTATTTTTTTTAACCCCTCCATCCCTAATTTACTATGCATTCTGTATTAAGAATGCTATTATTTTCCCTTATAACCATGTTATAAGGGAAAATAATAAAATCTACACAACACCTTCTCACGTGGGTGCAAAACGCATTAGAACGCTTTGCACTCGCGCAGTAAAATCACGCATTTTACCGCAACGCACCCGCATCTTATCCGGGCAAAAAACATGACGCCCGTGTGAAAGAGGCCTAAGAGTTGTCTTTTTAGGTTTGATGTCAATAATTCTAGTAGCAACCAGCAGTACTTTTAATGCAAACCTATTGTATAATACATACGGCAAATCGGAACCAGCACAAAATGTTCAGTTTATTTGAAATCTCTTCTATGTACAGATGTGACGTTCTGTTTTTGTTATATGTAGATTATAGCTCTATATAAACTGGTAAGAAAATATATATTATAATTTTTTTATTTATTAATATTAATCTGTCTATTTAACTAGAGACGATCTCCAGCACCACAACTGTTTAGAAAACAGCAATGCATTTATTTTATAGTACATTCCATATGCTATGTATTTCAGTCTCATTGTTTCTCATCTGGTTCTTTCGCAGTTATCAGCGCCTCCTGCTGCATGCTGTGTGTCAGTACATGGATCTGGCCTCTGCCAGTAAGAACTCTGGGATTTGTGTGGGATGTAGATTGGGAAATCTTCAAATGCAGTTATGGTGCCTGGGACGGGATGCTTCATGATTTGTACTAAGCCCTGCTGTATTACTGAAGCGTGAGATTTGATTATATTAGCGGTATTCAGTACTCCAGCATGATGCCATCAGTCTGTATTCTCTTGTTGCAGTCTAGGCACCGGGCATCCCATGGGATGCTGACAATTGGCTTTACTACATATGTTTTTGCAGTGCACCATGAGTAGGGATGAGCGAACTTGTGTTTTCAAGTTCGAAATACAAGGTTCTGGTTATCTAAGAATTCATTTTATGGTCCATGGTAGCAAAAGCCATAAAGGAATGATTAAAGACCAAAGATGACCCGAACCTTGTACGCCGAACTTGAAAACAGAAGTTCGCTCAACACTAACCATGAGAATAAAGGCTCCTGGGACCTTGCCAGCAGGACAAATGACTATGAGGGCTATCCGTGTGAAGGAGGTCTAAATTGGGATGTGATACTGTCACCTAATAAAATAAGACCTCTTTTATAGTTATACTAGTCAGCGCATTTACACCCCAGCTAATTGATACAGTTGTACCCGCTAAACAGTCCCTCAAAGTCCCAAAAGGGAGATGTAAGGAAAGTATTTTCTGTTTCTGTGGAGTCCTAGCTTGTATCACATGGTTCCTTCCAGTCAGTCAGCAGCTCTTAAAAGGAATCCCATCATGTGATGCAGTCTGTGACCCCCTATTTTTCAAGTGGTGAAAATCTGCCCAAAATTGACCTTTTGGCATGTTCATGCTGCATGTTAGAAGTTTACAATGGTGGCGTTTGATCTCATGACTAGCGTTGAGCGAACTTGTGTTTTAAGTTCAGCGTCTAAAGTTCGGGTTATCGAAGAATCGCGTTATGGCTTCCGCTATTACGGACCATAACGAAATTTAGAATCCATAACGCAATTCTTCGATAACTCGAACCCGAACTTTAGAGCAGCAGCCATTCAGAAGTGCCCAGATTTCCAGTAAATTAAATATCTCATTGGGGTTCAGTGCCCCTGTAGAACTAGTCCATTTTGTTCTGGAAATTATTGGTTATCGTGGACACGTCAGTAGGCCATACTTGCACTACATTGACTAACTCTCACCAAAGTATACCTATCATTTTATCAAGCAAAGTGCCATGTCAGAAGTTTTGATAATTGGAGTGGAGGAGTCAAGACCCCCACCAATGACTAAAATAAAGGGGCAGAAGCACTCAGCTGAGCATTGTGTCCATTCTTTCTTCTGCTCTTCTCTCACTGAAGAACAGAGGGAACCTTGTACTGAGTCACAGAATGAAGTCTAGCTGAGATGATCAAAAATGAGCTGAACTTCTGTCCTTTTATTTTAGTGATTTTGATGGGGCCTCAACACCTGAAGCCAATGTAAAAAGTTTGTTAAAATGATAGGTACCCTTTAGGCCTCATGCACACGACCGTGCCATTTTTTTGCTGTCTGCAAATCGCGGATCCGTAAAAAACGGAAGGCGCCAGTGTTGCCTTCTGCAATTTGCGTAACGGAAGCCGGCAGTATAAATGCCTATTCTTGTCCGCAAAGCGGGATCAAGAATAGGACATGTTATATTTTTTTTTTTTGCGGGGCCGTGGAACGGAGCCACGGATGCGGACAGCACACTGAGTGCTGTCCGCATCTTTTGCGGCCCCGTTGAAATGAATGGGTCCGCATCCGAGCCGCCAAAACGGCGGCTCAGATGCGGCCCCAAACAATGGTCGTGTGCATGATGCCTTAAAATGTCAATTATCACAGCCGAAGGTAAAAAAAAAAAGGTTTTTGTCTGAAATAGATTTGAAGTTCACTGCCTGACCAGACTGGAAAAGCAAAATGAAAAATGAAAAAACTTTATTTGGTTATAATGAAAAAAAGATACTGAAGCCCCTGTGGCTATTTCAACTTTCAGGCTAGATGAAGTGTTTGGAGTATGCAGGCCAGTATAGGTGTGTGTCCCCGATGTGATAATAGAGACCACACTCCTAAATTGTATTGACTATTGGTCTACGGGATGCTAGCCAAAGCAAATATAATACATCTCTATAAACCTAGTCAAGCATCCCATTCGCTCCATATAACTGACCAAGGGAGAGACCGTTACACATAGACATCAGACCCCTCTTTGGTAACACACAGTCAGAGGGAGGCTGGCTTTAGGTCTGTATTGTACTGTAGGGGCTGTTTTATTGCCTTCACAGACCCATCAGCCATTGCTTTCTGCCATACAACTATTGCTCCAGGTTCTGCTCAGATGAGTGTCTGTCACATTGCTTGCTACAAGAACTAGCTGTAGATACAAAACGCGTTTCCACACTATTGTTTACAGTGTTTCATCAAGAGTTTGCCCTAGAGACTAGTGCCTTAGCAATCAGAGGAACGCTGGCCGCATTGGTAACCTGCAGCACAGCCGCCGACACTCATGTGGCTTTGATGGCCATCGTAGATGGCCACACGAGGACCGGAGGCTGTGCTGCACTACATCTAGCCTGGAAGTTGAGATGGCTACAGGGGGGCTTCAGTACCCTTTTTTATCATTATAACTAGTGTTCTTTATTTTTCTTTTACCGTCTGGTCAGGCAGTGAGTTTCTAACCCTTTAAATGTCACCATAGATGATTGTAGGTGTCAAGGCCTATTAAGTATAATAAGGGGTTTTTCCCATTTCATGATGTTTATGACTTCTCTTCAAGATTGGTCATCATCATCAGATCGATGGTCTGACTCAAGGCACCCCTATGGGGCCGTGGCAGTCTTGCTAGTGCTGCATCCTCTTCAGTGTTTACCTATATTGTAGTGATGGCGCGGTGTAATTACAGCTTCCTCTCCTATTTAAGTGAATAGGATGAACAGCTGAAATTGCACTGCCGCTACCAAGAGGATAGCGTGCAGGAAAACATAGATGAGGACATGAGCGCTGCGGCCCTTTCAACCAGAGGAACGGTGGGGGTGTCGGGAGTTGAACCCCTATCAATATGGAACTGATGTCATGAATACCATGAAATTGGATCAACCCGTTACTATGAATTGGGTTAAGCATCAAACCAGCAGTTAGAGACCTTGCCTACTTTGAATGGAGAAGAGCCTCTGACAGAATATACCACCGCAAGCATGGCTGAAGTGGTGTACAGTACCCACAGCTCTAGTAAAAGGCTGTGTGCCAGCTTGTTTAGCCCCTGAATAAAGCACCCCCATCTCATGACAGTATCACTTTAAATGCTTAGATCCACGAGAATATGAGACTGATGAATACTATAATGGTTGGTTCATTTTCTTTTTTTAATTACCCTTTTTAACCTCTGTCTAGGTTCCAATTTCGATGGCAAACGTCAGATGCGTGTGGTCAACAGGAACAGAGAGTTCTGCCCTCCAGAATTGCTGCTTTCATCCTACCTCCAGTTGAAATGCTGATGCCAGCCCTATACTTGAGGAGTTAGGGTACATTCACACGACCGTGTGTAATCCTTTCCATTTTGCAAACCACGAATAACGGAACAGTGTGTCTGCATTTTGCGGACAGAATGACTTGTGTTTATGTTTCGTATGTTTTCTGTTTTTTACGGTCTGCAAAAAAGGAAGGGGAAAAAAAACTAAAACATTATTAATTCATAGTTAAGGAAATACGTAAACGGATCCGCAAAAACGGATGCCATATGGAAACCATTCTGTATGTCATCCGCAATTTGCGCATCCATTGACTTTAATGGGGCTGTGGACTGATCTGTGCGGACAATAGTAGTACAAGCTTCATATTTTTACTAGAAATGCGGAAACACGGATGCGGACATGTTGTCCGCACATTTTATTCACCCATAGTTATGAATGGATCCACATCTATTCCGCAAAATGCGGATCGGAAGCGGCTAAAATTATACAGTCGTGTGAATGTACCCTTAAGGTGCCTTCACACGCTGCAGATTTTGCAGAAAATCAGTTCACCTGAATGAGACTTGCAGAAATACATGTTCTTGCCGCCCAATTTAAATGAATTTTATTTTCATTTATTTTATGCACTTATATATAGCTTCTATAGTGCTGTCCCCAATGGGGCTCACAATCTAAGTTCCCTATCAGTCTGTCTTCGGATTGTGGGAGGAAACCGGAATACCCGGAGGAACCCCACGCAAACGCAGGGAGAACATACAAACTCCATGCAGATGTTGTCCGTGGTCGGATTCGAACCCAGCGCTGCAAGGCACCGTGCTGCTGGAACAGATTTTTAGTTGTGGAAAACTAAACCCGTCTACCAGCAGCATTGTTCTTTATTACTCCGCACAGTGTGTTATTACTCCGCTGTGACCTGCTCTTCTCTAAATGTCAGATATTCTCACACGCTCAAAGCAACAAATGAAGCAAATCAGAGATGTTATATAGAATTGTAAATGTGTATTTGTATAGCCGGCTGCACAAGCAGATAAAAAATTGACAAAGCCAAACCATTGTGTGTGGCTGGGCCACGTGGGATTATGGAGACGTCGTAGTCATCAGTGAAGTGTCTAATATTTAAATATACTTCTGTACATGTAAAGTATTTCTTCTTCTTAACAATTTACCTGTTTCAAGGGCTTTTGACCCCATAGTAAATTGTACCTTATCACTTTAATATGCCAGAAGTTACCGATTGCTGGGACTTTGACTTCAGAGGCCGCCTCCGAACTTCTAAAGGAGGAGTCACAGAAGCACAGCACCAGCCTGGGAGGAACTGGTCGTTAGGCTGCTTTATTACCATGTTATGGTTGTGTATACTGTTCGTACAGTATTACAGAAGAAGCAGTCTGTCATACAGAATGACATTGTGAATTTATACGGACAGAGGGGGTCATTTATCAAACTAGTGTAAAGTAGAACTGGCTTAGTTGTCCATAGCAACCAATCAGATTCCACCTTTCATTTTGGACAGCTCCTTTGGAAAATGAAGGCATCTGATTGGTTGCTATGGGCAACTAAGCCAGTTCTACTTTACACCAGTTTGATAAATGGCCCTCAGAGTTCTTAATTCAGTGATTCTTTGTTTAAAAAGTTTGTATAGTCACTTTCTTCCTGTTTATTCGAGGTTATGAATGATTATTGAGTCTTAAAGCAAGGCTTGCATGCAGCTGGCAGGTGCTAACTAACCTACAATAAATGGGTTCAGAGAAGATGGATTTTGTCTTTTATTGAGTGTGTTATGCTACCCAGCACCATGTCATGGACTGTCTCAATGCAATTTTTTGTCTTTTATATAATTTTTTTTTTTTTTTTTTTTTTTAAAGGGATATTCCAGTTATCTCAAGTTATCCCCTTGCCACAGGATAGGGGATAAGTATAAGATCGGTGAGGAGTCCAACTCCTGGGACTTCCACTGATCATAAGAACCATATCCCGCAAGGCCACCCAAAATGAATGGAGTGGCAGAGTACAGTGTTCATCTATTTCCGGCAGTCTCAGTGAGAATAAATGGAGCGGCATGACACAAACTTGGTTCTGCTGGATATGGGTCTAACAATCAGTGCAGGTTCCAGCCGTCTCTAATCTAATAGCCATCCCCTAAGTTCTGGGAAGGGGATACCTTGATATAACTTAGGGGTGGGCGGTATAGGCGATATAGATGATATGCAATATAAATTCCGATGGTTGCCAATCGGAGCCCCAGCATTACACTGCTGGGACTCCGATCGGAACTGCTGCTGCCACCAATGATGTGGGGGGGAAAGGGGCCCCTGCCACCAATGATCAATACTAGGGAGGGAGGGGAGCACTGCCCACTGCCACCAATGATCAATACTAGGGAGGGGAGCACTGCCCACTAACACCAATGATTAATACTGGAGAGGGGGGGGGGGGTTGAGTTACAAGAGGGGGCTGATAAGAGGGAGAGGCTGGGGGGCACATGAGAGGCTGGCTGCCATGGTCAGCTCCCTGCTGTTGTGTGCACAAAGCACAGGGCAGCAGGGAGAGTGTGACGGCCTATTCACCCTAATAGAGCTCTATTAGGGGGAATTGGACAAGGGTTCTAGCCCTTAAGGGGGCTAATAGTTATTAAATAAAAAGTAAAAAAAAAAAAAAGTTTAAACCCCCCCCCCCCCCCCCAAATATAGAAAACAATATATCGCATATCGCACATGCTTAAAATTATATTGCAATATAGATTTTAGGCCATATCGCCCACCCCTAACCATTATATTCCATTAAGGGTCCATTCACACGTCCGCATGAATAGGTCCGCATCCGTTACGCAATTTTGCGGAACGGGTTCGGACCCATTCATTTCAACGGGGCCGCAAAAGATGCGGACCACACTTCTGTTCTGCAGTTTTGATAAATCTTCCACAGAGTATACCAAGGGAATTGAGACCCACAATCAGAACCCCCCCTAAATTCCTGTTTACACCTAGTCCTCAGATATGTGCGCAATGAACAATTGTGGTCTTGATGTTGTGGTATGCATAACGTACCATGTCATCAGCTGTGACCACTGTCCCTTTTTCTGTATTGATGTAGTCTGCGCCAGTAGACCCAATTGTATTAATTATGTTGTAACCCCTTAGTGACCAGTCTGTTCTGGGCTTTAGTGACCAAGTTATTTCTTTTATTTTATTTTTTTCATCGTCACCTTCCAAGAGCTATAAGTTTATGGTTCATTCGATGTAGCTGTAGGATTAGGTCTGGATGCGTTGCGAATGCGTTCAGTGAAAACTGCGATTTCGCAAACAGTCATTCAGTTTTGTCTGCGATCACTTTCAGTTCATATCGCGGGTGAAATGCGATTTAATGCATTTTGCACGGGCGTGATAAAAAACTGAAGGTATACATCACATCACGCATTGCACCCACACAGAATACTCACTCGTGTGAAAGGGGCCTTAGAGTTCTGGAATGTATTAGATGACACTGACCTAATGCTGTCAGTATTATCCAATATATTCCAGACCTCTAAGGCCTCTTTCACACGGGCGTCAGTTTTTTTGCCCGGATAAGAGCCGGGTGCGTTGCGGGAAAATGCGCGATTTTTTTCTGCGCGAGTGCCAAACATTGTCATGCGTTGCACTCGCGTGAGAAAAATCGCGCATGTTTGGTACCCAAACCCGAACTTCTTCATAGAAGTTCGGGCTTGGGATTGATGTTCTAAAGACTGTATTATTTTCCCTTATAACATGGTTATAAGGGAAAATAATAGCATTCTGAATACAGAATGCATAGTAAAACAGCGCTAGAGGGGTTAAAAAATAATAATAAATAATTTAACTCACCTTAGTCCACTTGCTCGCGAAGCCCGGCATCTCCTTGTGTCTCCGCTGCTGATGAACAGGACCTGGGGTGAGCTGCTCCATTAAATACAGGTTAAGGACCTTCGATGACGTCACTCCGGTCATCACATGGTACGTCACATGATCTTTTACCATGGTGATTCACCATGGTAAAAGACCATGTGATGACCGGAGTGACGTCATCGAAGGTCCTTAAGCTCTATTTAATGGAGCAGCTCACCCCAGGTCCTGTTCATCAGCAGCGGAGACACAAGGAGATGCCGGGCTTCGCGAGCAAGTGGACTAAGGTGAGTTAAATTATTTATTTTATTTTTTTAACCCCTCTAGCGCTGTTTTACTATGCATTCTGTATTCAGAATGCTATTATTTTCCCTTATAACCATGTTATAAGGGAAAATAATAATGATATGGTCTCCTAGCAACCATGCGGGCAAATCGCACGGCATCCGTACTTGCTTGCGGATGCCATCCGATTTTCACACACCCCATTCACTTCTATGGGGCCTGCGTCACGTCAAAATCTGACAATATAGAGCATGCTGCGATTTCAACTGAACGCACAAGTGATGCGTTAAAAACATCGCTCATGTGCACAGCTCCCTGCTTGCTTCCGGTCCGCCCCTTTGCCGCTGGTTTCGTGCTGTCCGCTGGCGCATGCGCACAACATGAAGCAACGCCGCTTCCCACATTGGGCATCGTAGTGCGTATGCCCGGGCCGGCGCTGAACTGCGCACGCGCCGGATCTCGGCCGGTACTTGGGATGATGAAACAGCCTTATAGGGCGGGACCAGCAAGAGGCTGGGGAGGGTTAATATGAAAAGAAGGCAGAGCAGCCTGGGCACCTACAACAAGAACCCTGCCCCTGGGCACCTGCGTGCCCTCATTTGCATATAGATAAAACTATGTTTTTTCAGCTGGTGAAAGTCAGAAGAATACAACAAAGGTACCATTGGAATCTTGTGTAGTTGTGCTAGAGCGCCATGTAAGTAATTTATATTGTCAAATTTTGGTGACAGACTCCCTTTAACTGCTAATTAGTGTTGATCGAGCACCAAAGTGCTCTGGTGCTCGAGTAGTACACCTCTGGATGCTCTGGTGCTCTACCGAGCACAGTAGAAGTCAATGGGAGAACCAGAGCATTAAACCGGGCACCCCCTGCTCTGAAGAGGGGAGGGGGTCTGGTTCATAGGAAAAGGTCAGAAATTGATGGAAACACCACTGAAATGGTTTGGGAACAGCATGGGGAGGATGTCTGGATGCATCTTGGACTCCCAGGTCGCTGCTGGGAATGATGTTGTCCGAGTAGTACTCCACTTTTACAGACTGACGACAATACGCACAAAACCGAAGATAAAATCGATTTTAGAGGACAAAATTCTTAGGAAACATTCTTTCCTGTATATTTACTTGTATATATAGTGCAAGTTCTGCCAAAAATTACAAGGACGAGGCACTCCGATACAACCTGTATATCACATAAAGGAGGGCCTCATTCACATTGTGGCATAATTGTTCAGGTAGTGGTACTCCTACACTCAAAGCTTATGCACTAAGTGAAAGGGCTGCCAAAAATTATGAGGAACCAACACTACAATATACCCTTTGTTACACATAAAGGAGGGCATCATACACACCCTTGAAAAATTATGATTGATTGGCCTGCTGGTGACCCTCAAAAACATTAGGGGTGAGGGCCTGCTGCTGAGCTGACCATCTAAAACATTAGGGGCGAGGGCCTGCTGCTGAGCTGACCATCTAAAACATTAGGGGTGAGTGCCTGCTGCTGAGCTGACCATCTAAAACATTAGGGGCGAGGGCCTGCTGCTGAGCTGACCATCTAAAACATTAGGGGCGATGGCCTGCTGCTGAGCTGACCATCTAAAACATTAGGGGCGAGGGCCTGCTGCTGAGCTGACCATCTAAAACATTAGGGGCGAGGGCCTGCTGCTGAGCTGACCATCTAAAACATTAGGGGCGATGGCCTGCTGCTGAGCTGACCATCTAAAACATTAGGGGTGAGTGCCTGCTGCTGAGCTGACCATCTAAAACATTAGGGGTGAGGGCCTGCTGCTGAGCTGACCATCTAAAACATTAGGGGCGAGGGCCTGCTGCTGAGCTGACCATCTAAAACATTAGGGGCGAGGGCCTGCTGCTGAGCTGACCATCTAAAACATTAGGGGCGATGGCCTGCTGCTGAGCTGACCATCTAAAACATTAGGGGCGATGGCCTGCTGCTGAGCTGACCATCTAAAACATTAGGGGTGAGTGCCTGCTGCTGAGCTGACCATCTAAAACATTAGGGGTGAGGGTCTGCTGCTGAGCTGACCCTCTTAAACAGGGCTTGACAAATTTCCTTGGAATCTAGGAGCCAGCTAAAAAAGTTAGGACCGTTTTTTTTTTTTTTTTTACCCTTTTATAAAGCCTTATTTTCCATTACGCCCCATGACAGCACCTGTGAGAGATCCTCCTCCCTCCGGACAGGAAACAGGAACTTCCCAGATCTTTAAATTGGTCCCGTGCCTTCTACCTTCAGTTCTTTCCTGTTTCCTGTCCAGGGACAGGAGGATTTCTTTCCAGGTCTATTCCTTGGCTGCAGGACCTCTAGGGTTAAGACCGAAACCTAGTGGAGGTACCTGTCGGCGTAAGTCTCCACTAGGAGCCGCTGAGAAGCCCGGCGTCTGGTCCCTTCTTCGGAGCCATGGGGGGATACCTGGGCTGCCTCGTGTCCCTGCCTGCCGGCGAAGTTACGGCATGAGGGGGGAGGTGCGTCTTCCCCTCTCATTGAGGCTGGCTGTGTGGACGTGCGCGTCGCACCGGAAGTGACGCGTGCGTTCCATCGGCCGGAAGGGGAGGAGCCTAACATGGGGGCGCTGCGCGGCCCATTTGAAAAAGGGAACGCCGGCCAGCCGGCGTGGTGGTGAGTGGCAGCAGGAGCGATCGGGACGCAGGCGGCAGCTACAGCCCTCAATTGGCCCCCCTTTACGCAGCATTATGATGCAGGAAGTAGGGGATGCACAACAGCGCACCGACGGACAGGAGCAGCTTTTGGAACCAAGCATGGTACTCCTGGGGGTAAGAGGGGTTAACCCCCACCATCTCCCTTTGGGGAGTTTGTTTTTATGGTCAGGTTAAGCTGATGGGTTGTTTTATTAAATGCAGGCTAAAGAGCACCCAAAGAAAGCTTCCCACAAAAGAGCTAAGGAGTGCGGAATTTGCAAGAGGAAGCTGGATCCATCTTACTCCAAGACATGTTGTCAACCATGTCTGGATAAGTTAGTGGCCGAGGAGTCGCCATCTTTATTACAGAGTATCCAGAATTTAGTAAAAAATGAAGTCCGTTCGTCAGTAGAGGAGCTTAAAAAATCCCTGCCTAGCTCATCCAGGCATAGGAGGCCCCAGGTGGTAGCGGAGGATACGGTGGACTCTGGGTCTGAGGAAGGCGCTATTGCAGACTCGGATTCCTCTTCTGAGGATTTGACAGGGAAGCCGTTGTTTAGAGTAGAAGATACGGACCTGTTATTGAAGGCGGTTAGATCCACGATGGAGCTTGAGGAGGAAAAGGAGTCCAGGTCTAGACCAGAGCTAATGTTTGAGAGCCTAAAGCCTAAAAGGTCTAGGGTTTTCCCCATTCAGGACTGTATCAAGGATCTGATTAAACGTGAATGGGAGAAGCCCGATAAAAAATTCTTTATCCCTAGAGCGGTCAAGAGAAAGTACCCCTTCGATGATCAGGAAGTGTCAGCTTGGCAGGAGGTACCGAGGGTAGACGCTCCCGTAGCCAAGATAAATAAGAAGTCAGCTCTCCCATTTGAGGATCTAGGGTCCCTTAAAGATCCCATGGACAAAAGGGCTGATGCTTACCTAAGGAAGAACTGGGAAGCTTCCACTTCTGCCTTTAAGCCAAATATAGCGACTACCTCGGTGGCTAGGTCATTAAAGCTCTGGTTGGAGGAATTAGAGTCTCATATAGAGAATAAGACTCCTAGGGATCAGCTGCTGCAGGCGATACCAACTATGTCCAGTGCAGTGGACTTTATCTCTGATGCCTCCGCTGACGCATTGAGGCTTTCCGCTAGGGCGGCTGCACTCTCCAATTCGGCCAGAAGGTCGTTATGGTTGAAAGGGTGGAAGGGCGATGTAGCTTCAAAATCTAAACTTTGTGCCTTACCTTGCCAAGGGGGCTTTCTATTCGGATCAGCCTTAGATGACATTTTAGATAAGGCATCCGATAGGAAAAAAGGTTTTCCAGCACCGTCCTTTCCTAAACAGGGGAAGCCTTTTCGGAGTAATGAAAGAAGGAAGGCTTTTGGGGATCAAAAGAAAAGGAGGGAGTGGAGATCTGATAAATCAAAAAGTGTGCTGTTTAAATCCAGACCTCAAGCCTCAAGTTCCACTCAACAATGACGCCAGACCCCAAGTGGGCGGTCGTCTTTCTTTATTTTTTCCAGCCTGGCGAAATATTACCGCAAGCGCTTGGGTAAAGGATATTATAAAGGAAGGCTATCGCCTAGACTTCAAGAGACTACCGCCCAGGACTTTCAAAGTTACTTCATTGAACCAAAATTCTCCAAAACAGGTGGCGCTTTTGGAGGAAATAAACAGCCTCCGGGAAAAGGCAGTCCTTGTTCCAGTCCCAGAGGACGAACAAGGAGAGGGATTTTATTCAACCCTATTTCTGGTCCCCAAGCCCAACGGAACGTTCAGACTGATTATAAATTTGAAGGGTCTCAACCAGTATCTGTCCTATCAGAAATTCAGGATGGAGTCCATCTCCTCCACGGTCCTCCATCTGTTCCCCAACTGTGTGATGGCCTCAATAGACATAAAAGATGCCTACTACCACGTGCCCATCCATCCCTTGTCCCAAAGATACCTGAGGGTGGCAGTGAAGATAGGGGAGTCAATTGTTCATTTACAGTTCAGAGCTCTTCCTTTCGGGGTATCACAGGCGCCGAGGCTCTTCACGAAGCTGATGGCGGAGGTAATGGCAGAAGTAAGGAGGTCGGACATCATTATAGTCTCATACCTGGACGACCTTCTCTTGGTAGGGCAGTCCCCAGAGCAGCTGGAATCTCACATACAGAAGGTCCTGGGGATCCTGACGAGCCTGGGCTGGCTAATAAATTGCGACAAATCATCCCTGATTCCAACATCCAGATGTGTTTTCCTAGGCATCCTGTTAGACTCTCAGACTCAGAAATCTTATCTTCCAGCAGTCAAGAAGGAGGGGATTCAGCAAAAGATCAGGTCCTTCAGCAAGATCAAAGAAGTCCCCCTAAGAAAAGCGATGTCTATTCTGGGTCTGATGACGGCCTGTATTCCAGCAGTGAGGTGGGCCCAATTCAGGTCCAGAATACTGCAATGGCTCATTCTGTCCAAATGGGATGGGAGGTCGCTATCCCTAGATCACAAGATTGTGGTCCCGGGGTCAGTAACCCGATCCCTAGCTTGGTGGCTAAAGGCTTCGAACCTCGATCAGGGGGTAGAGTGGGTGAGACACGACCCATTAATAATAACTACCGATGCAAGCCCTTGGGGATGGGGGGCCCATTCAGTTTTGGGGTTTTTCCAAGGTCCTTGGTCAAAAGACCAGGGTGCTCAGTCCCAAAATGCCAGGGAGTTAAGAGCGGTCCTGTGCGCACTAGAGAAGAGTCTCCCCTTTTTGTCTCAAAAACATGTCAGGATCCTATCAGACAACGCCTCGGTGGTGGCTTATATAAACAAACAAGGGGGGACAAGATCCTATCAACTAATGGAGCTGGCATCCAGGATTTTCTCGTTAATGCAGGGGAAAGCTCTGTCTCTCTCGGCCGTTCATCTGAAAGGCTCAGAGAATCTCCAGGCGGACTTTCTCAGCAGACACAGATTCAGTCAGGCAAATTGGTGTCTGAATCAAGAAGTGTTTCACCAGATACAGGCCCTATGGGGATCTCCTACGATAGATCTATTCGCCTCGGGGGAAAACAAAAAGTGCAAAAAGTTCTTTTCTCTCAGCAGGGAGGATCAGTCGATAGGCACAGATGCGCTCTCACAGACGTGGGGGAAGGGACTAGTCTATGCGTTTCCCCCCATCAGCCTATTGCCCAGAGTGATCCAGAAGATCAGGGGAGAGCAGGCGACTGTGATTCTAATAGCACCTTTTTGGCCCAGAAGAGTCTGGTTTGCTTGGTTGAGGAGACTATCGATAGCAGATCCCTGGGTGCTTCCAGAAAGACAGGACCTATTATATCAGGGCCCTCTACATCATCCGGAAGTCAAGAATCTCCATCTGACAGCTTGGATTTTGAGAGGTCTTTCTTCAGGTCTAGGGGCCTATCAGAGCAGGTCATCGGGACTCTCCTAGCTAGTAGGAAAAAAGTCACCTCCGATATCTACCTGAGGGTATGGAAAACCTTCCTTCGGTTTGCAGGTCCAGGCTTAGACTTGAACTCGCCCAACATCCCGTTAATTTTGAACTTTTTGCAGGAAGGCCTGAACAAAAGACTTAAACCCAGCACTCTCAAGGTGCAGGTCTCGGCACTGAGTGTCCTGTTTGACTTTCGTTTGGCCTCTCATCCTTGGGTCAAAAGGTTCATTAGGGGGTCTTCTAGACTTTGTCCTGTAGTTAGATCTAAGTCAGCCCCATGGGACCTTAACCTGGTTCTTTCTGCTCTAACCAAAGCTCCGTTCGAGCCTCTGGGGGACATCTCCTTAAAGATGCTGTCCTATAAGACTGTATTTTTAGTGGCCATTACATCTGCCAGGCGTGTTGGAGAGCTGTCCTCTTTGTCCTCTTCCCCTCCATATACCCAGATTCTGGAGGATAGGATTGTTCTCAGACCAGACCCTGCGTTCCTGCCCAAAGTAGTGTCGGAGTTTCATAGGTCTCAGGAGATAGTTCTCCCTTCCTTTTGTCAGGACCCAAAGAATGAAGGAGAGAAATCCTTTCATACTTTAGATGTTAGGAGGAGTGTCTGTGAGTATTTAGAATCTACAAAGGACTTTAGAAAGACCCCGCAGCTCTTTGTTCAATTTCAGGGTCAGAACAGGGGCTCCAAGGTTACAAGCCGTACCTTAGCCAGATGGATCAAAAGAGCGATAGGTTTGGCTTATTCACTATCAGATTGTCAGGTCCCTTCAGATTTTTCAGCCCATTCCACCAGGGCAGTAGCCTCTTCCTGGGCAGAAAAAGGGTGCGCTACCATAGAACAGATCTGTAGGGCTGCAACGTGGAGTTCCCCCTCTACGTTTTACAAACACTACAGGTTGGACCTTTCATCTGTGCAGGATATGTCCTTTGGGAGAAAGGTGCTGCAGGCTGCAGTCCCTCCCTAAGAGTTATCTAGTCTAGTCTCTCACAGGTGCTGTCATGGGGCGTAATGGAAATACTTCAATTACTCTTACCGGTAATATGTTTTCCATGAGCCCATGACAGCACCTACATAATTCCCCCCCTAAAAAAAAAAAAAAATATATAAAAAAAAAAAAAAAAAATATGTATATATATATCTATATATATATCATTTTTTTATATATAGAGAATAATGGGAAAAAAGAGAAGTCTACTCTTTAGTTTGGTGCCAAAGAAGAGATATGCCTGGCATATATTTGGCGCAGAGTTTTTGTCTATTATGTTTTCTCGCCTATGTTGTTAGTTCTCACTATATATAGGTGTGTTGCTGGTCCCAGGAATCTTGTCAAATACTGAAGGTAGAAGGCACGGGACCAATTTAAAGATCTGGGAAGTTCCTGTTTCCTGTCCGGAGGGAGGAGGATCTCTCACAGGTGCTGTCATGGGCTCATGGAAAACATATTACCGGTAAGAGTAATTGAAGTATTTTCAGCTACAAAAATAACACCTCTTAAATTAACATATAAAGAAGTCTAGAACCAAACAACATGGGCATTAACAAGATAATGAAAATAATATGATGTGACACACTAGATTATTTTTATGAAATAGATAAAAAAAATTCACTCACTTTTTGTGGCCATGAACATGCCTTGTATTTTTTGAATTAAAGTACCAATGGTCAACAGCCTTTGCAGGATCAAACTCCTTCACAGATGGTCCATTCGTGTTGATCATTAACAAATCACCTAAACTTTCTTGCTGCATTGATGATCTGAACTTATTTTTTTTTACAAAGTTCATTAAACTGAACCCTCTTTCACAACATGCGGTTGAGACAGGCAACACAGACACTATAGACAACAAGTTTCCCCAAACTGGATATCTGTGTTGGAGAGCGCCAAATCCAGAAGATCACTCAGTTTCTTCCCTTTGCCAAGGACTTTAAATTCATACCACTTATTGTGAATTGCATACATTTGTCATGCTTTTCAGGCAGTGAGAGTTGTTTCTGGAAATGACGCGCCAATGCTGTAATGTCATCAACCCCCATAGTCCTGATGGCAAGGCAAATGTATCAAACACCGCTGTGAAACGTTCAATTTTCCTCTGAGTCAGAAATCGCTCTTCCAGATATGCAACACCATGCTGAATCAATTTGTCTTTTTCATGTTGGATGGAAGAATTTGCAGTATGGCTGTATGTTTTGATACAGTCCTTTAAGTGATATTCCACTGATAAATCTCTCCTCGTGCTGTTTTGGCACATCTTTGAGTGAGTTTAACAATGAAATTGTGTTTTTCACATGCAACTCAACTGTGCTTAAGCAAAGCTCTTCCCTTTGAAATAAAAGGGAAAGGTTCTTAATAATTTCAAGGTAATCAAGCAGAAGCATGTGAACAAATTTACAATCGGTTAGTTTCTTTAAGAAACCATGTGCAACTGCAGAAGCGCTGTCTTTTTTCTGCAGCAACACTTTCAAGGTGGACCGTCACACATTTCCAGTCGTTGACGAGTGCAGAGACAGCACTGACTTTGCTCGACACCCATTATACCGTATGTTATGCAAGTACTGAAATTTCAGGATTTTTGCCTGGAAACTATCGGCTACCCGCTTCAGCTGTTGCAATCTCTTGGGTGAATACTGATAAAATTGGTACAGAGTCAAGTTCATCAATGTATTTTCAGTCTTTCACAGAGCTTAATACACTTAAATTTAATCTGTGTGCAGCACAGTGAATGCCAATTAAATGTGTGAGATTTTGCCGTACTTTCTGTACCAGTCCATTTTCAGCTCCAATCATGCTGGCAGCACCATCTGTACCAAATCCAATCAGTTTGCTTGAAGAAAGCCAGTCTTCAGGTCTTTAGTAATGGTTTCTAAGTACCCATCTGCAGTAGCCATTTCAAGAGGTAGGACTGATAGAAATACTTCATTAATCTTATTGTTCTTGATGTACCTGACATACAATATTAGTTTTTCGACGCTTCCTTTATCAGTTGATCCGTCTAGCATCAAACTGACATATTTCGCCTCCTTTAGCTCTCAGATTAGCTCGTTCCTTATAACATTTGCAATATGTGACATGAATTCCTTGCATCTCTTGCCATTTCCATACTCCTCTCTCCTAGCAATCCCTAGTTTCCCAGTCAGCTCTAGCAAACCTTCAAAATCTGTATATGGCTCATTTTTTATTATTTTTTTGCAATATAATAAGCCACATTAAATAGAAAGTTCATGTGGTTGAACATCTCTTGATCCATTTTCTTAACACATGCAGCCAATGGCGTAGCTTCTGGAGCCAAAAGAGCATCTTTTGCCTTTACACATTTTTCATGCTGGAGAGACTTTCCATGTGTTTTTTGAAGGTCTCCAGTTTAAAATGGTCCTGAAAACCCTTTCACACACTTAGATGCTTGGTCAGCAATCCCAGGGAAGGAAGCACAGATCTCACATATGGCTATACCCATGTTATGGTCAAAATTTAACCACGTGAGTTCCTTGCACCAATATTGCTTAAACTTCCTTTTTCCATCATTTTGAGAGTGACTTGTTGAAGAAATGACTTCCTGAAGAAATTTGTCATCTGCAGTTGCTTTGCATCTATAGATGTTGCAGCTTTTGCTGTATGCTTAATTTTTTTTCTGAAGTCCCAAACTAAGATGTTTGCATTTTTAGTACATTATTACTTAATTTTGGGGGCACGGTTTCCCCCAAAATAATTTCCTTTAAAAAAAAAGCACTGCACCCCTTCTTGTTAGTAACCCTGACTGTATCTTTACAGATGCACACAGGTTTACACAAACATTTCCCTCTCGGCTTTTGCCCATTAACTTTCTAAGATACCAAAGTAGATAAAACATTTATTTTTAATGCAAAATCAGTGAATCAACTTGCACGTGTCACATCGGGCTAATAAGTAACGTTTCCTTGTGGGTCCCCCTCTCCCCGTACAGTATAGCATCTTCCTGTGGCTGCCCCGTGCCAAATAACATGACCCATGAAGGATAGCAGCAGCACCTCACCAGTCACCATAACCAGTTCACAACATTACTGACGTTTCTCCGTGGTGAAAATCTATCAGATGTTTGTGGGAAATGCGTTGGTTTTATACCCATTTGCAGAACTGACATCATGCTTGGTTTCCGCTGACTGAAGAGGACTAGACAAATGAGTATTTCCCCTCACCCATGACGGCACTCTGTGCGACTCAGGACCTCCCATCAGGACAGGAAACCTGAGAAGATAAAAAAAGGACACACCTCCACCCAACACCAGTTCAGGTTTCCTGTCCTCTGGATGGGAGATCCTGAGAAGCAGCACTGCTGATGCTGAGGACGTACCTCCAAGACACCGGAGCTGGGGAAGGTCTGTGGCTGTATGCCGTGGGAAGGCCTATCCCTGGGGAGCGGTAGTTCTGTGGCCGTGCCGGAAGCCGCTCCCCATAAGTCTGCCTGCGCCTGCCCTCACTCCGGCCCTGCGGGGAGCCGCTGTGGCCGTGTTCAGGCGGCTCCCCATGCTGTTCCTCGCTCTCCCCGGTTCCAAGATGGCGTCCGTGCGCATGCGCGGGGCCGTCTCCTGAAGATGACGTCGCGGGGGCGGAGCTTCAGCCCTGCAGGACCCGGAAGTAGAGGCCGGAGCTCGTCTTTTAAAATACAAACACGGCGGCAGGTTCAGGCAGCCAGCTGGGGCACAATTTGGATGTGCCGTGTAGCGATCCTGGTTGTATCATGTCGGAGCCTACAGAAGGACGCGCTGAACCCCAGGAACCCTTGAGGCCTCCAAGTCCGGTATTGGTCTGAGGATGGGGAAAAAGGAAAGAAGCTTCAATGGGTGAGAGTGTTCCTTTTTATTTCTAATGTGGTGTTTCATATGATTGTCTCCTTTTAGATCCCTAATCCACCTAAAAAATCATCTTCCAAGACAAAGCACAGGGAATGTGCGGAATGTAAAACGTCCCTATCTGCATCTTATCAGAAGGCGTTATGCTCAACATGTATAGATAATCTGGTAGCAGAGCAGTCCCAGACCCTCACTAAGTCCATGAAGTCTATTATCAAGGCATCCTTTAAAGCATTCAGTAAAAGCCGTGCCAGGCCCCTAGATAAACCAGGGAGGGATACAGAGTATGACAGTATTGAGTTGGACTCATCCGACGATGGCGGAGAATCCGGACAACTATCGGACTCTTCGGATGAAGATTATTCAGGGAGATCCTTTTCCCCTGAGGATACGCAGCCATTACTAAAAGCGGTCAGAGCAACCATGCAGTTGGAAGACGTTAAGTAGACCAGATCAGTTGCGGACCAGGCCTTTCAGGCATTAGGCCCTAAAAAACATAGGGTCTTCCCTATTCATGAAAACATGCAAGCGATCATTAATAGGGAATGGAAAAATCCTGATAGAAAAATATTTTCTTAACCTCCTCGGTGAAAAGGAAATATCCTTATGAAGAAAAAGTTTCCTCCAGTTGGGATAGGGCCCCTACGGTAGATGCTCCAGTCGCTAAGATAGCTAAGAGATCTGCCCTCCCCTTTGATGATCGGGGTTGCCTTTCGGACCTGTTAGATAAGAAAGCAGATATTTACCTAAAACGGGCGTGGGAAACTTCCACTACTTGTCTTAGACCCGCAGTTGCAGCCACTTGGGTATCCTGGTCCTTAAGATTGTGGATTGAACAGCTAGAGGCACATCTTAAAGAGAAGAAGCCTAGGGAGGAAATCTTAGCTTCTCTTCCCACCTTTGCTAAAGCGCAGATTTGCAAACGGATGCTTCTACGGATGTTATGCGCTTTGCCGCCAAATCCTCAGCTATGACGAATGCGGCAAGAAGAGCTATTTGGCTTAGATCATGGAAGGGTGAGCAGGGGTCTAAGGCCAGACTCTGTGCCCTTCCGTGTGAGGGCGATAGATTATTTGGGTCCTCCCTGGATGACATCTTGGAGAAGGCATCCAACAAGAAAAAAGGTTTTCCGGTCCCTCGGAAGTCTCCCTTTTTTCGTAAACCCCAGTAGGGCTTTAGAAAACAGAGGGGTAAGCCATACGATAGGAAGGAAAGGGATAGATTTCCAAGAAAAACTAGAGGCTTCCTTTTGAAAACCCAGGATAGCAAACCAAAGGACAAGCAATGACGCCAGACTCCAGGTTGGGGGAAGACTCTCTGCCTTTCTCCCGGCTTGGGCGAATGTCACCCAGAACAAGTGGGTTTTGGGGGGGATAGAGGAGGGATTCAGGTTGGAGTTCCGCTCTTATCCCCAAGTCTTTTTCGCCTATACTCCAACTCCAAAGGATCCTCTAAAGTCCACAGTTCTGGAAGGAGAGGTTCAGTTATTGTTGGACAAAGGGGTTGTTTGCCAAGTCCCAAAGAAGGAGGAGGGCAGGGGGTTCTACTCCCCACTCTTTTTAATAAAGAAACCCAACGGTTCTTTTCGGATTATTCTGAACCTAAAACGGCTAAACAAATTCCTGAGATACAAGAAGTTCCGGATGGAAACTATAAAGTCGACTTTAGACCTGTTATACCAAGGTTGCTGGATGGCAAGTATAGA
Organism: Bufo gargarizans; assembly: GCF_014858855.1. NCBI lineage: Eukaryota > Metazoa > Chordata > Amphibia > Anura > Bufonidae > Bufo > Bufo gargarizans. The sequence continues at coordinate 367,016,948 of NC_058080.1, forward strand.
CTTAGAGGATGCCTATTATCACATCCCAATTCACTATTCCTCCCAAATATATTTAAGGACGGCTGTTCAAGTAAAGGGCCAACTTCTACACCTGCAATACAGGGCACTTCCGTTTGGGGTCTCTCAAGCCCCGAGAATTTTCACCAAGGTCGCGGCGGAGATGGTGGCATTCCTTCGATCGTCTGGGATAGTAGTTGTACCTTATCTGGACGATTTTTTGTTTGTGGCCCAGACAAGGGAGCAGTTACAAACAGAGCTCGTCCTGGTGTGCTCTCTGTTGAAGGATCTGGGGTGGAAGATGAATCAGGAGAAGTCTTATCTAACCCCTTCTCAAATTTGCACCTTTTTAGGAATGCAGCTAGATTCCACGGTTCAGAAGACATTCCTCCCTCAGAAGAAAGTGTCCTCAACAATAGAGCATGTGTGGTTCCTTTTCCGGTCCTTCCGATGTTCCATCAGAGAGGCGATGGCAGTACTGGGGCACCTGACGGCTACAATTCCAGCCGTACCATTCGCACAGATCCACACAAGACCGTTACAGTCGGACATTTTGAAGAATTGGAATGGTCTTCCTCAAACACTAGAGGAAACATTTAATCTCTCCTCCAGAGCAAGGTACTCCCTTCTGTGGTGGACGTCCGAGAAGAACCTCTCGGTAGGAATGCCTTGGTCCTTCCTGGAACCCATGCTGATAACGACAGATGCCAGTCCGTGGGGTTGGGGAGCTCATTCAGGGGGAAAATACTGGCAGGGAAGATGGGATTTAAGAACCCGGGACTGCACGTCAAATCGCAAGGAGCTCAAGGCAGTAGAAAGAGTACTAAAGGTGGCAGTTCCAGAGGTCTCCAACAGGAAGTTGGTCTTTTACTCAGACAATTCAACGACAGTGGCCTATGTAAATCATCAGGGCGGAACAAAAGTACCATCTCTAATCTTCCTTTGCCAGGAAATTTTCAAAATAGTAGAAGACAGGAACCTGGCCTTATCCGCAATACATTTGAAAGGGAAAGAGAATACGGTGGCCGACTTTCTAAGCCGAGTAGAGCTCAGTCAGGCAGAGTGGAGTCTGAACGAGGAGATTTTTTCCCAGCTTGTAACAAAGTTTGGGACCCCGTCTATAGACCTCTTTGCCACCCGGAAAAACAGAAAGACAAAGAGATTCTTCTCCCTAAATTATACAGAGAATCCTACAGCGGTAGACAGTCTGGCTCAGGATTGGAGCCAGGAACTCGGCTATGCCTTCCCACCTATTTCCCTAATTCCGCAGGTTCTGAAGAAAGTGCAGCGGGAGGGAGCCACCATAATTATGGTAGCCCCCAAGTGGCCCAAGAGAGTCTGGTACTCCACCCTCTTAAGCCTAGCCAGAAGCCCTCCCTGGGTGATTCCTCCAAGGGAGGATCTTCTCTCCCAGGGGACCGTATGGCATCCCAATCCGGGGATTCTTCAATTGGCAGTATGGAGATTGACAGGGACATCTGGTTGAAGAGAGGGCTTTCTAGCAAAGTTGTTTCCACCCTTCTAGGTAGTAAAAAAACTTCAACAGCTAGGAAGTATAATAGGGTTTGGAATGTCTTTTCTTCCTTTCTAGGTTCTAGCCCTGATCCATTTAGTCCTCCAGAAACCCTAAGATTTTAGACTTTTTAGAAGCGGGCTTAGACAAAGGGCTCAAGGCCTCCACCTTTAGAGTCCAGGTGTCGGCCTTGAGCTATTTTTTTTACTTCCAATTAGCAATCCACCCGTGGGTCAAGCGTTTTCTTTCTGCCGCTGCCAGAATCTGTCCTTCTGTTAGACCTCTTTCCCCTCCTTGGGACCTGAACAGGGTCTTGACGGCCCTAACCGATAGACCCTTTGAGCCCTTACTAGAGGTCCCTATTGACATCTTATCCATTAAAATGGCTTTCCTCCTGGCTATTACCTCTGCTAGGAGGATCTCGGAGATCCAGGCCTTCTCGGCATATCCGCCCTATACAATCATCCAGGATAACCAAATATTTATAAGGCACCTGCCTTCTTTCCTTCCCAAAGTTGTCTCCGATTTTCATAGGAGCCAAGACATTGTGTTGCCTTCCTTTTTTCCTAACCCATCCAATAGCTTGGAGGAAAAGTTTCATTGCCTGGACGTTAAGAGATGCTTGTTAGTCTACTTAGATGTTACGGCTCCTTGGAGAAAGGACGAGAATCTCCTGGTCCAGTTTTTAGGAGGAAATAAGGGGAAAAAAGCATCCCGCGGGGTTATTGCTAGATGGGTGAAGAAGGCCATAGCTAGAGCTTATATTTCCCTGGGTCTCCCCCCTCCTTCAGGTTTTGGGGCCCATTCTACTAGGGCAGTGTCTACCTCGTGGGCTGAAAGAGCTGATGTATCTTTAGCCCAGATTTGCAGGGCGGCTACCTGGAGCTCCCTGCATACCTTTCTTAAACATTACAGATTGCAGCTCCATTCTGATGCTTTTTGGGGGGAAAAAGTCCTTCAGGCTGTTCCCCCCCCCCCCCCTAGGTTCTACTTATAGTTTATCTCGCACAGGGTGCCGTCATGGGTGAGGGGAAAACAACATTGCTTACCGGTAATTGTTTTTCTCGATACCCATGACGACACCCGATATTTCCCTCCCCAGGTAGAGATATATATATATATATATATATATATATATATATAACACAGAAAAAACTGCGGCACTCCTTGAAGTAGAAAAATGTGCAATTTATTCACACATGTCAGCAGAGACAACGTTTCGGTTCTCTCCCAGAACCTTTTTCAAGTCAAGTGAACATAAAAAGTGCATATGTGCATATATAAATACATCATCACTTAGTGCCTAATTGATTCAACAACCAATGCAATAGCAGTGCACTCCCCATTGGGGGTAAGCTACAACTCATGTGATCAGTTCCTAAAGTTAACATTGATACCAATCTATCCTAAATACATGTAGGTGAAGTTTTTAAAAAAAATATATATTTCATTGAAATCCTCGTAATTACGTATACGTGCATACAATAAAGTGAACAGTGCAATTAAAATCATGACTGTAATACCTTCTTAAAGAGAGTTATGGAGAGAAATATCGGGAGAGGCGTCTTCTCTTGTATGGAGGCTCGCGCCACTGTTCCGCGTCTGCTACTCCCCACTGCGCATGTGTCAGTCCCTCTTCCCTCGTGACGCCGTACATAACCACCCTGCGTCACATCTGGGCGGAGTCCCACATGATGACGCTTGATCGGCCGCCCCAGCACCATCCCCGCACGCACTGCGTGCGAAACTGAGCTGCGCCAGTCGCACCGAGCCGCATCACTGGTCTGTAACCGCCATCTTACATTAGGGCATTCATCTGGGCAAAATATTACAACTCTGTTTTCCCATAGTTCTTCTCCAAACCTCTAATCCGTTATAGGCAACAGTCCACATAACATTTTAAACAATGCCTACAGACAATTAAGCCACATGTATAACATGAACATGACCATAGCTTCTATTAATTCACTACATACAGTATGCGATACACATCAAATCACAGGGCTGTGAACTTGAGACTAGCTGACCATTTCTCCCGTTACCCTAAATTCAACGTTTAGCCCTTAGCCCTATTGCCAGGAAAATTGATGCACATCTAACAGCTGCAGTACAGGATGGGACCATTGATAAACAACTTAAAGAGTTTTTGGTGGTGAAGTCTCCGGTTACACCCACTATATATGTATTACCAAAGATACATAAAAGGTTGGTCGATCCTCCGGGACGGCCAATAATTTCGGGCAGGAATTCGATTCTGTCAAACATAAATGTTTTTTTGGATAAAATACTTAGGGAGTACGCTATGGGTGCTAAGTCATACATTGGGGACACCGGAGACTTCATCACCAAGATTAAAGGAACGAGGGTTCCGAAAGGGGCGATTTTGGCATCTTTTGACATAGTGTCATTATACACGTCTATTAACCATGAAAAGGGACTGTCGGCTGTGGCTGAGATGTTACAATATTCGGACTATTCCGCCCCAGCACGACAGTTTGTATTAGCATTGATGGAGCTGTCTCTGAGGAACAATTACTTTGAGTTCCAGGGACAGTTTTATTTGCAAACGATGGGCGCGGCGATGGGGTCCAACGCCGCGCCCACCTATGCAAATATTTTTGTACGGTCATTTGAGGAGCGTCTCGTCTATGTATCTCCCCACTTCAACCAAGTATTGACGTGGTGGAGGTACATAGATGACATTTTCCTCATTTGGGGTGGCACTATGGATCAGCTGATGGACTTTCACGTATTTTTGAACTCTCTAGATAGGGAGATCCAATTTACGTTAACGGCATCGGCTGACCGTGTGCAGTACCTAGATACACAGGTATATATTGAGGATGATCAGTTACATATGGATTTGAATATTAAATCCACTGATAAGAATACATTATTGCATTTTACAAGTGGTCACCCACGGAGGATGGTGGACTCTTTACCGTTTAGTCAGTTACTCCGGGTACGGAGAATAGTTGATAAGGAAGAGAACATGCATTTGGCAATGAATAAGATGGCACAAGCCTTTGTTGATAGGGGTTACCCTAGAAGGTTAGTGAAAAAACATGCGGATAGAGCTAGAGAAGCTTCAAGAGAGGAGCTGTTGGTCCCCAAACAAAGACAAGTGAATGACAGATTGCCATTCATATCATCATATAACGAGTTGAGCCCCAATATTGAAAATATAGTGAGGCGCCACTGGGGGCTATTGAGTAGTGGACACCCAAATATTGCAGCCTTTAAGAATCCACCTATGATGGCATATAAAAGAGCAGGGAACATTAGGGATAAGGTTGTGCACTCAAGAGTACCTGAAAAAGGACAAGTAAGACAGACATTTTTGAAGACAAGGCGCACTGGCTCTTTCCCGTGTCTTGGATGTGTGAACTGCAAACTGATGGTGAAAGGATCAGGGTTCACACATCCAGACACGGGAGAGATCTTCAACATAAGGCACTATCTCACCTGTGACTCATCATGGGTGATATATGTGCTGTGGTGCCCTTGTAAAAGGCTATATGTCGGCGAAACGACATGTGAGTTAAAAACCAGGTTGAATAACCATAGACAGTCCATTAGGAGTAAAAGAACTGATTTGCCTGTATCGAAGCATTTTGTAGAAAAAAATCACAGGGAGAGTGACTTGAGATTTATGGTCATTGACCACGTTAAACCCTTGGTAAGAGGAGGGGATCGATTAAACATATTAAAGAAAATTGAGCTTAAGTGGATTTTCCGACTAGATACTTTGAAACCAAAAGGGCTAAACGTTGAATTTAGGGTAACGGGAGAAATGGTCAGCTAGTCTCAAGTTCACAGCCCTGTGATTTGATGTGTATCGCATACTGTATGTAGTGAATTAATAGAAGCTATGGTCATGTTCATGTTATACATGTGGCTTAATTGTCTGTAGGCATTGTTTAAAATGTTATGTGGACTGTTGCCTATAACGGATTAGAGGTTTGGAGAAGAACTATGGGAAAACAGAGTTGTAATATTTTGCCCAGATGAATGCCCTAATGTAAGATGGCGGTTACAGACCAGTGATGCGGCTCGGTGCGACTGGCGCAGCTCAGTTTCGCACGCAGTGCGTGCGGGGATGGTGCTGGGGCGGCCGATCAAGCGTCATCATGTGGGACTCCGCCCAGATGTGACGCAGGGTGGTTATGTACGGCGTCACGAGGGAAGAGGGACTGACACATGCGCAGTGGGGAGTAGCAGACGCGGAACAGTGGCGCGAGCCTCCATACAAGAGAAGACGCCTCTCCCGATATTTCTCTCCATAACTCTCTTTAAGAAGGTATTACAGTCATGATTTTAATTGCACTGTTCACTTTATTGTATGCACGTATACGTAATTACGAGGATTTCAATGAAATATATATTTTTTTTAAAAACTTCACCTACATGTATTTAGGATAGATTGGTATCAATGTTAACTTTAGGAACTGATCACATGAGTTGTAGCTTACCCCCAATGGGGAGTGCACTGCTATTGCATTGGTTGTTGAATCAATTAGGCACTAAGTGATGATGTATTTATATATGCACATATGCACTTTTTATGTTCACTTGACTTGAAAAAGGTTCTGGGAGAGAACCGAAACGTTGTCTCTGCTGACATGTGTGAATAAATTGCACATTTTTCTACTTCAAGGAGTGCCGCAGTTTTTTCTGTGTTATATTGCTGGTCCTGGATCGAGGGATCACTGCGGGCACCGCTACAGCTTCAGCTGCATATTAAGGAGTGCTGCCTGACCTTTTGTTATGGATATATATATATATATATATATATATATATATATATATATATATATATATATATATATATATATATATATATATATATATATAGCATTTTGCCAGGTCTATATGAAGTAATATAGATATAAGCAGCAAAAAAAAAAAAAAAGGGGGTCTTTAACCCTTTGCCACTTCTCTCCGGAGAACAATTTATTTCTTCCAGTGGTGTTGGGTGGAGGTGTGTCCTTTTTATCTTCTCAGGTTTCCTGTCCTGATGGAAGGTCCTGAGTCGCACAGGGTGCCGTCATGGGTATCGAGAAAAACGATTACCGGTAAGCAATGTTGTTTTCCCCAGTCAATGCTCCAAACTTTTGCCAGTTTTGTTTTGTCTGCGTTGCCGTAACACCAGCCAAGTTAACCAAATGTTGCCTCCTTACACAGAACAGAGAGATGTGACACCCCCTCCTGCTGGAATACGAATGTGTTTGTGACGAATCCGGTTACCTTATTAATATAACTAACCATATCCCACTCTGCCGCCTGCATATTAGGGCATGTTCAGAAGAAGGATTTTGGGGCGCAGATCTGATGCTGTAAACTGGACCGAACATGCCTGAAATCGCCTCCCACTGTTTTTAATAGGAGGCTGCGCCACAGTTCACGTGGCCATAGATTTTTGCCACTCCGCACGGACCCCTCACAAAGCCGCAGTGGGAGTATGCTCACGGTTTAGCTCTATTCAAATGGAGCTAAACCTACAGTGGGTCTGCGTGAAAACCCACAGCAGCTGTTTCTGCCGTCGGATGCGCAGCAGATTTTATCATTGTAGGAGAGTCCCCGGAATAATAATGGACGGACGATACGTGCCACCAGAGGTCCTAGCCTCGTGGAGTAAGAACCGGATCATTGCGGTTACAGCGGCGAATGCTGCTGGCGCAGCGTGTCCGGGCCGGTTCTTACTGGGAACAGGTAAAGAGCTGGGGGGGTGCCTGTTCCCCACGGCCAGCCCAGGTTTTTGGTGGAGCTGGGCCTTTAAAGAACCCAGCCTGCTGATGGTGGGGGTGGGGTGTGTCTTGCTGTGCTGGAGATTTCCACAGACAGAGTCAGTGCTGGTGAAGGAGAGTCTGGGCGCAGCACACATTAAAGGATAGCCCTGGGACCTGTGGTACTACGAGCCGAAGGGGCTCTGGCCTGAGGGAGACAAAGGCAGGTAGCTTACAAGCCTGCAGAACTGCTGTGGTCTGTCCAAAACAAGGTGACTCAAACCTGCTGTTTATTTTCTATGGAAGGACTTTTGTTCTATGCACTATGTGGATATGCACCTGTGTGGTCTGCACATTGCCTGTTATGCCTTTGGTGTGAATAAAGTCACGGTGTATCACAAAGACTGTCTGTGATTGCCTCAATACTGCGGCCGCTACCGTAGCCTACCACGAGCACATCCCCACAATTGGTGTCTTAGAGCGGGCATTCCTGCAGTGAGGCAGGCCTGAGGCAAAAGTTGTGTTGGACTGCATGTCCTTTATCAGGCCTGCAAGTTTTGATTCCTGACAAGATGGAGAAGGCCATTAAGCACCTGATTCAGAGTAATTTACAGCAGCAATAGGCATTGCAGGCTCAGAGGGAAAGTAATGAGCTACAGCAAAAAAGACATGAGGCTATGTGTGCACAGCAGCAAACAAACAATCTCTAATGCAGCAGCTGGTAGCCATGCAAGAGTCGGTGCGAACATCCCTGCAAGGAGTTTCAACCGCGACAACCCCGACTGTGTCTACTGCCAGGGACAAAGTCCGATCCGCCCTGAGGAAAATGGGTCCGGAAGATGATATAGAGGCATTCCTGACAGTGTTCGAAAGAACCGCGGAGCAAGAGAGGCTGCTATTGGAGCAGTGGGCCGAGGTGGTGGCGCCTTTTCTGGTGGGGGACGCACAAAAGGCCTATTTTGACCTCAGCCGCGATGAGACCAAGGACTATGAGAGGCTAAAAGGTGAGGTGTTGGCCAGGTTGGGGGTAAACACCTATGTGCGAGCGCACAGGGTGTATCAGTGGGTGTTTGCCGAGTCCCGACCCGCCCGGTCACAAGCCTATGACTTACTTCACCTAGTAAAAAAGTCATCAGCCTGAAATGTTGAGCCCTTCTCAGATGATTGAAAGGGTCGTGGTCGACAGGTTCGTGCGTACCCTCCCGAGAGCCATACAGTGCTGGGTGGGACAAGGCAATCCAGGCAACCTAGAACAACTGGTTAGCCTGGTGGAGAGGTATATGGCCACTCAGGATTTGGTGCGGGACTCAGTGGTACTACCGAAGTCACGTCAGCCACCGTTGCCTACCCGGGATCCTGAAAAAGGGATCCCACCTCATAAGGAGGGGAGTGGATCTCCAGTCCATGGGAGGAATACCCTGGGGAGGAGGGAGCCTGCGAGGATCAGATGTTGGCATTGTCAGGACTGGGGACATGTGGCAGCCAACTGCCCTAGGGCATCCGAACCCATGGACTGCGGGTTCGCTCGCCGGTCCTCTTTTTATGCCCAACCGGTGTATATAGCTGACTGGCTGCGGACACCCCTCCGGTGTGTGATATCGTTGTTAATGGACACTCCGTGCAGGCCCTGCTGGACTCTGGGAGCCTGGTAACTCTGGTCCATGAGTCGCTGTAACGGAAAAACTCCCAGAAAGGCGAACCCTTACCATTGTCTGTATACATGGGGATCGCCGGGAGTATCCCACCACTAAGTTTACCCTGGTGGTGTGTGGGAAGGAGGTACCACATGTAGTCGGAGTGGGGAGACTGCTCCCTTATGCCGCAATATTGGGGAGGGACTTTCCCCTGTTCTGGACTTTGTGGAGGAACGGGTTGCCTGGCCTGTGGGAAAGAAAAATGACTGGGTCCCGAGCCCGAGGACCCCGAGGCAAGGGCCCCAGCTGTAGGGGTCACCGTAGGGGAGGTAGAGTGTAACCCTGACCGGTTTCCCCTAGAAGTATTGGCGGGTGAGACAGTAGAAAGTTCGTCTATCCTGGATCTGGAGGTACCCTGAGAAACCTTCGGGACCGCACAGCTCCAGGATACGACGTTATTGCGGGCTAGTGAAGGTGTGTCGGTGATTAATGGCGTTGCCCAGCGTCCCGGCGCCGATAGCGTATTTCCTCAGCTGGCCTATAACCAGGACCTGTTATATAGGGTAGACAAGGTGAGGCAGGAGGTGGTGGAACAACTGGTGGTGCCCCAGCCTTACCGGCGAATGGTCTTGGATTTAGCGCATGCGCATGTGTTGGGTGGTCATCTGGGGGTTAAGAAAATGCTGCAGCGAATTCTACAACTGTTCTATTGGCCTGGGATATATGAGGAAGTCCGGAGGTTCTGTCAGTCCTGTCCAGTGTGTCGGTGACTAGCTCCCAACCTCAGTATCGCAGTCCACTGGTACCTATGCCCATTATAGAGGTGCCCTTCGAAAGGATCGCCATGGATTTGGTAGACCCTATTATTAAGTCAGCCCGAGGTCACCAACACATCCTGGTAGTGTTAGACTATGCCACTTGCTATCCGGAGGCGGTCCCATTGCGCCATACGTCGGCCAAGGTATTAGCTAAAGAGCTCATGAGTATGTTCGCCCGGGTGGGGATACCAAAGGAGATTCTGACGGACCAGGGGACACCCTTTATGTCCAAAATAACAAAGGAATTGTGTAAGCTATTAAATATTAAACACCTGCACACGTCTGTCTACCATCCCCAAACCGATGGGTTAGTAGAACAGTTTAATAAGACCCTGAAGTCCATGCTAAAAAGAGTCGTGGCTAAGGACGGGAGAGATTGGGACTTACTGTTACCTTATGTTTTGTTTGCGGTACGGGAAGTGCCCCAGGCGTCCACTGGGTTCTCGCCCTTTGAGTTTTTATATGGGCGACATCCCCGTGGGCTACTGGATATCGCTAAGGAGGCATGGGAGCAACAGCCTACGCCTCATAAGTGTGATAGGGGTCGTGTTGCCGATCGTCCGTGAGCACTTGGAAGCGGCACAACTGGCCCAGAATCAGGTATATATAAGATCCGCCCGGGTAAGGACATTTCACCCGGGTGACCGAGTGAAATGTCGTGCCCACGGTCGAGAGTAAATTCTTGGCCCGGTGGCAACGACCCTATGAAGTTAAGGAGATAGTGGGCCCAGTTGATTACAGGATATACCAGCCAGGGCGGCGGAAGCCCGAACAGGTATATCATGTAAATCTACTAAAACCTTGGAGAGACAGAGAGAATTTGTTTGGAGACAGCCCGCCCTCAGTCTAGACGGCAGGGAGTAACCCGGGGTCACCAGGTGTTCCGGAGAACGCCGCTGGGGTGACGATAGGGGACGGACTGTCGACCAAACAGGCACAAGAGGTGAGAGAATTTGTTAGGCAGAATAGGGACGTATTCTCTGACCTTCCTGGACGTACCACCTTGATCGAGCATGACATTGTCACCGAGCCCCGGGTGAAAGTCCGCCTAAGACCATACCGAGTACCGGAGGCTCGGCGACAGGCCATTTCGCAGGAGGTAAGATCGATGCTACGTCTAGGGGTCATAGAAGAGTCAAAGAGTGAGTGGGCTAGCCTGATTGTCCTTATTCCCAAACCGGATGGTTCATTACGGTTCTGTAATGATTTTAGGAAATTAAATGAGGTATCAAAATTTGATGCCTATCCCATGCCTCGGGTGGACGAGTTGATAGAGCGGCTGGGAAAAGCCAGGTATTTTTCGATCCTAGATCTCACGAAAGGCTGCTGGCAGGTACCTCTGACGGAGGCGGCAAAGGAAAAGATGGCCTTTGTCACCCCAGAGGGGCTTTTTCAGTATAGGGTGTTGCCTTTTGGGTTGCATGGCGCTCCGGCTACGTTCCAGCGTCTGATGGATGTCGTCTTCAAGCCCCATGACCAGTATACCTCCGCGTATCTGGATGATATACAGGGAGTGCAGAATTATTAGGCAAATGAGTATTTTGACCACATCATCCTCTTTATGCATGTTGTCTTACTTCAAGCTGTATAGGCTCGAAAGCCTACTACCAATTAAGCATATTAGGTGATGTGCATCTCTGTAATGAGAAGGGGTGTGGTCTAATGACATCAACACCCTATATCAGGTGTGCATAATTATTAGGCAACTTCCTTTCCTTTGGCAAAATGGGTCAAAAGAAGGACTTGACAGGCTCAGAAAAGTCAAAAATAGTGAGATATCTTGCAGAGGGATGCAGAACTCTTAAAACTGCAAAGCTTCTGAAGCGTGATCATCGAACAATCAAGCGTTTCATTCAAAATAGTCAACAGGGTCGCAAGAAGCATGTGGAAAACCCAAGGCGCAAAATAACTGCCCATGAACTGAGAAAAGTCAAGCGTGCTGCTGCCAAGATGCCACTTGCCACCAGTTTGGCCATATTTCAGAGCTGCAACATCACTGGAGTGCTCAAAAGCACAAGGTGTGCAATACTCAGAGACATGGCCAAGGTAAGAAAGGCTGAAAGACGACCACCACTGAACAAGACACACAAGCTGAAACGTCAAGACTGGGCCAAGAAATATCTCAAGACTGATTTTTCTAAGGTTTTATGGACTGATGAAATGAGAGTGAGTCTTGATGGGCCAGATGGATGGGCCTGTGGCTGGATTGGTAAAGGGCAGAGAGCTCCAGTAAGACTCAGACGCCAGCAAGGCGGAGGTGGAGTACTGGTTTGGGCTGGTATGATCAAAGATGAGCTTGTGGGGCCTTTTCGGGTTGAGGATGGAGTCAAGCTCAACTCCCAGTCCTACTGCCAGTTTCTGGAAGACACCTTCTTCAAGCAGTGGTACAGGAAGAAGTCTGCATCCTTCAAGAAAAACATGATTTTCATGCAGGACAATGCTCCATCACACGTGTCCAAGTACTCCACAGCGTAGCTGGCAAGAAAGGGTATAAAAGAAGAAAATCTAATGACATGGCCTCCTTGTTCACCTGATCTGAACCCCATTGAGAACCTGTGGTCCATCATCAAATGTGAGATTTACAAGGAGGGAAAACAGTACACCTCTCTGAACAGTGTCTGGGAGGCTGTGGTTGCTGCTGCACGCAATGTTGATGGTGAACAGATCAAAACACTGACAGAATCCATGGATGGCAGGCTTTTGAGTGTCCTTGCAAAGAAAGGTGGCTATATTGGTCACTGATTTGTTTTTGTTTTGTTTTTGAATGTCAGAAATGTATATTTGTGAATGTTGAGATGTTATATTGGTTTCACTGGTAAAAATAAATAATTGAAATGGGTATATATTTGTTTTTTGTTAAGTTGCCTAATAATTATGCACAGTAATAGTCACCTGCACACACAGATATCCCCCTAAAATAGCTAAAACTAAAAACTACTTCCAAAAATATTCAGCTTTGATATTAATGAGTTTTTTGGGTTCATTGAGAACATGGTGGTTGTTCAATAATAAAATTAATCCTCAAAAATACAACTTGCCTAATAATTCTGCACTCCCTGTAGTCGTGTTTAGCCCGGACTGGGAGGGTCATTTGTCAAAACTTCAGGCAGTGATAGATTCTCTAAGGAAGGCGGGGTTGACTGCCAACCCCAAAAAATGCTCGGTGGGACTATAGGAAGCTTGCTATTTGGGGTATGTGATTGGACACGGAGTCATTAGGCCCCAAGTGAATAAAGTTGAAGCAATCCGGAATTGGCACAGGCCTCATTCGTCCAAGAAAGTACGGTCATTTTTGGGCCTGATTGGGTACTACATGAGGTTCATTCCCCATTTTGCCACCTTGGTAGCCCCGTTAACCGGCCTCTTGAAGGGTAGAAAGTTGGTGATGGTTCGCTGGAGGGAGCAGGAGGAGGAGGCGTTCTCCCGTTTGAAGTCGGCCCTATGTGAGTCCCCGGTTCTGGTGACGCCCGACTTCAAGCGGGAGTTTGTAGTTCAAACAGATGCCTCGGGAGTAGGACTAGGGGCTGTGCTTTCCCAGGAGCTCAACGGAGAAGAGCCCCCCGTGGTTTTTCTAAGCCGCAAGCTTACCCCAGCAGAAACCCGATATAGCATTGTGGAGAGAGAGTGCCTCGCCATCAAGTGGGCACTCGAGTCTCTCAGATATTACCTTCTGGGGAGAAGGTTCCGTCTGGTGACCGACCACTCCCCTCTCCAGTGGATGAGTTGGGCTAAGGAGGGGAGCGCTCGGGTTACCAGGTGGTTCTTGTCCCTACAGAACTTTAAGTTCACTGTTGAGCACAGGGCCAGCCGCTTACAGGGGAACGCAGATGCCCTGTCCCGGGTACACTGCTGTGCATGTGTTCACCCCCTCAGGCTTGAACAGTATGTTCAAACCCTCAGGGGTGAACAAAGGGGGGGGGATATGTAGGAGAGTCCCTCCTCCATTGCGGTTACAGCGGCGAATGCTGCTGGCGCAGCGTGTCCGGGCCGGTTCTTACTGGGAACAGGTAAAGAGCTGGGGGGGTGCCTGTTCCCCACGGCCAGCCCAGGTTTTTGGTGGAGCTGGGCCTTTAAAGAACCCAGCCTGCTGAAGATGGGGATGGGGTGTGTCTTGCTGTGCTGGAGAGTTCCAGTGCTGGTGAAGGAGAGTCTGGGCGCAGCACACATTGAAGGATAGCCCTGGGACGTGTGGTGCTACGAGCCGAAGGGGCTCTGGCCTGAGGGAGACAAAGGCAGGTAGCTTACAAGCCTGCAGAACTGCTGTGGTCTGTCCAAAACAAGGTGACTCAAACCTGCTGTTTATTTTCTATGGAAGGACTTTTGTTCTATGCATTGTGGATATGCACCTGTGTGGTCTGCACATTGCCTGTTATGCCTTTAGTGTGAATAAAGTCACGGTGTATCACAAAGACTGTCTGTGATTGCCTCAATACTGCCGCCGCTACCGTAGCCTACCACAAGCACATCCCCACATCATGGATTGGGTTTCTGCTGTGGGTTTTCATGCGGATCTGCTATAGGGTTAATTCCAATGTGAGGGTACAGTGACAAGAACGAGGTGCCTGTACATTTTAGGCCGGGTCTTAAAAACTGTGAGGCAAAACCCCAGGCCACATAGAAACTGCAGCACAGCCTCCTATTGGAAACAATGACAGGTGGCTTCAGCCAAGTTACACTGAAACCTGCGCTCAAAATCCGACATCTGAACATAACCCACACGCTGCAAATCTTTGTTGCAGAATTTTACATAACTGAAAATCAGTTCCATTCATCTGAAATGGGGCAAGCAGAAACCCATGTGCTCGCTGCCCCATTCAAACGAATGGAACTGATTTTCAGAAGCAGAAAATTCTGAAAACAGGAACGTATGGAGCCTGTGTGGGGAGGCCAAGAGGCTCCATACTAGAGACCTGTATAACCTCCAAATTCAAGGCTCCGCCGAGCGCATGATACCAAATGCAGTTTGTGGATCCAGCCCCCCACTCATCGTTCGGGTGCACAGAGCTAAAGGACTGCATACATACAGTGTTTTCAGTGGGGCAATGTTTATGGGGACCTCAAGACTCTCCCCAACATTATTAGTGGTTGATCCATTTGCTGTCTCAGGAGATAACCACCACTGGCTCTTCTCCTCTCCCCCCTCCACTGAAAGCATATACTGTTCATACATATATGGGGGAGTCAGGGGAGACTCAGGGTATATGGCACCTCAAGATATGTAGAATCTGACCTGATGTGTAAGGTAAGGGGCGCTCCAGACGCCAAGACAGCAGCGGCTCCTAACTGCTCCGTCCCTCTGCGACACCTCCCCATCTCCATCTGACATCTCCCAAGCAGCTCACTTCGTCCTGCAGTCGCAGAGTCACAGTTCTGAGGAGGAGGAGATGCTCTGGATCGATGAGGAGCCTGAGCGGTACAACAAGGACAGCCTGAGCCAGTAGCGGTCCTCTTCACTGTCGTTTGGGGCGGAAAGCGTGAGGGGAGGGCCTAGTAGACGTGGACTCTTGCATGACGCCACGTCTACTCTAAACTTAGTAATACTGTGCCCAGCTGCTGGTGTGTTGGGCCTATTTTCAAGCAGGGGAAAATACCCAGGCGCCAGGACAAAATTCCGTGGCGACCTGGCACATGGGATTTGTCTATCCCTTCTCTAAAACATTATGGACGAGGGCCTGCTGGTGACCCTCTAAAACATTAGAGGTGAGGGTCTGCTGCTGAGATGACCCTCTAAAACATTAGGAGTGAGGGCAGCCTAATAAGCATGTTGATGGAGGAGGCGAAAAGGAAGCTTGAACCATATACCCTTTTTTGTGGTGGAAGAAGTGCATGGGAATACAGTGCATTCAATACACCATAAAAGCCACATTTAAAAAGTCTTTATGTTCAGCCGCTTTCCTCTAGTGGAGTAGAGAAGTCCGGGGCATGCGCTTATCAGTTATTATGCCCCCAGCAGCACTAAATACTCACTCTGACAAAACACTGGCGGCAGGGCAGGCCAGCACCTCCAAGGTGTAGAGCACCAGTTCGTGCCACGTGTCCAGCTTGGGCACCCAGTAGTTGTAAGGTACAGAGGGATCACTGAGGACGCTGATCACGGTCTGCTACATACTCTTTCACCATCTTCCAAAAATGTTCTCTCCTTGTGACACTAGGCCGCTCATCAGGGTGAGGGTGCTGGCGGGGTGTCCTGAAACTGTTCCAGGCCTTGGAGAGTGTTGCCCTACCTCTGTTGGAACTGCTGTGTTCCCCTTGTCTCCCCTTCTCGGTTGCCCAAGGAACTACGTACTCTGCCGCCAGCGTTGTCAGCTGGAAATTTTGGGAGACATTTTTCCACAAGGACCTTCTGGTATTGCACCATTTTGCTAGTCCTCTCTACCACAGGAATGAGATATGAGACGTTCTCTTTGTAGCGGGGGTTGAGAAGGGTGAACAACCAGTAATCAGTGTTGGCCAAAATGCGTATAACACAAGGGTCACGAGAAAGGCAGCATAAGTCCCAACAGACAAGACTTCACTGTCCTCATCAGGAGGATGACTCTTAGGCCCCTTTCACACGGGCAAGTATTCCGCGCAGGTGCGGTGAACGCATTGCACCCGCACTGAATCCTGACCCATTCATTTCTATGGGGCTGTGCACATGAGCGGTGATTTTCCCGCATCACTCGTGCGTTGAGTGAAAATCGCAGCATGCTCTATATTGTGCGATTTTCACGCGACGCAGGCCCCATAGAAGTGAATGGGGTGCATTAAAATCACATAGCATCAGCAAGCAAGTGCGGATGCGGTGCGATTTTCACGCACTGTTGCTAGAAAACGATCGGGATGGAGACCCGATCATTATTATTTTCCCTTATAACATGGTTATAAGGGAAAATAATAGCATTCTGAATACAGAATGTATAGTAAAATAGGGCTGGAGGGGTTAAAAAAATTAAAAATAATTTAACTCGCCTTAGTCCACTTGATCGCGAAGCCGGCATCTCCTTCTGTAGCCTTTGTTGAGCAGGACCTGTGGTGAGCATTAAATACAGGTAAAGGACCTTTGATGACGTCAGATCACATGCTCCATCACCACGGTGATGGACCATGTGATTGGAGCATGTGATCTGACGTCACCACAGGTCATTTAGCCCACAGCTAGTAAAGGAGAGACAGGGAACTACGCGATCAAGAGGATAAGGTGAGTTAACTTTTTTATTTTTTTTAACCCCTCCAGCACTATTGCACTATGCATTCTGTATTCAGAATGCTATTATTCCATGGTGGAAGGAAGGAGGATCCGTTGACCAGACTCTTGGCTACTGAGACTGGAATTTGTGGAAGACAGGGTGGTGCTTAACCGACTGGAAGCATTATCTGCTGCAATCCAACCGACCACCTGGTCGCACTGGTGTGACTGTGAGAGTGGTGTCCTGCACCGCCCTGCAAACTGGCACATGAAGCTAGGTATCGTGGATGAGTGTGTTTCTTGTGCTCTGGCAGCAGGCACAGTTTCACCGCGCCCAGGGCGATGGCCTCTGCGTGCACCATCAGCAGCACAGCCACTTCCTATCCCTTACCGCTCGCCTTGAGCATATTAAATGGTATATATACTTGCAAGTATGTCACATGTACAGTAGCGCAGGTTTAGTAAGTGTATGCGCAAATAAATTAGTTGTAGTTTCACAGCACCTGGAGTGCCAGAGGTTGCTGATCCCTGATTTAGGGGCTAGGGAGAGTAATGCAATTCTTTTTTGTAGGGCTTCTCATTGGCAGTAATGAGAATATGTACTATGCATATCTTCCCAGTTAATTTCAACGCACCACTGAAAAATGGTTCTTGAGATGTAATCTGCATCCAGAATTCTAATTGACAATGGGCGGACTGAAAATGCATAAAAAAACAATGTCATGGGGAAAAAACTTTTTTTTTTTTCAGACTACAAAAAAACATCAGTGTAAACATACCCTTATGCTGCCAAATTCTGCTTCTGCGGCCTGAACCCCCTGCTCTGAGTGACAGCTGTAGCATCCAACCAGGAGACCAGTGCATCTGTCAAGCAGAGGGGAGGGGCTGTAAGCAGCTCAATGCAGAAAGCACTTCCCTGCCCTTACTGGAGCAGAATCTGGCAGAATGAAACTTCATATTCGCACTACTTGATGAGAAAAGCTCCACAAAAGGTATGTTTATACTGTTTATCATGTTCAAAACTGCTGACAGGCTCCCTTTAAACAGTAAAGATAAAACTTTACAAGTGTAGGCTGTTATATCATATACTTGCCCTCGATCTATACCAATCCCAACAATTTCCAGGGAGGGGGCTCACAGATCAAGGAGTCAGGCTAGGGTAGTCTTACCTATATGGGGAACAGGAGGAAACATCCGGGGGTGTAACGGATCTCCTAGCACCCCGACCAGGAACCCCTGTCGATAGATGCTCCTAGTGCTTCCCGAGGACTCCGAGCACTCCACTTGACACCGCAACCACCACAGAAACCACGAACCGCCGCAGCTTGGTTGGGGTCTCACCGTCCTCCACCCACGCTGGACCCAAGACCGGGCTTCAGCGTCCAGTGGGTGAACCTCTCCTAAATCCAGAGAGCAGGAACCATGAACAAGCTCTTACAAGAGCTTATACTCAGGGGAGTATTGTGATATAGCAATCCCCAAGAGTGTAGTTATCCCATTCCCCAAACATGAGCCAAAACTTCATGAAGGGGTAAAGCAGGAACTCTTTATTTGAACACACAAGCATTTATTTATACACATCTTCCAACAAGGTTACCACCCACAGGGTTTTGTAAAAACAGCCAATAACCATGTACAATACACTCAGACACTCCCACACAAAATCCTCCCCTCTGCATGTGATACAATTACCTCACACTGGCTTGATGCAATTATCACAGGCAGGAGAATACACAATATCTTCTGTCCTGGAGACAACCGAGACGTAATTCAATTATCTCTCAGGACAAAGGGACATCGCCAATACGCACAGAGAGACAATGGAACAGACCTCACTACTCAACGTATACAATGTCCCACCCTTTACAATACACATAGACATTTAACATCCCAAAATGGCACGAATTAGACCAGGGGTTCAAGTTAGTACAAGTCCTTTGTGAACAAAGGAGGCCTGGCTGATGAGAGGGACCATAATCCTGGGGCAAGAGGCTGGTAGCCAGGCCCCTCCAAAACCCAGTGGCGAGGTTGGTTTTGCCACAGGGGGTAACACAGCAACAGTTCCCCCATGCACACTGGTGAACAGGGTTGTCGGGCTCACATGACGCAGCTTGTGATACTTAGCCCCAGAGTCTTATTCATTCCTATAATTTGCAAACATTGTGCAGATTTTCTAATCCTATAGCTGGCATAAATTTAGGCTGCCCAGGCATGCACCAGATTTATCATAGTGCCTCAGGCCTGAAGATAAATTGGGTGCATGGCTAGACACTTATCTGTTCTGTACTAATTATTGGTTGGCTTACTTTAAAGCCTCATTCACATGTCAGTGTTCCACGTACACGTGCTGTATACGTGTTCTCCATGGACCGCACACGTACCCATAAATTGTAATGTGTGTATTCACACATGCGTGTATTAGCATGCTCTATTTTGTCCATGTTCACAGATCCATCACACCCATTGTAGTCTATGGGTCCATGAAAACCATAGATGCCATCCGTGTTTCACGGATCATTAGGAAGAGATGCTTTTAAAATAGTTTTTCAGCTGCACAGTGTCAGTGAAACACGGACCAAACACTGATCCTTTCACGGAGACATCACTGACCACCTGTTCACGGATTTGAAAGCGGACATGTGAATGAGGCTTAAGGGAAGGGCAGTTTTGGCTAAAACCATCACATCTCGGGCCATGGACTCTTTCCGCAAAGCTCTTCCCCTTTTTCAGACTGAGCCTAGAAACTTTCTCAAAACCCCATTAGTGTGTTTTGTTTTGTTCCGTTGCAAAACATCCATTTGAAGCACTGAAATTCATTCAAGGGCTATATGAAGAGGCGGTGGTTCTCAGTGAGCTCTTAGGCCATATGATGTCACGTTCATCGGTCTCATAGCTTGGGTGCAGCTCAGTCCCATTCAAGTGAATAGGCCTGGGCTGCAATTCAAAGCACAGCTGCCATGTAATGGACAGCACTGTTCTTGTTGAGCTGTATAAAAATTTATTCAGGCAGGATTTTGCAGGGAAGTAAAAAAAATATAAAATAGTAGTCAACCTTTTACTGATCCCCTACCACTGCCAGGCCTCTGATCATCTCTCCTATTCTTTCTTCTATTCCCCATCAAAAGGTCCACTTGGGAAAATGGATCAATAGTACTGAGGAACCCAAGCTTTGGATATAAAAGAGCGCCTTTTAGAGAAAGGTTACCCGAGTAAAACCTTTGATTTAGCCAGGAAAAAAGCGGGGGAGTTTTCCCAAGTGGATCTTTTGATCGGGAGTAGAAAAAATAGGAGAGAAGATCAGAAGAGACTTACTTTCTCCTTTAAGTATAGACCTATGGCAGAAACTATGCGCAGGGCAATCTATAATAATTGGGATATTTTAAAAAATGAGAGCAGCTTAGTGGAGTATGTGAATAATAAACCATTAGTGACCTTCAGAAGAAGCCATACTATAAAAGATAGATAAGTAAGAAGCCGCTGTGTAGAAGAAAGGAATGCCAGTTGGTTACAGACTTGTAGGCTTAGGAGTAATTTTTGGTGTGGAAATTGTACCTTTTGTAAATATAACTCCCAGGATAAGGTTCTCAGTTTTGGAGGAATTTGTCACAGAGTAAAAGGTTTGATAACAGTAGAAGTACATATGTGGTGTACTTGATGATGTGCCAGTGTGGCCATTTCTATATAGGAAAAACAATTAGATGCATGTATGAGTGGTTTAGGGAACATGTAAACTCTATAAAATCAGGAAAAGGATGTCCCAGGTTCATAGAACATATGAGGGAAGCACATGGAGGGATCCTAGTTGCCTGAGTTTTGCAGGTATTAAATTGGTTCCCTGCCCCCCACAAGGGGGCGATAGACACCGCCTATTGGATCATTAGGCCTAAATGATTTAAAGGGAACCTGTCACCAGTTTTATGGTGACCCAACTAAGGGCAACATAAATAAGTGATTGAGTCTCTTAGCAAAATGTTGGGTCACTTTCTTTAATTGACCCAGTCAATCTGCCAACATCTTGTATTGAAAAGCTCCAGCTGATAATGATGAGTCCTGAATATTCATGAGCCCCTGACTCTTCCCGCCTACCTGCTGCTGATTGGCAGTTATTTTCCATATGAATCAGCAGCAGGTGGGCAGGGGAGTGGCTATAGCTCTGAATTAAATAAACGCTGGACTCAAATCAGCTCATTAACATGCGGCATCTTTGTGTGTATATTATGAGGTAACCATCTGTCACACCAGTAAGTGAATACATCTAAGGTACTTTTTAGTAGTTGATGATTGTATATAATTAGATTATAATCAAATATCCACATGACAGGTTCCCTTTAAAGAGAACCTGTCACCAGTTTTATGGTGTCCTATCTAAGGGCAACATAAATAAGTATTAGAGAAAAAGGGGGAGTGAGCACTCGCAACACTTGGACCATGGGATACACGATATGTTTATTTGGATAGGACCTGTTGTATCCAATAGATAAAATTATTCACACATAACATATGCTAAAATACAATAAAATTCCAGTAACAAATTGGTACCAATAAAAATACCCTGATTGTGGGGTGAAAACCTTATTAGCACATCCTGGGCATAAATATAGCTTAAAAGCACATTTAAACCGCATATAATAGGGGCACTATTGATATTGTTGTGCCACAATCCACAGTTCAATACTTGATTCCCAAAGGTATTATATGGATTATTGTTATTTGTGTAACAGTCCACAATTCAAATGCAAGTGTCCCAAAAGTATCTGTGATGCATCACTCCAAGTTCTAATTTATTAGTGCATACAGATGTATATAGTTCCAGCACTATAGCACACTGAATATCTCCAACGGTTATCCTCTTGCAGCTATTAAATATAACCGCCCAGAACGGTAAGTTTTGAATCGCTACTGCTCCAGATAGTAATTCAGATTCCTACCTGAGTCCCGGCACTGCGTCCCGCTGCTGTGTCAACCAGTCCTTCCACGAGGTACATGCGGTGTCGATCACTTCGGCGTCTCGTCTCGCACGTCTCAGCCAGATGACGTCACAATCGTGGGACTGGATAGACAGGACTAGTGCCTTAGCAGTAGCGTCTGTTGCTGTGTGTTAGAGCGGTAGTTAAAGCTGAAGATTTTCTTATCGCATGGCCATGCAATTATTTAGTAGAGGTTCCGCAGGTTGAGTGGGCGCTTCTTCCTATCACCAGACGTGTTTCGGGGTGTCTGCACCCCTTCCTCAGTGGTTGAAGCGCTCGACCTCCCACTCTACCTTTTATAGTGCAGTCAGTAATCCTGAATTTCCGGATTACGTGATTTGGTGTAAAGGCGGTAACGGCAATTTATTAACAACCAATAATTACCAAGGTACATTTACCTTGTAACCATTGTAACATTAATACATGTAAACTTTTTCCTCACTTCCTGTCCCCGAATACTCCTACATGACGTGAAGGGATCCTAGAAGGCAATCCGAGTAAACCATATATGCCCCTCGCGAACCTCCACTTAAGATCCAGATTTTTAATCCAACTTTATGCTCGGCCGCACTCTCCGACCCAAGGGCACCAACTCCTGGAAATTATACCCCTGCCAGGCTATTAGCCCAAACAGGATCCCCTGCCAGGCTATTAGCCCAAACAGGATCCCCCAGCTTTCCATTCACCACAACCTCCTAGATGTACGCAGTAAAAGAGATAGAGCCATGCACCTATTCCAAGTTTTGCCTCCCAGGATCCCTCTTCTTTCTGCCCGCTACGACGATAGCAATATACTAATATAGCCCCCAACTATAATAAAAAACACGGGAGGGTGGGTGGGTAACTTCAGCTCCACGTTCTTAAAACTCACCAAGCCCCTCACCTCACTGCCATAAATCCCGGCGCGAAAATGCCGCTCCACCCAGCTGTCCTCCCCTACCACACTCCTTACAACCTAAGCTTGACCCTTTACACCACTACCTTCCACCATAGTCAAGCCGCATTTCGCTACGGCTGCGCCCCGCTGCATTGCTTTTCATATGTTTAAAGTCTGAGCACCACCTTAACAAAGTGACGTGGTTTATACAGGGCCGCCTTGACAATTCTTTGATGGGACACACACTATGTCGCCCGCTTCTATTTCTTATATGACTGGACTATCCTAAGAAAAGGTCGTCAATATCAGATCTGGTGGGGGTCCGACACACTGGACCCCCACTGATCAGCTGTTAGAAGAGGCTGGGTGCTCCATGCTGCCTCTTCCTTACCCAGTGACTAGGGTGGCCAGATGTCCGGCTTTCAGGCTCCCTGTGCTCCATCCGAAGCAGGGCCTGGACGGACGCTGGGGTGTCCTTTTCAGTGGCCCCATGCTCAGATAGCAACATTGCAATACGAGTATGAGCTGCAGCGACAAATTACCTGACTGAGGCTCCTCTCATCCCCAGTCACTAGAGCCGGAGACGTGTCACGCTGAGGGTGAGAGAAGCACTCCTGGCCTGTGCGGCTCACCTTCAGGTCTTCCAGTACTTGTTTTCTTTTGGTTATAAGGTCCAGCTTTTTGGCGGTGAAGCAAGTGGCCACCCTACCAGTGACATCACTGTACATCGATGACGTGGCCTAGTTGCAGCTCAGCCCCATTCAAGTCAATGATTTGAATGATTCTGAGCTGCAGTACCAAGCACTGCCACTATACATTGTACGGCGCTGTCCTTGGAAAGCTTCCGGGAGCCTGCACTGCTCACCACAGCTGCTCCCTGAAACAGCTGATCAGCGGGGCTCCAGGACTCGGACCCCCGCTGATGTGATAATGATGACCTATTCTGAGGGTAAGTCATCATTATCTTTTCCAGGATAACCCCTTTAAGGGGGGAAGCTGTCAATGAGACCACCGGCTACAGGGCGCATTTCACGAATACATTGGACTTCTTCACAGCACTTGCATCAAATTGCAACTATTAAGCCCCTTTCACACGAGTGACTTTTCTGCGCGGATGCAATGCATGAAGTGAACGCATAGCACCCGCACTGAATCCTGACCCATTCATTTCAATGGGTCTGTGCACATTTTTTTCATGCATCATTTCTACTTTGTGTGAGAATCGAAGCATGTTCTATATTCTGCGTTTTTCACACAGCCGTGGCCCCATAAAAGTGAATGGGGCTTCAGCGGAAAACGCATTTCATCCGGATGTAACCTGGCTGCAGTGTGGGTGCAATGCGTTTTTCACTGATGGCTGCTAGGAGATGTTTTTAAATCATCTTTTTTTTTCTTTTTTTTTTTTTAAAGCACGGTAAAAACGCATCAAAACTGATTGCACCTGCGCCGAAAAAAACTGACAAACTAAAAGCAATTGAAGCCACAAATAGAAATAAATAAGCGGCACTCACCATTCAATGCAAATATTTCTTTTATACTGGGTACAGGGGGGGGGGGGGTGACAAAACAGTGCAATCACAGGAACATGGCGACGGACGTTTTGCGTATCACCGCTTCAGCTGGCCACTACTGACAACCCCTTGAAGCAAATGACATCATCTTTTATGAGCCACGCGCGCTAACTTAGGCGTGTAATGTTGGCGTGGGCTGTCGCATATCATTGCGAATGCTGGCCACGTAAGCAACAGGGGTGTACATCAATGTTACAAAATAAGATATCCGTGAAACAATAAAAACATACATATAATATTGAGTCATCACAGAAAGACACTCGTGTCAAGTTTTTCATTCAGTCCCAGAGGACCCGTGGCATTTGAACGCAAAATCCATCTACCTTCTTTCCTTTATAATTCCCGTCCTCTATCGCCCCCTCTGGGTGGATTCTGAACAACCTCTAAACCTGCAAATCTGAGGACTGAACTGTCTCCGTTATGTACGGACTGTATATGTTCTATGAGGCGTGGGACACCCCTGCCGGTGGTGATTGAGTATATATGTTCGTGAATGCGTTCAAAAAGGCAGCGGACCGTCTTGCCAATATAGAATCTACCACATTTGCACAGGATTAAGTAAACATATTTACTCCTGCATGTAATTAGTGTGTTCACTTTATGGTTAATACCACTGAATGATATGTAAGACCACTGGGGGTTGAACCTGCAAAAAGAGCAGCTACCGCACCTTGTATTGCGTTTGGGTGACCAACCATCCAGCCAAGTGTAATTTTTTGTTTCTTTAAAATGGCTGCGGACCAAATTGTCACGTAAGGTATGGCACCTCCGAAAAGCAATCAAGGGGCAGGAGTCTTTCATATCTTTCAGATTGGTGTCACTAGCTACAATATTCCAGTTGTCTCTGACGACCTTTTAATTATGTCGGCCATTGGACTGTACCTAAATGAAAATACAAAGGAGCGGGGTTTCTCGCTGATTTTAGATTTTGGTGAGGGCTCAGAACATGAGTGGGTTTTTCGGCATACAGCAGTCGCTTTTTACATGGCTGTGTTAAGTAATTTAAGGGGATAACACCTCAATCTTCAAAGTTTTTTTAAGTCCATGGCTTGTTTATTATAACTATCCTCTGATTTTTTTTTTATGCGTGCCAAGCGCCTGAATTGGCCATAGGGTACAGCACTTTCCACAGCTGACGGGTGATAACTAGAATAATGCAATAGAGAATTGGTTGCTGTGCTGATGACACAAAGATATGTAACAGGGTTGATGTTCCTGGAGGGAAACGCCAAATGGAAAAGGATTTAGGAAAACTAGAAGAATGGTCAGAACTCTGGCAACTGAAATTTAATGTGGATAAGTGCAAGATAATGCACCTGGGGCGTAAAAACCCAAGAGCAGAATATAGAATATTTGACACAGTCCTGACCTCAGTATCTGAGGAAAGGGATTTAGGAGTAATTATTTCAGAAGACTTAAAGGTGGGAAGACAATGTAATAGAGCAGCACGAAATGCCAGCAGAATGCTTGGGTGTATAGTGAGAGGCATAAACAGTAGAAAGAGTGAAGTGCTTATGCCGCTGTACAGAACACTGGTGAGACCTCACTTGGAGTATTGTGCGCAGTACTGGAGGCCATATCTCCAGAAGGATATAGATACTCTAGAGAGAGTTCAGAGAAGAGCTACTAAACTGGTCCATGGATTGCAGGATAAAACTTACCAGGAAAGGTTAAAAGACCTTAATATGTATAGCTTGGAAGAAAGAAGAGACCGAGGGGATATGATAGAAACTTTTAAATACATAAAGGGAATCAACTCAGTAAAGGAGGAGAGCATATTTAAAAGAAGAAAAACTACCACAAGAGGACACAGTTTTAAATTAGAGGGGCAAAGGTTTAAAAGTAATATCAGGAAGTATTACTTTACTGAGAGAGTAGTGGATGCATGGAATAGCCTTCCTGCAGTAGTGGTAGCTGCAAATACAGTGAAGGAGTTTAAGCATGCAGGGGATAGGCATAAGGCCATCCTTCATATAAGATAGGGCCAGGGACTATTCATAGGATTCAGATATATTGGGCAGACTAGATGGGCCAAATGGTTCTTATCTGCCGACACATTCTATGTTTCTATGTTTCTGTGGGCTTTCTGAAGCCCTCAGTCACCAATTCCCCATTGCTCACAGAGATGAGCATGTCCAGAAACTCCAGTTTGTCCCCTCCAAATTTGTAAGTAAAGCGCATATTCATATCATTCTCCTTATTCAAATGATTCACAAATTGCTTGAATGTGTGTTCAGTGCCCCGCCATACGATGAACACATCGTCTATGAAACGCAGGTATATCTGTATGTATTTGATGTAAGGGTTGGACACAGAGTACACATATCTATCTTCCAACCATGCCAGGTACAGGTTGGCAAATGTACATGCGACCGGAGTAACCATCGCGGTACCAACATTTTGTTTAAACCACGTATTCCCGAACATAAAGGCATTATTTTTCAAAATTAGGTCCAGACCGTTTCTGATGAAACTCTTAAAGACTTCACTTTTGTCTGTGTTTTCTAGAATTTCCATCACTGCTAGAATACCTCTGTCCTGGGGAATGCTCGTATAAAGACCCTCCACATCCAGGGACACCAAATGAAATTCCTCCTGCCACTGCAAAGAGTCCAGTGCCAGGAGGAGATCAGATGTGTCCCTGAGATGTGAGGGTGCCATTTTTACTAGCGGTCTCAGTAGCCAATCTATGTATCTGGACAATGGTTCTGTCACTGACCCCAGCCCAGAGACAATTGGTCTCCCTAGGGGGGTGGGTCAGTGACTTGTGGATCTTCGGGAGAAAATACCATTTTGGTCTTGTCGGATACATGGGAAACAATTTTTCGGCTTTGTTTTTAGATAGCATGTTCGCATCAACATATGTATGCAGAAAGCTCTTTAACAGCTTTTGTATTTTAAAAGTTGGATCACTCAATAATTTTTCATAGGTCAGAGTGTCATTGAGCTGTTTGTGAGCCTCTGCCACATAGTATTCTTTACTGAGTAGTACTATGTTTCCCCCCTTGTCCGCTGGCCAATTGCTGCTGGTCGTTCTCCCTCTTTGTGTTCAACAGGACGCAGAGTTGAGGAATTATAGATTCTTCTAAGGTTCAATTTCCTAATAGCTTTGAAAAGATCAATCGGGTTGAAGCCCTCCACCAGACTGTAGTTAAGGCCTCGGTTAAGAACCTTCACACAGTCAGGTGGTAGCTCCGCACCCGACAGATTTAACACTATATTTTCCGTTTCCTCTAAAGTGGTCTCCTCGGTCGCCAGGAGACTTATTTGCGTTTGTATCCCTGTTTTCTCGACCTGCTCCCTTTTGTTCCGCTTCCCTCGCCCCCTTCTAATTCTCCTACTAAAGGGGACCCTGATCTTTTCAAAGCTATTAGGAAATTAAACCTTAGATTAATCTATAATTCCTCAACTCCGCGTCCTGTTGAACACAAAGAGGGAGAACGACCTGCAGCAATTGGTCCTTTGGGGTTCAGCACACATGCCAACTTTAATCAGACAGAGATCTCCTGTCTGAAATGGTTGGCTGAAGCAAGTTTTGACATCCCTCCGGAGTTGGGAGTTGCTCCAGAATTCACCGGTGGACTCCCCTGCACATTTTGTCCCCCCTGCCCGCCAGCAACAGCATTGATGTCTTTCAACAAAAGGTGCTTGAAGGAGTTGAATCTTTGATTTACCCCCAAGCGAATCATAATATCTCTCGAGGAGAGGTTGCACTTAAATGGTTACAGCCACAAGAAGACATTGTTGTTAGGCCGGCGGACAAGGGGGGAAACATAGTACTACTCAGTAAAGAATACTATGTGGCAGAGGCTCACAGACAGCTCAATGACACTCTGACTTATGAAAAATTATTGAGTGATTGTTTTAAAATACAAAAGCTGCTAAGGAGCTTTCTGCATACATATGTTGATGCAAACATGCTATCTAAAAACAAAGCCGAAAAGTCACTGACCCACCCCCCTGGGAGACCAATTGTCTCTGGGCTGGGGTCAGTGACAGAACCATTGTCCAGATACATAGATTGGCTACTGAGACCGCTAGTAAAAATGGCACCCTCACATCTCAGGGACACATCTGATCTCCTCCTGGCACTGGACTCTTTGCAGTGGCAGGAGGAATTTAATTTGATGTCCCTGGATGTGGAGGGTCTTTATACGCACATACCCCAGGACAGAGGTATTCTAGCAGTGATGGAAATTCTAGAAAACACAGACAAAAGTGAGGTCTTTAAGAGTTGCATCAGAAACGGTCTGGAACTAATTTTGAAAAATAATGTAAACAAAATGTTGGTACCGCGATGGTTACTCCGGTCGCATGTACATTTGCGAACCTGTACCTGACATGGTTGACTAATGCCTTTATGTTCGGGAATACGTGGTTTAAACAAAATGTTGGTACCGCGATGGTTACTCCGGTCGCATGTACATTTGCCAACCTGTACCTGGCATGGTTGGAAGATAGATATGTGTACTTTGTGTCCAACCCTTACATCAAATACATACAGACATACCTGCGTTTCATAGACGGTGTTCATCGTATGGCGGGGCACTGAACACATTCAAGCAATTTGTGAATCATTTGAATAAGGAGAATGATATGAATATGCGCTTTACTTACAAATTTGGAGGGGACAAACTGGAGTTTCTGGACGTGCTCATCTCCGTGAGCAATGGAGAATTGGTGACTGAGGGCTTCAGAAAGCCCACAGCAACCAATTCTCTATTGCATTATTCTAGTTATCACCCGTCAGCTGTGAGCTTTCAGAGGTATTAACCATAAAGTGAACACACTAATTACATGCAGGAGTAAATATGTAGTTTACTTAATCCTGTGCAAATGTGCTAGATTCTATATTAGCAAGACGGTCCGCTGCCTTTTTGAACGCATTCGCGAACATATACACTCAATCACCACCGGCAGGGGTGTCCCACGCCTCATAGAACATATACAGTCCGTACATAACGGAGACAGTTCAGTCCTCAGATTTGCAAGTTTAGAGGTTGTTCAGAATCCACCCAGAGGGGGCGATAGAGGACGGGAATTATTAAGAAAAGAAGGTAGATGGATTTTGCGTTCAAATGCCACGGGTCCTCTG
Organism: Bufo gargarizans; assembly: GCF_014858855.1. NCBI lineage: Eukaryota > Metazoa > Chordata > Amphibia > Anura > Bufonidae > Bufo > Bufo gargarizans. Next base: position 367,046,314 of record NC_058080.1, read on the forward strand.
GGACTGAATGAAAAACTTGACAGAAGTGTCTTTCTGTGATGACTCAATATTATATGTATGTTTTTTATAGTTTTTATTGTTTCATGGATATCTTATTTTGTAACATTGATGTACACCCCTGTTGCTGACGTGGCCTGCATTTCCAATGATATGCAACAGCCCACACCAACATTGCGTGCCTAAGTTAGCGCGCGTGGCGCATAAAAGATTGTCATTTGCGTCAAGGGGTTGTCAGTATTGGCCAGCTGAAGTGGTTATACCCAAAACGGCCGTCGCCATGTTCCTGTGATTGCACTGTTTTGTCACCCCCCTCTCTCTGTACCCAGTATAAAAGAAATATTCGCATTGAATGGTGAGTGACGCTTATTTATTTCTATTTGTGGAATCATTTTTGCAATTGACAAGCTGTGCACCACCAGATTGCGAGAGACTGCGGCCCCTGTTTTCTCCATGTGACCAGTGGTGAAGTGAAAGTTTGCCGTAGTGCCACCTAACCCTGGACTTTATTTTTCTAAAAGAAATTGAAGATAAAACTGACTGAACTTGCTTGCGAAATGGTGCGAGTTTCACTGAATGCATCCTGAGAGAATCCATATCGTTCGTGGGAAAGAGGCCTTAAACTGAGTTTAGGGAAACCACACCACATCACATCAGAGTGCCTGTCAATGCTGCGTGAAGGAATTGTTCAGGTTGGCAAAATTGTACCAAAGTGTCAGCTCTTCCCACAGAAAGCAAGTTGTTGCACCAAGTCGGCCTTCCCTTCCAACCTGTGGCATGGACGTGTCCTCTGTCTCCTTCTTGCCGTCGGCGTCTCCCGTGAATACTGCAGGTCACAGCCTACATCCAATTACTGAGGGTGTATTCACACACCTAATATCTGCCTCTGATTCCACAGCGGAAAACGGGCATTTCCAGCTGCTAAATCCATAGCCAAAGATCACCAACAGTTTTCCCATTGACTTTAATGTAAAAAACTCCACCTTGAGGACAGAGTGTCAAATTGTAGAGGGTTTTTTCAGTAGCTGATTTGAAAAATGATTCATCGTTACTTCTTGGAACTAGATTCGATTGTGGGTTTCATAGAAGTCAGTGGGGGAGCAGAAAACCATCATCCAAATACTCCTCTAAAACCTCTACCAAATTACAAATGTGCCACCTGCCGCTTGGCTATTTTTGGCAGACCAATAGGAAGGCTTGATGGTGGCCAGACTTGGCACCACTGGCCACCACTTTGCCAGCCTTATGTTAGGCTTCATTTTAGAGATAAGTGCGAGTCCCCGAGGTGGGACCCGCACCTATCAGACAATAGGGGCATATCCTAGCCATATACCGCCATTGTCTGAGATGGGAATACCCCTTTAAGTTTCCTAGACTCTGGCATAAGGTGATATTTTCTGTCTGATGCCTAGCTGTCCGCCCTGACCTTGGACTTCATTCTTGGATACGTGTGTATGCAGCCAGCCCTGACCTCGGCCTGTCTCCTGATTATTACCTGACCCCTTGGTGCATTGCATTGGTGTCTCTGACTCCTGTGGGTCAGCTGCCAATTACACCAAGACTACTCCATGAGGTAGCAGCATCGAGGCCTTGTATTGGATGCCCCCCACCCTATGTTTTGATCCGCTCAACAGGAGGATGCAGCAGCGGCCGTGCGGGGATCAGGGTAAGTAGTGTGCAGGCATTAGGGGGGACATTATAGGGGTTGGATAACCCCTTTAAGTTTCACCCAAAGTCAAAGTGGTTAGTTGGCACAGTTGGTCCACGCCTGTCCCGATAACACAAGTCCTCCAACAACTTGTCATAGACCTCCATTGAATGTATACGTCCTTAGCGTATACCTTGAAGCGAAGACCGGATTGTATCAAGCTTGTATGACAGTTTTCCGGTGTACAAAAGTTGCAACTTTTTATGTAAGCCCTGTTCCGTGCAAAAAGTTTCCACAGTGCCCTCTGGAGGACCCACACCCAGGGCTGACGTGTTGTGCATGTCCGTCCTGCGGTGTCTAGTAATGTAGATCAGCCCTCTTCCAGTGACTGGCATTTATGTACAGTGCCAGATATACATGTGTGGGTAGGACTGGCACTGCATGCCCTTCTTTCTGTTAAAGGTGGGGGGTAGTTATGGTCAGACCCTCACCAATCGCACATTGCTAGCCTATCCTAAAACATAAAAACTTGATGTAAACAATAGCTCTCTTTCTGATGATGCGTTTCCTTTAAGATAGCAGTTCTTTTTCAGATAAGCGGCATCAAAGATAACAGGCAGCCGCTTATCACCCTCTGTCTATGGCGAGAAACATGCTAGTCTGCAGGCTTATATTATCTAGAATGTATGAAATGTCTGACAAAAGTGACAAAGTGATTCGACATTAAAGGGCTTCTGTCACTCCACTAAACTCATAATTTTTTTTTGTCTCCTTAAAATCCTTATGCTGCGATTTCTCAATATATATGGCTATTACTCCGTTTGGTTCAGTAGTTATATAAAAAAAACTGACTTTTATAATATGCAAATTACCTCTCTAGCAGCAGGTAGGGCGGCTACCTGCTGCATCCTCCATTCATAATGACGCCCCCTCCTCATGTTGATTGACAGGGCCAGCGGACGCGCTCATTCTCTGACTGGCCCTGTCAATCAACATGAGGAGGGGGCATCATTATGAATGGAGCATGCGGCTGCTAGCAGCAGGTAGCCGCCCTACGCTAGAGAGGTAATTTGCATATTATAAAAGTCAGTTTTTTTTTATATAACTACTGAACCAAACTGAGTAATAGCCCTATATATTGAGAAATCGCAGCATAAGGATTTTAAGGAGACAAAAAAATAATAATGAGTTTAGTGGAGTGACAGAAAACACTTTAAAACACTGCTGCGCAATAAAAAATCTGCCTACATAAAAGGAAAGAAGATATAAGATGCGGGAGACAAAATATGGAACGCTTCACGAATTTGCGTGTCATCCTTGCGCAGGGGCCATGCTAATCTTCTCTGTATCGTTCCAATTTTAGTATATGTGCTGCCGAAGCGAGCACAAGCCTACAGGTGGCGCACTACCTATATATAGTCCCTCACAGTGTATAATTTTATATTAAGGCGACAAGGTAATGTTTTCTTCTGTTAATCTCTACGGGCTTTCTTGTTTATTACACTGTGTGAAATGTTTTATGTAATTCACTTTTACTACGGTACTAAAGATGCCATACGTTTCGTGTGCTGTCTCTCCTGCAATGCATCCTGGGAACGAGTGATATGCAAAATTCTCTGAGGTCATCGGGAAGAGATGCCGCTCAGCCTCAGGCTGCTGGTTGGTACATTCCGTACCTTCGTGGGGTCATTACCGGGGTCCAAAAGTCCTAAAGTTCGGTACGAACCCGAACTTTACAGTTCGGGTTCGCTCAACCCCACCCTTAACCAAAAGAACGATTCAACAATGTGACTTGGTGTAAAGGCCGTAGCGGTAATTTATTAACAACCAATAATTACCATGCATTATACATTTACCTTGTAACCATTGTAACATTAATACAACATGTAAACTTTTTCCTTACTTCCTGTCCCCGAATACTCCTACATGAGGTGAAGGGATCCTAGAAGGCAATCTAAGTGAACCATATTCATCCCCCCTCGCGAACCTCCACTTATGATCCAGATTTTTAACCCAACTTTACCCTCGGCCGCACTCTCCGACCCAAGGGCACCAACTCCTGGAAATTATACCCCTGCCAGGCTATTAGCCCAAACAGGATCCCCCAGCTTTCCATTCACCACAACCTCCTACATGCACGCCGTAAAAGAGATAGAGCCATGCACCTATTCCAAGTTTTGCCTCCCAGGATCCCTCTTCTACCTGCCCGCTACGACAATAGCAATATACTAAAATACCCCCCAACTATAATAAAAAACACGGGAGGGTGGGTGGTTAACTCCAGCTCAACGTTCTTAAAACTCACCAAGCCCCTCCCCTCACTGCCTTAAATCCCCGGTGCGAAAATGCCGCTCCACCCATCTCTCCTCCCCTACCACACTCCTTACAACCTAAGCTTGACCCTTTACACCACTACCTTCCACCATAGTCAAGCCGCATTTTAGTGGGCGCCGAGGGGTTAAGAAGAAGGCGACCTGGACTGTCGAGCATTTTAGGGAGCTTTAGGGTTAAGTTATTTAGTAGCAGATAGGCTAGTGATGTGATCTGATAAGAGGGGGGGTTAGGCAGAGCAGGACAGGAAAGTTAGGGAGGTACTGCACTCCTATATCACCCTCCTCCCCTGGTTCTTGATTGGTTGTTGAGTTGGTAGGGCTGGGATGTTTTATAAGGGCACAAGGAACGGCTGTCCCTTCCTCTTAAGGCACCGCGATTTACAGCGCAGGTATGGCCACAGAGAAAGATCTAATAGCAGCTGTAGCTGCTCACTTGAATGCTGAGGGCCTGACTTTTCTCTCCCACTTGCTGGCGGGATTACAAGTGCCACAGCAGCTGCCGCTTGTCCCGGCGGCCCCCCCTCTCCCCCTTCAGTACAGCAACCGGAGCGTGCGGGTGGCAGGCGGCCCACTAGAACAATCTGCACACCCGCTCGCCTCAGCCCCTCACAGGTACCTGCATCAGGACGATCCCGGAGCCGGCGGCAGAAGCAGTGCACCAGCACTCCTGCCGCTGGTGTTCGGCAGTCTTCGGCGCCTCGGCCTGCACTGGCGCAGGCCACGCCCCCTCCCCACCCACTTACTTTTCAGCGCGAGCAGCAGTTGCTGTTCCCACCACAGCAAGACACCTCACCTCAGCAAGTCTCCCCGCTCCCGGTCGCAATGGGTAACAGGCAGAGCGAGCCGTCCTCAGCTGAGGAGCCTCTGCCTACTGTCGACCAAACTCTAGTTCAGGCACTAGTTGTGAACTCCCCCCTGGTACTGATGCAGCAGTACAGCTGCCTGTGATGCAGGTAATACATCCTGCCATGCTAATGCCCCCCCCCCCCCCACATTCCAGCCCTTTGATGTTGAAGTGCATCAGTCACCCCCTCCTCTTTTTCAGCAGCCCATAGGAACCCCCCCAACTGCTCCTGCAGCACATGTCCCAGCAGCCCGCCGCAACCGCTGCGGCTGAGCTGGCTTCCAGGCACCCCTGCAGACATAGATCCCCTGCCGTTATACACAACCGCCGAGAAAGGCGCAGGTCGGTTTCTCACCGCAGTGGCCGTTCCCGCTATGGTTCCAGGGCCCGTAGCCGGAGTAGACGTGCGACCCGGTCAAGATCAGAGCAGTGGCGGTCTCCGTCCTCTATAGATGCGAGCTCCTGCGGATCCAGTTCCGGCAGGTCACAATCCCGTAGTGTGCATGCTTCCAGACGTAGGACCAGTAGGTCGTCACGCGTGGTTGAGCCCACCAGCGCGGTTCCTGCTCCACCTCCTCCGGCTATTTCCCTGCCTCCTACGCAGCCGAATACGTCTTCTGGTGAGTTTAATGGGGCATGGGGGGTGGACACTGTAGCCAAGGGTTTAGTTCCTGCCCTTAGGGCGTTGCTAGCGCAGTTAGATCCTAGTCCTAGCCTTCAGTGGACAGCCCCCACGGTCGTTCAGGCAGATAAGCCGAGACCTAGCGACCATAAGGAATCATTATTTTGCGGCCTTACGCCACTTGGCACTCATCTAGACGAGGATATCAGAAATAAGATATGGGCTAATCAGTACATTGATATTTGGTCCTTGATTTCTGTAGATCAAAACACAGTGGACAAGGAGCGGCGTCCTAACGCTGAGCGTTTTATAGATCGTAGGCCTAAAGTTGCTCGCACGATAGGGAATTGGATTCAGGCATCACCTGTCTTTAGCTACCTGCGGTGTGAAAAAGCCGGATCATCGAATTCGCTTGGGCAAGCAAATAAAATTGGATTTACATGTCTGGAATTCCTTTTTAGCTCAATATAATGGTCATACTTGTTACCAATCAGGTGAAATATCGTCCCCGGAATTATCATTATTTTGGATGCTGCCGGGTCTATCGGTTTTGGTGTCATCTTTGGCTGTAAGTGGTGTGCCGCCGAGTGGCTGGACACATGGCGAGACCTTGGTCTTTGTTCCAATATCACTCTGTTGGAATTGTTCCCAATTATTGTGGCCATTAATTTATGGGGCCCCAGTTTGCAAAACAAAAGGATTTGTTTTTTCACTGACAACATGTCTGTGGTTTATTGTGTTAATGCTCTAACGTCCTCTTCTTTTCCAGTCCTCTCCTTACTGCGCCACCTTGTCCTTCGTTGTTTGGAGTTTAATGTTTGGTTTCGGGCCCGTCATGTGCCTGGGGTTGACAACTCGTTGGCTGATGCTCATTCCCGCTTTCGTTGGCAGGACTTCAGGACTCTCTTGCTGGGGGAACTCCCAGAGGGTTTACCTTGCCCGCCAATGCTGTGGGAGTTGCCGATCTTCGATTAATGGCGATGATTCGTGCTTCAGTGGCTCCAGCAACTTGGTCGGCATATTGTAAGGCCTGGGCAGAATGGTGGGCGGTTGTGCTTGACTCCGAGGGCTACATTGCCAGCTGAATGCTTTGAGGTGAAAATTTCTTATCTGTTGAGACTCCGCGTTAGAGGTTTTTCAGCATTAACAGCGCAGCGTAGGTTATGGGGAGTAGGGTCTCCCCTCGGTTTGTTCATCTCCATATGAGGTGTCATTATTTAGGGCAGCTTTTTGCTTAGCCTTTTTCGCAGCACTATGGATCGGTGAGCTGGTATCCCCTTCTGTCACACGACTAGGAGGTTTAGGCGTTAGTGATGTTTTCCTCAATGATTCTGCCCTTAGGGTTTTGATCAGGCGGTCAAAAATGGATGGTTTTGCGTACGGCGCCTGGCTGCCCTTACATAAGATTGGCAGCCCAGCGTGCGCCCTTGCTGCTGTTGCTCAGTTTTTAGCGGCCCACGCACCAGGCCCCCCCTTTTTGGTGCATGCCGATAGCACCCCCCTTACCCATTTTCAATTTCGGTTGATTTTTCGTCGTTGCTTGCTTGCACTTCAGTTGCCAGTTGCTGAATTTGGAACGCATTCTTTCAGGATAGGGGCGGCCACCGAGGCGGCTCATGCTGGCCTTCCGGAGGCTGATGTTAAGAGACTTGGCAGGTGGAAATCGGCCTGCTTTGCTTCTTATGTTCGCCCTCATTTACTGATTTGATTTCTCCTAGGTCCGATACAGCCCATTGTGTGTTTTATCGGTCACTCCTATATCTTCTGGGCAGGCCAGCGAGTGGAAGGTCACCCGGGTGGCCGCTGCCTCGGGTTTAGGAACATCCAAGTCCTTTGGCGGGGAGTCCGGTGTTTGCGGTGGTCGCAAGTCCTTCCAGAAGCGGTGGAACTGAGTCACTCTGCGCGTTCTCCAGTGGTTTTAGTGGTGCACGCAGGGGGCAATGACCTTTTGCCTCTTAAAAATTGCCGAATTAATCACCTTAATTAGAGCGGATTTAGAGAGACTCCCTACTTTCTTTCAGGAAGCAGCTTTGGTGTGGTCGGAGATTATTCCTCGGGTTACTTGGCAGGGAGCAAGGGATTCCTCTGCGATTGAACGTGCTAGGCGTACGGTAAACAACCGCATTTCTCGGTTTATATGTTCAAGACCTGGTGTGGTTGTTAGGCATCGCCAGTTAGAGGGTGATAACGAACGCCTGATGCGTCCAGACGGTGTACATCTAAATGAGATAGGGCTGGAAATTTTCCTATCGGGTTTGCAGGATGGTGTGGAACAGGCTTTGTTCTTGTTGGGTGGGGGTCGGAGCACTGTGTAGGAGTACACGGGCTCCTCAGTGGAGGTCGGTTATCTAAATCATGACGGCAGAAGAAGGCGGACTTGCCCACAGAGGGAGTCTGTGGGGCATACCGCTTCTTGAGACCCAGAGTTGTTACGTTGGTTTGGAGTTAAAAATTGAAAAAGCTGTGAACGACTCTCACCCAACATTTATTGTGTCCTGTTGTGTTTTTCCTAACTGCTAAGGTACCAAGGTGGGGTTGTTAAAGTTCATTTCTCGGCAGTCTAGTGGGCGCCGAGGGGTTATGAAGATGGCGACCTGGACTGTCGAGAATTTTAGGGAACTTTAGGGTTAAGTTATTTAGTAGCAGATAGGCTAGTGATGTGATCTGATAAGGGGGGGGGGGGGTTAGGTAGAGCAGGACAGGAAAGTTAGGGAGGTACTGCACTCCTATATCACCCTCCTCCCCTGGTTATTGATTGGTTGTTGAGTTGGTAGGGCCAGGATGTTTTATAAGGGCACAAGGGACGGCTGTCCCTTCCTCTTAAGGCACCGCGATTTACAGCGCCCCTCCCTCCCGCCCTGTTTTGTTATGGTGTGATTGGTTGTTGACCGGTCTCTCAATGTTAATTTATAGGTATTCTTAAATTACCAAATAGTTAGATTTTTACTGATATCTTTATCACACGAGTTTTGAATACATTACATTAGAATTTGTGACTTTTAAAAATACCTTTAATCTTGATCGTGCGGGTATAGGTATGTATATACCGACAAGGTGCACTACAATTATAAAAAAAAGTTTTTATTTTTTGAGAGGGGAGTAGTGGCCCCTACAAAAAGACATTCAAAGGTGACGAGATACTATGTACAGACTTATAGGTTCGAGACACACAGAATCAGGGTCTAGAAGAGGGCAGGGCAGACAAGAGCTTACCCTAAAGGCCCTACAAACTGCTTAGCCCAGGGTGACCCCCTGATGGTGGAGGCTCCCTGTCCCCGAACCTATTGCTGTCTAATTCCTAGACCGACCCTAACCGGAAAATAAATTGATACAAGAAAAATTACAAAAAGATATACAGAGAGTGGAAGGTGGTCCAAATTAAAGGGACGCCACCCGCCCTCTCACAAACAATACGCAGACCTCGATGCGTTTCACCTGGGACTCATCAGGAGGTAGGTATACATTTGGACAAAATCCAACATTAATAAATAAGCGAGGATAATACACATAGACGATACTTAGCTAGAGACGCCCGATAAAGGAGGCACAGGTTGTTGGGTTGCCAGAATGGGAAGTATATAAAGCACATCAAAGATACCTAGATAAATACATACAGATGGAAAAAATATCAGTCAAATATGTCTGCAGACTATCACAGCTGAGCACTAAAAAACGCTCACAAACACGGATACTGCATGAAATAATTTGTGCAAACTTACATATTATAGTGCTGGCCGATTCCCCTCAAAGACCTGATCCGGGTCCAGCTACCCTAGTGGTAGAGGTGCCGTCTGTTTATAGTTTGTACACAGTGCGTCCGGACGCCGGTAATGCGATTCCGGCTTCCGGAACGCACTGTGGAACGCATCAGACTTCCGGCCTATGTCACTTTCGGTGCCGTGACACACATCGTGAGCCGCATAGGGCTCGATGCCGGCATCGGAAGTTGACAGTGGAGCGCAGCACACTGCCGCTGCAATGAGGAGACCGAGGATGGCCAAACATAATGCCGGTACAAGGTAGTACCAGGGTTAGAGATGTATCAGTTATCAGTATATCACAGATCTAAATTCCATCTGTATGCCGGTATCCAGTATAATAAAAGCAAAAATGACCCAAAACAGTACCCCCAGAGACAACCAAAAACATTATCACACCGAAAAAAATGAATTTTAATTATCAGATACCTATTAATTACAGATAAACAGGAGTACAAAGGTAACCTGGGTCCTCTATTAGAATCATGAGGCTTAGGAATGCCAGGTTACATTTTACAATTTGGGGAATCAATCTTGTTCACCCCTTTAAAGAATGGTGCTTTTCGCACCGATCAGGTCAGAATATAAGGGTCACATAGCGCTGATAATGGATTTGTTACTTAGGACCGTAGGTATTAATCGAGACAGGGAGGATTTCTAAATAAAACATGCGAAATTGAGTCTTTCGTTTAGGCCTAGGAGGGACTGGGATTGGAAACGGTAAATCCAAGAGGATTCTTTTAGGAGAATCCTCCTGTCCCAGTCACCTCTTCTCTCAGGTAAGGGGATAACTTCCAGGACCGAAAAACGGGCCGAGCTCACATCGCCCATATGGCAGTTATTAAAATGATGGGCCACGGGAGTATCCTTTGATTTTTTTTTATATCATTTAAATGCTCACAGATCCTTCTCCGCAGTTCCCTCTTAGTCTTGCCGATGTAGTCCATCGGGCAGCTACATTGGCAGATATAGACTACGCCTTTTGTTCTACAGTTTGCGAAGTCTCGAATTACGAAGGACCGTTGGATCACAGAGCAAGTTATTGATTTTGACATATTGATGAAGTTGCAAGCCTTGCAGGAACCGCACTTGAAGACACCAAGGGGCCTACAGTCTAGCCACGTGCCCTCTCTTTTAGGGCCCTCGTAATGACTGTGGACTAGCCGGTCCCGTAGGCTCCTCCCTTTACGATAGGTAACCTGTGGATAATCCCTAATCACCTGTGTTAGATCAGGGTTCATGGTTAAAATTGCCCACTGTCCATGCATACTACCTCCCTATTCCCAGAGTCGAAGGTCGAGATCAGACGTATCAAATTCTCGTCTGAATCCCTTTGCCTCGGTATTAAGAGCTCCTCTCTTCTTTTCGACTCTGCGAATTGGAAGGACTCCCTTAAGATGGTTAAAGGGTAACCCCTCTCTCTTAGTCTGTTCTTGAGTTTCCTTGATTAATGGTAAAAACTCCCTCCCGAGGAACAGTTCCTATGGACCCGCAGGTATTGTCCCCTGGGGATCCCTTTCTTAATAGCGGTGGGATGGTGGCTCTCCCAATAGAGGATACTATTAGTGGCTGTGGGTTTTCAAAAGACCGAAGTATTCAAAGTACCCTCAGTTTTTGTCACTACAACATCCAGGAAGGTGATCTGTTCCGATTGGGTTTCACAAGTGAACCTCAGCCCAATGTCATTATGATTGAGGGTATCGATAAACCCGTGAAAGGCGGGGAGGCTTCCCTCCCAGATCAGGAACACATCGTCGATGTAACAAGTCCAAAAGGAGATGTTCTCGTTCCACCACGGATGCTGATCTGGGAAGACAACACTATCCTCCCACCAGCCCAGGAGGAGGTTTGCATAAGTGGGGGGACAGGAATTCCCCATTGCAGTCCCCCTGAGCTGGTGGTAGAAGGCGCCATTAAACAAGAAGAAATTATGAGTCAGGGTATATTCAAGTAATTGCAAGATTAAATCATTATGTGAGGAAAAATGGGTTCCCATAGTGTTGAGGAAATAGTTCACAGCTTTAATTCCTCTATCGTGTGGAATAGATGTGTAAAACGATTCCACATCAATACTCTCCAGGATACTATTGGGAATCACTGTTAGAGTTTCTATCTTGCTGAGAAAGTCCATTGTATCCCTGGTAAAGGATGGTAGGGTTGAGACAAAATCATGGAGTACCTTGTCTAGGTAGATTCCACTGTGATGTGTCAGGGAATCAATACCTGATACAATTGGACGACCTCTCAGGGGATGTACCCCCTTATGAATTTTAGGCAAACAGTAAAAGGTGGCCGTTTGTGGGGCTTTAGGAAAAAGAAAATCAAATTCGGTTTTACTGATGATACCTTGTTGTAGGCCCTGACTGAAAATTCTAAATAAATCTGTACGGTAATGTCTCGGTAGGGTCTGCAGGAATTTTTTTATAGCTATTTTTATCATTCAGTAGGGTCAGACACATCTGTTGATATTTCTGATGGTCAAGAAGCACCAGATTGCCACCCTTATCCGACTGTTTAATAATCAGATTTTTATTGTTCTCCAGGTGTTTCAGGGCCTGGAACTCCGATGCCGACAGATTTGAGTGAAGAGGGGTACCCTGCATTTTTTCGATATCTGAAATAACCAGGCGCAAGAAAATATCGATATGTTCGGTATTCACAAGGGGTGGCAGCCTGGTACTTTGCGACTGTAGTTCCATGAAAGGGCCTTTTCCTGGTATTCTAGTTCCTTCTTCCCAGAGTTCCATTAGGTTTTGGAGATCAGGGAAGTCTTCTGGGCTGATTCCCAAATCCAGGCATGTTTTTTTATTGCAGTTTTTAAAAAACTTATGCCATTTCAACTTTCTACCAAATAAATTAAAATCCTTTACCAAAGTAAAAGTGTCATGTTTCGTTGTTGGCACAAAAGACAGACCCTTCTGAAGTAGACTTGTCTCGGCGGGGGTCAAGTTATGATCTGAGAGATTAATTACCTGAAGTTGGTCTGTCAGTTGTTTCGATTGCGGTCCCTTAGTTGGTACGAGGCCTGGCCCTTGGCTAAAAAAGAAGAAGAAGACGAAGGAGGATTGGGATCTATGGCAGGTATGGAGGTACCATGAATCAAGGAAACTCAAGAACAGACTAAGAGAGAGGGGTTACCCTTTAACCATCTTAAGGGAGTCCTTCCAATTCGCAGAGTCGAAAAGAAGAGAGGAGCTCTTAATACCGAGGCAAAGGGATTCAGACGAGAATTTGATACATCTGATCTCGACCTTCTACTCTGGGAATAGGGAGGTAGTATCCATCTTAAAAAGACACTGGGCAATTTTAACCATGGACCCTGATCTAACAGAGGTGATTAGGGATTATCCACAGATTACCTATCATAAAGGGAGGAGCCTACGGGACCGGCTAGTCCACAATCATTACGAGGTCCCTAAAAGAGAGGTTCCTGCAAGGCTTGCAACTTCATCAATATGTCAAAATCAATAACTTGCTCCGTGACCCAACGGTCCTTCGTAATTCGAGACTTCGCAAACTGTAGAACAAAAGGCGTAGTCTATATCTGCCAATGTAGCTGCCCGATGGACTACATCGGCAAGACTAAGAGGGAACTGCGGAGAAGGATCTGTAAACATTTAAATGATATAAAAAATCAAAGGATACTCCCGTGGCCCATCATTTTAATAACTGCTATATGGGCGATGTGAGCTCGGCCTGTTTTTCGGTCCTGGAAGTTATCGCCTTACCTGAGAGAAGAGGTGACTGGGACAGGAGGATTCTCCAAAAAGAATCCTCTTGGATTTACCGTTTCCAATCCCAGTCCCCCCTAGGCCTAAACGAAAGACTCAATTTTGCATGTTTTATTTAGAAATCCTCCCTGTCTCGATTAATAACTACGGTCCTAAGTAACAAATCCATTATCGGCGGTATGTGACCCCTATATTCTGACCTGATCGGTGCGAAAAGCACCATTCTTTAAAGGGGTGAACAAGATTGATTCCCCAAATTTTAAAATGTAACCTGGCATTCCTAAGCCTCATGATTCTAATAGAGCACCCAGGTTACCTGTGTACTCATCTTCCTGTTTATCTGTAATTAATAGGTATCTGATAATTAAAATTCGGGTTTTTTCGGTGTGATAATGTTTTTGGTTGTCTCTGGGGGTACTGTTTTGGGTCATTTTTGCTTTTATTATACTGGATACCGGCATACAGATGGAATTTAGATCTGTGATATACTGATAACTGATACATCTCTAACCCTGGTACTACCTTGTACCGGCATTATGTTTGGCCATCCTCGGTCTCCTCGTTGCAGCGGCAGTGTGCTGCGCTCCACTGTCAACTTCCGGTGCCAGCATCGAGCCCTATGCGGCTCACGGCACCGGAAGTGACATAGGCCGGAAGTCTGATGCGTTCCACAGTGCGTTCCGGAAGCCGGAATCGCATTACCGGCGTCCGGACGCACTGTGTACAGACTATAAACAGACGGCACCTCTACCGCTAGGGTAGCTGGACCCGGACCAGGTCTTTGAGGGGAATCGGCCAGTACTATAATATGTAAGTTTGCACAAATTATTTCATGCAGTATCCGTGTTTGTGAGCGTTTTTAGTGCTCAGCTGTGATAGTCTGCAGACATATTTGACTAATATTTTTTCCATCTGTATGTATTTATCTAGGTATCTTTGATGGGCTTTATATACTTCCCATTCTGGCAACCCAACAACCTGTGCCTCCTTTATCGGGAGTCTCTAGCTAAGTATTGTCTATGTGTATTATTCTCGCTTATTTATTAATGTTGGATTTTGTCCAAATGTATACCTACCTCCTGATGAGTCTCAGGTGAAACGCGTCGAGGTCTGCGTATTGTGTGTCAGAGGGTGGGTGGCATCCCTTTAATTTGGGCCACCTTCCACTCTCTCTGTATATCTTTTTGTAATTTTTCTTGTATCAATTTATTTTCCCTGGTTAGGGTCGGTCTAGGGATTGGACAGCAATAGGTTCGGGGACAGGGAGCCTCCACCATCAGGGGGTAACCCTGGGCTAAGCAGTTTGTAGGGCCTTTAGGGTAAGCTCTTGTCTGCCCTGCCCTCTTCTAGACCCTAATTCTGTGTGTCTCGAACCTATAAGTCTGTACATAGTATCTCGTCACCTTTGAATGTCTTTTTGTAGGGGCCACTACTCCCCTCAAAAAATAAAAAAAATATTTGGGGAATTGTAGTACACCTTGTCGGTATATACATACCTATACCCGCACGATCAAGATTAAAGGTGTTTTTAAAAGTCACTAATTCTAATGTAATGTATAGGTATTCTTACCGTCAAGTCACAGCAGAGGTCCGTTATCTAAATCATGACGGCAGAAGTAGGCGGACTTGCCCACAGAGGGAGTCTGTGGGGCATACCGCTTCTTGAGACCCAGAGTTGTTACGGTGGTTTGGAGTTAAAAAAGAAAAAAACTGGTTGATAACAAATAATTATTAATAAAGCTGTGACCGACTCTCACCCAACATTTATTGTGTCCTGTTGTGTTTTTCCTAGCTGCTAAGGTACCAAGGTGGGGTTGTTAAGGTTCATTTCTTGGCAGTCCGCTACGGCTGCACCCCGCTCCATTGCTTTTCATATGTTTACAGTCTGAGCACCACCTTAACAAAGTGACGCGGTTTATACATGGACGCCTTGACAATCTTCTCTTTCTTATATGACTGGCCTATCCTCAGAATAGGTCATCAATATCACATCTGGTGGGGGTCCGACGCCCGGGACCCCCACTGATCAGCTGTTAGAAGAGGCTGGGTGCTCCATGCTGCCTCTTCCTTACCCAGTGACTAGGGTGGCCAGATTTCATGCTCCCTGTGCTCCATCCGACGCAGGGCCTGGACGGACACTGGGGTGTACTTTTCAGTGGCCCCACGCTCAGACAGCAACATTGCAATACGAGTATGAGCTGCAGCGACAAATTAACTGATTGAGGCGCTCACGCTGACTGAAGGTGAGAGAAGCACTCCTGGCCTGTGCGGCTCACCTTCAGGTCTTCCAGTACTTGTTTTCTTTTGGTCTAAGGTCCTGCTTTTTGGGGTGAAGCAAGTGGCCACCCTACCAGTGACATCACTGTACATCGATCACGTGGCCTAGTTGCTGCTCAGCCCCATTCAAGTCAATGATTTCAATGAGGCTGAGCTGCAGTACCAAGCACTGCCACTATACAATGTACGGCGCTGTCCTTGGAAAGCTTCCGGGAGCCTGCACTGCTCACCACAGCTGCTCCCTGAAACAGCTGATCAGCGGGGATCCAGGACTCGGACCCCGGCTGATGTGATAATGATGACCTATTCTGAGGGTAAGTCATCATTATCTTTTCCAGGATAACCCCTTTTAGAGGGGAAGCTGTCAATGAGACCACCTGCTACAGGGCGCATTTCACGAATACATTGGACTTCTTCACAGCACTCGCATCAAGTTACAACTATTAAGCCCCTTTTACACGAGCGACTTTTCTGCGCGGATGCAATGCATGAAGTGAACGCATAGCACCCGCACTGAATCCTGACCCATTCATTTCAATGGGTCTGTGCACATTTTATTAATGTGCCATTTCTGCATTGTGTGAGAATCGAAGCATGTTCTCTGTTCTGCGTTTTTCACGCAGCCCTGGGCCCATAAAAGTGAATGGGGCTTCAGCGGAAAACGCATTTCATCCGGATGTAACCTGGCTGCAGTCTGGGTGCAATGCACTGATGGTTGCTAGGAGATGTTTGTAAATCTTTAAGTTTTTTTCATGCACGTTAAAAACGCATCAAAACTGATTGCACCTGCGATGAAAAAAACTGTCAAACTAAAAGCAATTGAAGACAAAACTGACTGAACTTGCTTGCAAAATGGTGCGAGTTTCACTGAACGCATCCTGAGAGAATCCATATCGTTCGTGGGAAAGAGGCCTTAAACTGAGTTTAAAACACCTTATTTCTTTATATAAAAAATTGTCTCCACATTGATAGGCTGATAGGGTGAACTGGAACTGTTACAGACCAATTTATATGCTGGTTCCTGAGTGCACCCTACCAGAAAAACTCCTTTAGATTTAGGAGTATGAAATATAAGAGGTATATCCTGTTATGGTCCTAAGAGTATATTTCTGCACTAAACTCACAGGGCTGTGGACCCCTTGGATAGTGCTATTAAGGACATAACAAATGTACCCCTTATATTTCATACTCCTAAATATAAAGGAGTTTTTGTGGTAGGGTGCACTCAGGAACCAGCAGGCGCGTAGCTATAGGGGGTGCAGAGGTACCGGGCCCAGGAGCGTGAGGGGGCCCAAAGAAGGCTTATATTATCTAGAATGTATGAAATGTCTGACAAAAGTGACATAAATTGATTCGAAATTAAAACACTGCTGCGCAATAAAAAATCTGCCTACATAAAAGAAAAGAAGATATAAGATGCGGGAGACAAAATATGGAACGCTTCACGAATTTGCGTGTCATCCTTGCGCAGGGGCCATGCTAATCTTCTCTGTATCGTTCCAATTTTAGTATATGTGCTGCCGAAGCGAGCACAAGCCTACAGGTGGCGCTCTACCTATATATAGTCCCTCACAGTGTATAATTTTATATTAAGGCGACAAGGTAATGTTTTCCTCTGTTAATCTCTACGGCCTTTCTTGTTTATTACACTGTGCGAAATGTTTTATGTAATTCACTTTTACTACGGTACTAAAGATGCCATACGTTCCGTGTGCTGTCTCTCCTGCAATGCATCCTGGGAGCGAGTGATATGCAAAATTCTATGAGGTCATCGGGAAGCGACGCCGCTGCTGTTTGGTACATTCCGTACCTTCGTGGGGTCATTACCGGGGTCCAAAAATCGCGGGGTTCGCTTAACCCTACCCTTAACCCAAAGAACAATTCAACAATGTGACTTGGTGTAAAGGCCGTAGCGGTAATTTATTAACCACCAATAATTACCATGCATTGTACATTTACCTTGTAACCATTGTAACATTAATACATGTAAACTTTTTCCTCACTTCCTGTCCCCGAATACTCCTACATGAGGTGAAGGGATCCTAGAAGGCAATCTGAGTAATCCATATTCGTCCCCCTCGCGAACCTCCACTTATGATCCAGACTTTTAACCCAACTTTACCCTCGGCCGCACTCTCCGACCCAAGGGCACCAACTCCTGGAAAATATACCCCTGCCAGGCTATTAGCCCAAACAGGATCCCCTGCCAGGCTATTAGCCCAAACAGGATCCCCCAGCTTTCCATTCACCACAACCTCCTAGATGCACGCCGAAAAAGAGATCGAGCCATGCACCTATTCCAAGTTTTGCCTTCCAGGATCCCTCTTCTACCTGCCCGCTAATATACTAAAATACCCCCCAACTATAATAAAAAAACACGGGAGGGTGGGTGAGTAACTTCAGCTCCAGGTTCTTAAAACTCACCAAGCCCCTCACCTCACTGCCTTAAATCCCCGGCGCGAAAATGCCGCTCTACCCATCTCTCCTCCCCTACCACACTCCTTACAACCTAAGCTTAACCCTTCACCCCACTACCTTCCACCATAGTCAAGCCACATTTCGCTATGGCTGCGTCCCGCTCCATTGCTTTTCATATGTTTACAGTCTGAGCACCCCCTTAACAAAGTGACGTAGTTTATACAGGGACGCCTTGACAATCTTCTATTTCTTATATGACTGGACTATCCTCAGAATAGGTCATCAATATCACATCTGGTAGGGGTCCGACACCCGGGACCCCCACTGATCAGCTGTTAGAAGAGGCTGGGTGCTCCATGCTGCCTCTTCCTTACCCAGTGACTAGGGTGGCCAGACGTCCGGCTTTCAGGCTCCATGTGCTCCATCCGAAGCAGGGCCTGGACGGACGCTGGGGTGTCCTTTTCAGTGGCCCCACGCTCAGACAGCAACATTGCAATACGAGTATGAGCTCCAGCGACAAATTACCTGACTGAGGCTCCTCTCATCCCCAGTCACTAGAGCCGGAGACGTGTCAGGCTGAGGGTGAGAGAAGCACTCCTGGCCTGTGCGGCTCACCTTCAGGTCTTCCAGTACTTGTTTTCTTTCGGTTATAAGGTCCAGCTTTTGGGCGGTGAAGCAAGTGGCCACCCTACCAGTGACATCACTGTACATCGATCACGTAGCCTAGTTGCAGCTCAGCCCCATTCAAGTCAATGATTTGAATGATTCTGAGCTGCAGTACCAAGCACTGCCACTATACAATGTACGGCGCTGTCCTTGGAAAGCTTCCGGGAGCCTGCACTGCTCACCACAGCTGCTCCCTGAAACAGCTGATCAGCGGGTATCCAGGACTCGGACCCCGGCTGATGTGATAATGATGACCTATTCTGAGGGTAAGTCATCATTATCTTTTCCAGGATAACCCCTTTTAGAGGGGAAGCTGTCAATGAGACCACCTGCTACAGGGCGCATTTCACGAATACATTGGACTTCTTCACAGCACTCGCATCAAGTTACAACTATTAAGCCCCTTTCACACGAGCGACTTTTCTGCGCGGATGCAATGCATGAAGTGAACGCATAGCACCCGCACTGAATCCTGACCCATTCATTTCAATGGGTCTGTGCACATTTTATTAATGTGCCATTTCTGCATTGTGTGAGAATCGAAGCATGTTCTCTGTTCTGCGTTTTTCACGCAGCCCTGGGCCCATAAAAGTGAATGGGGCTTCAGCGGAAAACGCATTTCATCCGGATGTAACCTGGCTGCAGTCTGGGTGCAATGCACTGATGGTTGCTAGGAGATGTTTGTAAATCTTTAAGTTTTTTTCATGCACGTTAAAAACGCATCAAAACTGATTGCACCTGCGATGAAAAAAACTGTCAAACTAAAAGCAATTGAAGACAAAACTGACTGAACTTGCTTGCGAAATGGTGCGAGTTTCACTGAACGCATCCTGAGAGAATCCATATCGTTCGTGGGAAAGAGGCCTTAAACTGAGTTTAAAACACCTTATTTCTTTATATAAAAAATTGTCTCCACATTGATAGGCTGATAGGGTGAACTGGAACTGTTACAGACCAATTTATATGCTGGTTCCTGAGTGCACCCTACCAGAAAAACTCCTTTAGATTTAGGAGTATGAAATATAAGAGGTATATCCTGTTATGGTCCTAAGAGTATATTTCTGCACTAAACTCACAGGGCTGTGGACCCCTTGGATAGTGCTATTAAGGACATAACAAATGTACCCCTTATATTTCATACTCCTAAATATAAAGGAGTTTTTGTGGTAGGGTGCACTCAGGAACCAGCAGGCGCGTAGCTATAGGGGGTGCAGAGGTACCGGGCCCAGGAGCGTGAGGGGGCCCAAAGACCCTTGTGCCATATAAGAAGACACCGGTATTATTGAAAGTTCATACTGGTGAAGTTACACCTCTGACTGGAGGGAAGGGGTTAGGTCAAGAATTTGGCATGGGGGGGGGGGGGGGGAAGAGGGGTTGCCATTTTAATGTTTGCTTCAGGCCGTTTCAATTTTTGCCTCAGGTGGTACGAAGGCTATGTGCCTCCCTGCCCCTGGCCACAAAGTACTGAGCGAAGCTGAACTCTTGCACCAGGGCCCATGAGCCTTAAGCTACGCCCCTGGGAACCAGCATATAAATTGGTCTGTAACAGTTCCAGTTCACCCTATCAGCCTATCAATGTGCAGACAATTTTTTAATAAAAATAAATAAAGTATTTTTAACGTACTTCAGTTAGGTAGTAAACAGTATTTAATCAGTACGTCTACAATATTATCATACTTAAGTTAATTGACTTAAACTGAGTTTAGGCAAACCACACCACTGTTCACATCAGAGTGGCTGTCCATGCTGAAGTAGTTGGTCAGTTTGGCAAAATTGTACCAGAGTGTCAGCTCTTCTCACAAATAGCAAGTTGTTGCATTGGCTAATCACCAAGTCGGCCTTCCCTTCCAACCTGTGGCATGGACGTGTCCTCTGTGTCCTTCTGGCCGTCGGCGTCTCCCGTGAATACTGCAGGTCACAGCCTACATCCAATTACTGAGGGTCAGGGGCGTAGCTATAGAGGATGCAGAGGTAACAGTCGCTGCCGGGCCCAGGAGCCTGAGGGGCCCCAAAGACCCTTGTGCCACATAAGAAGACACCAGTATTATAGAAAGTGCATGCTGGTCAGGTTACACCTCTGACTGGAGGGAAGGGGTTAGGTCAAGAATTTGGCATGGGGGGGGGGGGGGGGGAGAGGGGTTGCCATTTTAATGTTTGCTTCAGGCAGAACGAAGGCTATGTGTTTCCCTGCCCCTGGCAACAAAGCACTAAGGGAGAAGGGGCCCAAGCAGAACATTTGCACCAGGGCCCATGAGCCTATAGCTGCGCCCCTGCTGAGGGTGTATTCACACACCTAATATCTGCCTCTGATTCCACAGCGGAAAACAGGAATTTCCAGCTGCTCAATCCACAGCCAAAGATCACCAACAGTTTTCCCATTGACTTTAATGTTAAAAACTCCACCTTGTGGATACAGTGTCAAATTGTAGAGGGTTTTTTCAGTAGCTGATTTGAAAAATGATTCACAAGTGACGTTACTTCTTGGAACTAGATTCGATTGTGGGTTTCATAGAAGTCAGTGGGGGAGCAGAAAAACCTCATCCAAATACTCCTCTAAAACCTCTACCAAATTACAAATGTGCCACTTGCCGCTTGGCTATTTTTGGCGGACCAGTAGGAAGGCTTGGTGGTGGCCAGACTTGGCACCAATGGCCACCACTTTGCCAGCCTTATGTTAGGCTTTATTTTAGAGATAAGTGTGAGTTCCCGAGGTGGGACCCGCACCTATCAGACAATAGGGGCATATCCTAGCCATATACCGCCATTGTCTGAGATGGGAATACCCCTTTAAGTTTCCTAGACTCTGGCATAAGGTGATATTTTCTGTCTGATGCCTAGCTGCCAGCCCTGACCTTGGACTTCATTCTTGGATACGTGTGTATGCAGCCAGCCCCGACCTCGGCCTGTCTCCTGATTATTACCTGACCCCTTGTTGCATTGCATTGGTGTCTCTGACTCCTGTGGGTCAGCTGCCAATTACACCAAGACTACTCCAAGAGGTAGCAGCATCGAGGGAGGCGCTAAGGAGGCTTGTCCGCGTTGGGGCCTTGTATTGGATGCCCCCCACCCTATGTTTTGATCCGCTCTACGGGGGGATGCAGCAGCGGCCGTGCGGGGATCAGGGTAAGTAGTGCGCAGGCATTAGGGGGGACATTATAGGGGTTGGATAACCCCTTTAAGTTTCACCCAAAGCCAAAGTGGTTAGTTGGCACAGTTGGTCCACGCCTGTCCCGATAACACAAGTCCTCCAACAACTTGTCATAGACCTCCATTGAATGTATACGTTCTTAGCGTATACCTTGAAGAGAAGCCGGGATTGTATCAAGCTTGTATGACAGTTTTCCGGTGTACAAAAGTTGCCACTTTTTGTGTAAGCCCTGTTCCCTGAAAAAAGTTTCCACAGTGCCCTCTGGAGGACCCACACCCAGGGCTGACGTGTTGTGCATGTCCGTCCTGCGGTGTCTAGTAATGTAGATCAGCCCTCTTCCAGTGACTGGCATTTATGTACAGTGCCAGATATACTTGTGTGGGTAGGACTGGTACTGCATGCCCTTCTTTCTGTCACAGGTGGGGGTAGTGATGGTCAGACCCTCACCAATCGCACATTGCTAGCCTATCCTAAAAGATAAAAACTTGATGTAAACAATAGCTCTCTTTCTGATGATGCGCTATTTCCAATAAGACAGCAGTTCTTTTTCAGATAAGCGGCATCAAAGATAACAGGCAGCCGCTTATCACCCTCTGTCTATGGCAAGAAACATGCTAGTCTGCAGACTTATATTATCTAGAATGTATGAAATGTCTGACAAAAGTGACATAAAGTGAATCGACATGAAAACACTGCTGTGCAACAAAAAATCTGCCTAAAAGAAAAGAAGATATAAGACGCGGGAAACAAAATATGGAACGCTTCACGAATTTGCGTGTCATCCTTGCGCAGGGGCCATGCTAATCTTCTCTGTATCGTTCCAATTTTAGTATATGTGCTGCCGAAGCGAGCACAAGCCTACAGGTGGCGCTCTACCTATATATAGTCCCTCACAGTGTATAATTTTATATTAGGGCGACAAGGTAATGTTTTCCTCTGTTAATCTCTATGGGCTTTCTTGTTTATTACACTGTGCAAAATGTTTTATGTAATTCACTTTTACTACAGTACTAAAGATGCCATACGTTCCGTGTGCTGTCTCTCCTGCAATGCATCCTGGGAGCGAGTGATATGCAAAATTCTCTGAGGTCATCGGGAAGCGACGCCGCTCAGCCTCAGGCTGCTGGTTGGTACATTCCGTACCTTCGTGGGATCATTACCGGGGCCCAAAAATCGTGGGGTTCGGTACGAACCCGAACTTTACAGCTCGGGTTTGCTCAACCCTAACCTTAACCCAAAGAACAATTCAACAATGTGACTTGGTGTAAAGGCCGTAGCGGTAATTTATTAACCACCAATAATTACCATGCATTATACATATACCTTGTAACCATTGTAACATTAATACATGTAAACTTTTTCCTCACTTCCTGTCCCCCGAATACTCCTACATGACGTGAAGGGATCCTAGAAGGCAATCCGAGTAAACCATATTCGCCCCCCCCCCTCGCGAACCTCCACTTATGATCCAGATTTTTAACCCAACTTTACCCTCGGCCGCACTCTCCGACCCAAGGGCACCAACTCCTGGAAATTATACCCCTGCCAGGCTATTAGCCCAAGCAGGATCCCCTGCCAGGCTATTAGCCCAAACAGGATCCCCCAGCTTTCCATTTACCACAACCTCCTAGATGCACGCCGTAAAAGAGATAGAGCCATGCACCTATTCCAAGTTTTACCTCCAAGGATCCCTCTTCTTTCTGCCCGCTACGATGATAGCAATATACTAAAACACCCCCCAACTATAATAAAAAACACGGGAGGGTGGGTGGGTAAATCCAGCGCAACGTTCTTAAAACTCACCAAGCCGCTCCCCTCACTGCCATAAATCCCCGGCGTGAAAATGCCGCTCCACCCATCTCTCCTCCCCTACCACACTCCTTACAACCTAAGCTTGACCCTTTACGCCACTACCTTCCACCATAGTCAAGCCGCATTTCGCTACGGCTGCGCCCCGCTCCATTGCTTTTCATATGTTTACAGTCTGAGCACCACCTTAACAAAGTGACGCGGTTTATACAGGGACGCCTTGACAATTCTTTGATGGGACACACACTATGTCGCTCGCTTCTATTTCTTATATGACTGGACTATCCTAAGAAAAGGTCGTCAATATCAGATCTGGTGGGGGTCCGACACCCGGGACCCCCACTGATCAGCTGTTAGAAGAGGCTGGGTGCTCCATGCTGCCTCTTCCTTACCCAGTGACTAGGGTGACCAGACGTCCGGCTTTCAGGCTCCCTGTGCTCCATCCGAAGCAGGGCCTGGACGGACTCTGGGGTGTCCTTTTCAGTGGCCCCACGCTCAGACAGCAACATTGCAATACGAGTATGAGCTGCAGCGACAAATTAACTGACTGAGGCTCCTCTCATCCCCAGTCACTAGAGCCGGAGACGTGTCAGGCTGAGGGTGAGAGAAGCACTCCTGGCCTGTGCGGCTCACCTTCAGGTCTTACAATACTTGTTTTCTTTGGTTATAAGGTCCTGCTTTTTGGGGTGAAGCAAGTGGCCACCCTACCAGTGACATCACTGTACATCGATGACGTGGCCTAGTTGCAGCTCAGCCCCATTCAAGTCAATGATTTCAATGAGGCTGAGCTGCAGTACCAAGCACTGCCACTATACAATGTACGGCGCTGTCCTTGGAAAGCTTCCGGGAGCCTGCACTGCTCACCACAGCTGCTCCCTGAAACAGCTGATCAGCGGGGCTCCAGGACTCGGACCCCGGCTGATGTGATAATGATGACCTATTCTGAGGGTAAGTCATCATTATCTTTTCCAGGATAACCCCTTTAAGGGGGGAAGCTGTCAATGAGACCACCGGCTACAGGGCGCATTTCACGAACACATTGGACTTCTTCACAGCACTCGCATCAAGTTGCAACTATTAAGCCCCTTTCACACGAGCGACTTTTATGCGCGGATGCAATGCATGAAGTGAACGCATAGCACCCGCACTGAATCCTGACCCATTCATTTCAATGGGTCTGTGCACATTTTATTCATGCGCCATTTCTGCGTTGTGTGAGAATCAAAGCATGTTCTATGTTCTACGTTTTTCACGCAGCCCTGGCCCCATAAAAGTGAATGGGGCTTCAGCAGAAAACGCATTTCATCCGGATGTAACCTGGCTGCAGTCTGGGTGCAATGCGTTTTTCACTGATGGTTGCTAGGAAATGTTTGGAAATCTTTTGGGTTTTTTCATGGCCCTGAAAAACGCATCAAAACTGATTGCGCTGAAAAAAAACTGTCAAACTAAAAGCAATTGAAGACAAAACTGACTGAACTTGCTTGCGAAATGGTGCGAGTTTCACTGAACGCATCCTGAGAGAATCCATATCGTTCGTGGGAAAGAGGCCTTAAACTGAGTTTAGGGAAACCACACCACATCACATCAGAGTGCCTGTCCATGCTGAAGTAGTTGTCAGGTTGGCAAAATTGTACCAATCAAAGTGTCAGCTCTTCTCACAAAAAGCAAGTTGTTGCACGAAGTCGGCCTTCCCTTCCAACCTGTGGCATGGACGTGTCCTCTGTCTCCTTCTGGCCGTCGGCGTCTCCCGTGAATACTGCAGGTCACAGCCTACATCCAATTACTCAGGGTGTATTCACACACCTAATATCTGCCTCTGATTCCACAGCAGAAAACGGGCATTTCCAGCTGCTAAATCCACAGCCAAAGATCACCAACAGTTTTCCCATTGACTTTAATGTTAAAAACTCCACCTTGTGGACACAGTGTCAAATGGCAGAGGGTTTTTTCAGTAGCTGATTTGAAAAATGCTTCAGAAGTGACGTTTCTTCTTGGAACTAGATTCGATTGTGGGTTTCATAGAAGTCAGTGGGGGAGCAGAAAAACCTCATCCAAATACTCCACGAAAACCTCTACCAAATTACAAATGTGCCACCAAAAACGACCTGTTGTCAGCTAGTGATCTGCTACTGAGTTTTCTGCTGCTGCTGATTTTGCCACGTGAACTTAGCCTCAAGCCTCCCAACCTATTCCTTAGGGCATGTTTGAGCTAACTCCTGGCCTCCTAAAGGGCCAACGTGCTCATCCAAATTATTCCCCGACCAATGGGTGATATTCCTTGGGTACTTAACGCACCTTCACCAGCGGGAGGGTGCCTGACCGTTAAAGGTGTTGTGTCATCTCAGACAATGGGGGATATCTCGTAAACAGATTCAGGAAAGTCTCAGAGGGCGCACCACGCATGTATGAATGGGAGAGGTGGCCACGCAAGTGCGGTGCGTTCCCATTTGTTTCTATGGGGTTTCCAAAAATAGCCGAGCGTGCCGCTTGGCTATTTTTTGGCGGACCAATAGGAAGGCTTGGTGGTGGCCAGACTAGGCACCACTGACCACCACTTTGCCAGCCTCATGTTAGGCTTCATTTTAGAGATGGAACCCGCACCTATCAGACAATAGGGGCATATCCTAGCCATATACCGCCATTGTCTGAGATGGGAATACCCCTTTAAGTTTCCTAGACTCTGGCATAAGGTGTTATTTTCTGTCTGATGCCTAGCTGCCAGCACTGACCTTGGACTTGATTCTTGGATACGTGTGTATGCAGCCAGCCCCGACCTCGGCCTGTCTCCTGATTATTACCTAAACCCTTGGTGCATTGCACTGGTGTCTCTGAGTCTTGTGGGTCAGCTGCCAATTACTCTGAGACTACTCCAGAAGGCAGCAGCATCAAGGGGGGCGCTAAGGAGGCTTGTCCCCGTTGAGGCCTTGTATTGGCTGCCCCCCACCCTATATGTAGATCCGCTCAAAGGGGGGATGCAGCGACAGCCGTGCGGGGAGCAGGAGTGATGCGGGAAGCAGGGTAAGTAGTGCGCGGGCATTAGGGGGACACCCAAAGCAAAGTGGTTAGTTGGCACAGTTGGTCCGCGCCTGTCCCGATAACACAAGTCCTCCAACAGCTCCAGCGACAGAAAAATACTTGTCATAGACCTCCATTGAATGTATACATCCTTAGCGTATACCTTGAAGAGAAGCCGGGATTCTATCAAGCTTGTATGACAGTTTTCCAGTGTACAAAATTTGCAACTTTTTGTGTAAGCCCTGTTCCGTGCAAAAAGTTTCCACAGTGCCCTCTGGAGGACCCACACCCAGGGCTGACGTGTTGTACATGTCCGTCCTGCAGTGTCTAGTAATGTAGATCAGCCCTCTTCCAGTGACTGGCATTTATGTACAGTGCCAGATATACTTGTGTGGGTAGGACTGGCACTGCATGCCCTTCTTTCTGTTAAAGGTGGGGGGTAGTTATGGTCAGACCCTCACCAATCGCACATTGCTAGCCTATCCTAAAACATAGAAACTTGATGTAAACAATAGCTCTCGTTCTGATGATGCGCTGATATTTCCTATAAGACAGCAGTTCTTTTTCAGATAAGCGGCATCAAAGATAACAGGCAGCCGCTTATCACCCTCTGTCTATGGCGAGAAACATGCTAGACTGCAGGCTTATATTATCTAGAATGTATGAAATGTCTGACAAAAGTGACATAAATTGATTCGAAATTAAAACACTGCTGCGCAATAAAAAATCTGCCTACATAAAAGAAAAGAAGATATAAGATGCGGGAGACAAAATATGGAACGCTTCACGAATTTGCGTGTCATCCTTGCGCAGGGGCCATGCTAATCTTCTCTGTATCGTTCCAATTTTAGTATATGTGCTGCCGAAGCGAGCACAAGCCTACAGGTGGCGCTCTACCTATATATAGTCCCTCACAGTGTATAATTTTATATTAGGGCGACAAGGTAATGTTTTCTTCTGTTAATCTCTACGGCCTTTCTTGTTTATTACACTGTGCGAAATGTTTTATGTTATTCACTTTTACTACGGTACTAAAGATGCCATACGTTCCGTGTGCTGTCTCTCCTGCAATGCATCCTGGGAGCGAGTGATATGCAAAATTCTATGAGGTCATCGGGAAGCGACGCCGCTGCTGTTTGGTACATTCCGTACCTTCGTGGGGTCATTACCGGGGTCCAAAAATCGCGGGGTTCGCTTAACCCTACCCTTAACCCAAAGAACAATTCAACAATGTGACTTGGTGTAAAGGCCGTAGCGGTAATTTATTAACAACCAATAATTACCATGCATTGTACATTTACCTTGTAACAATTGTAACATTAATACATGTAAACTTTTTCCTCACTTCCTGTCCCCGAATACTCCTACATGAGGTGAAGGGATCCTAGAAGGCAATCCGAGTAAACCATATTCGTCCCCCTCGCGAACCTCCACTTATGATCCAGACTTTTAACCCAACTTTACCCTCGGCCGCACTCTCCGACCCAAGGGCACCAACTCCTGGAAATTATACCCCAGCCAGGCTATTAGCCCAAACAGGATCCCCTGCCAGGCTATTAGCCCAAACAGGATCCCCCAGCTTTCCATTCACCACAACCTCCTAGATGCACGCCGAAAAAGAGATCGAGCCATGCACCTATTCCAAGTTTTGCCTCCCAGGATCCCTCTTCTACCTGCCCGCTAATATACTAAAATACCCCCCAACTATAATAAAAAACACGGGAGGGTGGGTGAGTAACTTCAGCTCCAGGTTCTTAAAACTCACCAAGCCCCTCACCTCACTGCCTTAAATCCCCGGCGCGAAAATGCCGCTCTACCCATCTCTCCTCCCCTACCACACTCCTTACAACCTAAGCTTAACCCTTCACCCCACTACCTTCCACCATAGTCAAGCCACATTTCGCTATGGCTGCGCCCCGCTCCATTGCTTTTCATATGTTTACAGTCTGAGCACCCCCTTAACAAAGTGACGTAGTTTATACAGGGACGCCTTGACAATCTTCTATTTCTTATATGACTGGACTATCCTCAGAATAGGTCATCAATATCACATCTGGTGGGGGTCCGACACCCGGGACCCCCACTGATCAGCTGTTAGAAGAGGCTGGGTGCTCCATGCTGCCTCTTCCTTACCCAGTGACTAGGGTGGCCAGACGTCCGGCTTTCAGGCTCCCTGTGCTCCATCCGAAGCAGGGCCTGGACGGACGCTGGGGTGTCCTTTTCAGTGGCCCCACGCTCAGACAGCAACATTGCAATACGAGTATGAGCTGCAGCGACAAATTACCTGACTGAGGCTCCTCTCATCCCCAGTCACTAGAGCCGGAGACGTGTCAGGCTGAGGGTGAGAGAAGCACTCCTGGCCTGTGCGGCTCACCTTCAGGTCTTCCAGTACTTGTTTTCTTTCGGTTATAAGGTCCAGCTTTTTGGCGGTGAAGCAAGTGGCCACCCTACCAGTGACATCACTGTACATCGATCACGTAGCCTAGTTGCAGCTCAGCCCCATTCAAGTCAATGATTTGAATGATTCTGAGCTGCAGTACCAAGCACCGCCACTATACAATGTACGGCGCTGTCCTTCGAAAGCTTCCAGGAGCCTGCACTGCTCACCACAGCTGCTCCCTGAAACAGCTGATCAGCGGGTCTCCAGGACTCGGACCCCCGCTGATGTGATAATGATGACCTATTCTGAGGGTAAGTCATCATTATCTTTTCCAGGATAACCCCTTTAACCACTTCCCATCTGGGCCATTTGCCCCCTTCCTGACCAGGCCTAATTTTGCAAAACTGACATATCTCACTTCATGTGGTAATAACTTTGGAACGCCTTTATTTATCCAAGTCATTCAGAGATTGTTTTCTCGTGACACATTGTACTTCATGATAGTCATAAATTTGAGTCAAAATATTTCACCTTTATTTATGAAAACATCCCAAATTTACCCAAAAATTTGAAAAATTCGCAATTTTCTAAATTTCAATTTCTCTGCTTTTAAAACAGAAAGTGATACCTCATAAAATATTTATTACTTAACATTCCCCATATGTCTACTTTATGTTGGCATCATTTTGGAAATGTCATTTTATTTTTTTAGGACGTTAGAAGGCTTAGAAGTTTAGAAGAAATTCTTCAAATTTTTAAAAAAATTGCCAAAACCCACTTTATAAGGACCAGTTCAGGTCTGAAGTCACTTTGTGGGGCCTACATAGTGGATACCCCCATAAATGACCCCATTGTAGAAACTACACCCCTCAAGTTACTCAAAACTGATTTTACAAACTTTGTTAACCCTTTATGCGTTCCACAAGAATTAAAGGAAAACGGAGATCAAATTTTTAAATTTCACTTTTTGGGCAGATTTTCCATTTTAATCCAATTTTTTCTTTAACACATCGATGGTTAACAGCCAAACAAAACTCAATATTTATTACCCAGATTCTGCGGTTTACAGAAACACCCAACATGTGGTCATAAACTGCTGTATGGGCATACGGCAGGGCGCAGAAGAAAAGGAACTCCACATCGTTTTTAGATGCCATGTCCCATTTGAAGCCCCCTGATGCACCCTTACAGTAGAAACTCCCAAGAAGTGACCCCATTTTGGAAATTAGGGGATAAGGTGCCAGTTTTATTAGTACTATTTTTGGGTACATATGATTTTTTGATCATTCATTATAACACTTTATGGGGCAAGGTGACCAAAAAATTGGTTGTTTTAGCACAGTTTCTATTTATTTATTTTTACAGCGTTCACCTGAGGGGTTCAGTCAAGTGACATTTTTATAGAGCAGATTGTTACGGACGTGGCGATACCTAATATGTATACTTTTTCTCATTTATTAAAGTTTTACACAATAATAGCATTTTTGAAACAAAAAAATTATGTTTTAATGTGTCCATGTTCTGATAGCTATAGTTTTTTTTCTTTTTTGAGAGATTTTCTTATGTAGGGGCTCATTTTTTGCGGGATGAGGTGACTGTTTTATTGGTACCATTTTGTGGGACATACGCGTTTTTGATCACTTGGTGTTGCACCTTTTGTGATGCAAGGTGACAAAAATTGCTTGTTTTGACACAGTTTTTTTTTTTTTTTACGGTGTTCATCTGAAGGGTTAGCTCGTGTGATATTTTTATAGAGCTGGTTTTTACGGACGCGGCAATATCTAATATGTATACTTTTTTTTTATTTGTTTCACTTTAACACAATAATAGCATTTTTGAAACCAAAAAATGATGTTTTAGTGTCTCCATGTTCTAAGAGCTATAGTTTTTTTATTTTTTGAGAGATTTTCTTATGTAGGGGCTCATTTTTTGCGGGATGAGGTGACGGTTTAATTGGTACCATTTTGTGGGACATACGCATTTTTGATCACTTGGTGTTGCATATTTTGTGATGCAAGGTGACAAAAATTGCTTGTTTTGACACAGTTTTTTGGGTTTTTTTTTTACGGTGTTCACCCGAGGGGTTAGCTCATGTGATATTTTTATAGAGCTGGTTTTTACGGACGTGGCAATACCAAATATGTCTATTTTATTTTATTTTTTCTATTTTAATTTATTTTTTTTTATTCCTTACTTGGGGACCTTTTTATTTTTACATGTGAAACTTTTTTTAATTTTATTTTTTCAACCCTTTATTTTTTTTTATTTTTTTTTTACACTTTTCCTCCCCCATAAGGTCATACAAGACCTCTTGGGGACATTTACTTCACTTTTTCTTTTTTTTTCACTATTGATTTCTCCTGTAACTGGGGCTGACATAGTAGCCCCAGTTACAGAAGAAATGCACCCCCCAGAGAGGCTGTACAGCGTGATTCTGCGCTGTACAGCCTCAGTGCAGGGCTGATCGAGGTCTCTGTAAGACCTCACACAGCACCTGCACGCTCCGGTCCCGGCGGTCACATGACCGCCGGGCCGGAACAGGAAGCGCACAGCGCTTCAGAAACGTCCGTTCAGAAATAGAGGTCCACCCATAGGACGTTTATATCCTATGGGCGGACGTAAAGCGGTTAAGGGGGGAAGCTGTCAATGAGACCACTGGCTACAGGGCGCATTTCACGAATACATTGGACTTCTTCACAGCACTCGCATCAAGTTGCAACTATTAAGCCCCTTTCACACGAGCGACTTTTCTGCGCGGATGCAATGCATGAAGTGAACGCATAGCACCCGCACTGAATCCTGACCCATTCATTTCAATGGGTCTGTGCACATTTGTTTCATGCGTCATTTCTGCGTTGTGTGAGAATCGAAGCATGTTCTCTGTTCTGCGTTTTTCACACAGCCGTGGCCCCATAAAAGTGAATGGGGCTTCAGCAGAAAACGCATTTCATCCGGATGCAATGCGTTTTTCACTGATGGTTGCTAGGAGATGTTTGTAAATCTTTTGGGTTTTTCATGCACGTTAAAAACTCATCAAAACTGATTGCACCTGCACTGAAAAAACTGTCAAACTAAAAGCAATTGAAGACAAAACTGACTGAACTTGCTTGCGAAATGGTGCAAGTTTCACTGAACGCATCCTGAGAGAATCCATATCGTTCGTGGGAAAGAGGCCTTAAACTGAGTTTAGAGAAACCACACCACATCACATCAGAGTGCCTGTCCATGCTGAAGTAGTTGTCAGGTTGGCAAAATTGTACCAGAGTGTCGGCTCTTCTCACAAAAAGCAAGTTGTTGCATTGGCTAATCACCAAGTCGGCCTTCCCTTCCAACCTGTGGCATGGACGTGTCCTCTGTCTTCTTCTGGCCGTCGGCGTCTCCCGTGAATACTGCAGGTCACAGCCTACATCCAATTACTGAGGGTCAGGGGCGTAGCTATAGAGGATGCAGAGGTAACAGTCGCTGCCGGGCCCAGGAGCCTGAGGGGCCCCAAAGACCCTTGTGCCACATAAGAAGACACCAGTATTATAGAAAGTGCATGCTGGTCAGGTTACACCTCTGACTGGAGGGAAGGGGTTAGGTCAAGAATTTGGCATGGGGGGAAAAAAGGGGTTGCCATTTTAATGTTTGCTTCAGGCAGAACGAAGGCTATGTGTTTCCCTGCCCCTGGCAACAAAGCACTAAAGGAGAAGGGGCCCAAGCAGAACATTTGCACCAGGGCCCATGAGCCTATAGCTGCGCCCCTGCTGAGGGTGTATTCACACACCTAATATCTGCCTCTGATTCCACAGCGGAAAACTGGCATTTCCAGCTGCTAAATCCATAGCCAAAGATCACCAACAGTTTTCCCATTGACTTTAATGTTAAAAACTCCACCTTGTGGACAGAGTGTCAAATTGTAGAGGGTTTTTTCAGTAGCTGATTTGAAAAATGATTCACAAGTGACGTTACTTCTTGGAACTAGATTCGATTGTGTGTTTCATAGAAGTCAGTGGGGGAGCAGAAAAACCTCATCCAAATACTCCTCTAAAACCTCTACCAAATTACAAATGTGCCACTTGCCGCTTGGCTATTTTTGGCAGACCAATAGGAAGGCTTGGTGGTGGCCAGACTTGGCACCAATGGCCACCACTTTGCCAGCCTAATGTTAGGCTTTATTTTAGAGATAAGTGTGAGTCCCCGAGGTGGGACCCGCACCTATCAGACAATAGGGGCATATCCTAGCCACCATTGTCTGAGATGGGAATACCCCTTTAAGTTTCCTAGACTCTGGCATAAGGTGATATTTTCTGTCTGATGCCTAGCTGCCAGCCCTGACCTTGGACTTCATTCTTGGATACGTGTGTATGCAGCCAGCCCCGACCTCGGCCTGTCTCCTGATTATTACCTGACCCCTTGGTGCATTGCATTGGTGTCTCTGACTCCTGTGGGTCAGCTGCCAATTACACCAAGACTACTCCAGGAGGTAGCAGCATTGAGGGAGGCGCTAAGGAAGCTTGTCCACGTTGAGGCCTTGTATTGGATGCCCCCCACCCTGTTTTGATCCGCTCAGTGGGGGGATACAGCAGCGGCCGTGCGGGGATCAGGGTAAGAAGTGTGCAGGCATTAGGGGGGACATTATAGGGGTTGGATAACCCCTTTAAGTTTCACCCAAAGCCAAAGTGGTTAGTTGGCACAGTTGGTCCACGCCTGTCCCGATAACACAAGTCCTCCAACAACTTGTCATTGACCTCCATTGAATGTATACATCCTTAGCGTATACCTTGAAGAGAAGCCGGGATTCTATCAAGCTTGTATGACAGTTTTCCAGTGTACAAAAGTTGCAACTTCTCGTGTAAGCCCTGTTCCGTGCAAAAAGTTTCCACAGTGCCCTCTGGAGGACCCACACCCAGGGCTGACGTGTTGTGCATGTCCGTCCTGCGGTGTCTAGTAATGTAGATCAGCCCTCTTCCAGTGACTGGCATTTATGTACAGTGCCAGATATACATGTGTGGGTAGGACTGGCACTGCATGCCCTTCTTCATGTTACAGGTGGGGGGTAGTTATGGTCAGACCCTCACCAATCGCACATTGCTAGCCTATCCTAAAACATAAAAACTTGATGTAAACAATAGCTCTCTTTCTGATGATTCGCTGATATTTCCTATAAGATAGCAGTTGTTTTTCAGATAAGCGGCATCAAAGATAACAGGCAGACGCTTATCACCCCCTATCTATGACGAGAAACATGCTAGTCTGCAGGCTTATATTTCTAGAAATAGAAAAAATGTATATAAGACTGGCATTCAATATGTGGGTTATATAAGAGGTCACAATTTAATATATATTTTACAACAATAAAATCAGCGAATAATGAATGACAACACTATAAAAATTCATGCTGAGTGGGTCTGCTTAACCCAACTCTAACCATCCACAGTTCCGGATAAGATGTGTGTCTGTGGCTGAGATAGAGTGAAAGCAGAATATGAAATAACAGTCACAATAAAATAACAATGTAATCGCAGTATAAGACCATATACATAAAATCCCTTGAATCACTATAGCGGAGGGGTCTTGTGATTGTCATATAAGAAACATCCTTTTAATCGTGATGGTATCTGCTTAAAAAATGGCACTAAATAAGCAGCAATATGTTTAGATCCCCAAATACTCGTCTGGAGAAAAAAATCAGTCCGTAGACTGTACATAGTAGACATGCAGCGGTTCGGTCCGGCAGAAACAGTCACTGTTGTCAGGGCTGATATTTGCCAAGTCAAGTGTATCACTGGCGGTTAGGTGTAGGTGGTAAGTAGTGCGGTATTAAGTGTCTTACCGGTGGAGGATCAAAGCCGGTAGCTGGAAGTCCCGTCCCGCAAACTTCTACTCACCACCACATGCGGCTATGTCTCTTTCTGTCGGCATCCTCACTCACCAATGCGTGTCACGTGGTTACCGTCTGAAGATCGTGAGAGTAGCCTTTCAGTCCCGTTTCATGGATAGAACAATTCTCAGGAAGTTTTGGAGCGCTCCAACTTTTGTTATTTATTCGGTGTTCCGCGGTATATCCAGTTAGTACAAGTGCAGGGGTGGATTACGCCAGACGTGTTTCGGGGACTTCTTTCCCCTTCCTCAGTGGCTCTACCCCAGCTAATCCATCGCATCCTTTTATAGTCCCGTCAGTAATCTTCAAACACTGGACCGGAACCAAAATTTGCTCCTTGCGGTATAGTTGCGTTTTCTGTGCGGTTTATGATGTTCATATGCGTTTTCTACATATTATCTCCATATTGCTATGATTAAACTGGTTAATGAAGGAAAAAACACTGCGACATTGCTTTCTTTAAAAAAAAAGGGTCAAAAACATACAAAAATATGAATAAATAGTAAAAAGAGGGAAAATTAACCCCATATTGAATAATAAAACTCATACATATTTGTGTGGAAACATAGCTCTATACATCGTGTACAACCCTGGAAGGATACTTCAAAGATGGTAAGTATGCAATAAAAGAGAAACAATCTTGCATAATATGTTATATAACTTAATTTCGTCATCTGTATCTTAACTACTGCATGCCCTTCTTTCTGTTACAGGTGGGGGTAGTTATGGTCAGACTCTAATCGCACATTGCTAGCCTATCCTAACACATATAAACTTGATGTAAACAATAGCTCTCTTTCTGATGATGCGCTGATATTTCCTATAAGATAGCAGTTCTTTTTCAGATAAGCGGCATCAAAGATAACAGGCAGCCGCTTATCAACCTCTGTCTATGGCGAGAAACATGCTAGACTGCAGGCTTATATTATCTAGAATGTATGAAATGTCTGACAAAAGTGACATAAATGGATTTGACATTAAAACACTGCTGCGCAATAAAAAATCTGCCTACATAAAAGAAAAGAAGATATAAGATGCGGGAGACAAAATATGGAACGCTTCACGAATTTGCGTGTCATCCTTGCGCAGGGGCCATGCTAATCTTCTCTGTATCGTTCCAATTTTAGTATATGTGCTGCCGAAGCGAGCACAAGCCTATAGGTGGCGCTCTACCTATATATAGTCCCTCACAGTGTATAATTTTATATTAAGGCGACAAGGTAATGTTTTCTTCTGTTAATCTCTACGGCCTTTCTTGTTTATTACACTGTGCGAAATGTTTTATGTAATTCACTTTTACTACGGTACTAAAGATGCCATACGTTCCGTGTGCTGTCTCTCCTGCAATGCATCCTGGGAACGAGTGATATGCAAAATTCTCTGAGGTCATCGGGAAGCGACGCCGCTCAGCCTCAGGCTGCTGGTTGGTACATGGAGGCAAATGACCCACTCTTCCTCCCTCATATTGTGATTAAGCTAAATAAAAACACTGACAACTTTTTCTTAATGGAATAGAAATGGCCGAAGTGCTTTATTAAGGGTAACCAAGATTAAAACCAATAAATAATTTAATAAATTAATTAATAATCAAAACCATAACCATAACAATAAATACCAATTAAAAACCATCCATATAGACCAAGATCCACTCAGCATCAGCTGAGCGATACAGCCCCTCTAATAAAGCACAGCGACAGATAGCACAAAATTAAAGGGGTGGGAGGGCGGGCGCTGTCCAGATCCGCGGCGACTGCCCTGAGGTAGCGGCGAACCTGGGGATATAAAGGGTACAAATTTCCCGCCTTGCAGGCAGGGGCAAATCACAGAGCTGGGATTCTCCCCCAGCAACAGGGCAGCAACCAATTAGAAGCTCCTCTCCAGTTGCCATACAGAATTTACAATATCAACAAAACCAGCTCCAACTGAATTCTTCTTCTTTGAGGTAAATTACCTGTAAAATAAGAGCGGGAAAAGCAAGGGGGGGCAGAAAACATATACTGCATAGTAACTGACCTAAAATATGGGGGTCATTGCCCCCATGAGTCCCCCAAGCTAATCGCTCTGGTGGGCCCTCACATGGAGGCAAATGACCCACTCTTCCTCCCTCATATTGTGATTAAGCTAAATAAAAACACTGACAACTTTTTCTTAATGGAATAGAAATGGCCGAAGTGCTTTATTAAGGGTAACCAAGATTAAAACCAATAAATAATTTAATAAATTAATTAATAATCAAAACCATAACCATAACAATAAATACCAATTAAAAACCATCCATATAGACCAAGATCCACTCAGCATCAGCTGAGCGATACAGCCCCACAAGCCAAGCCTAGCATAGGCGAGGCCCCCCAAAGCACCGCAGCCATTTCTCTATTATATTTTGAAGACCTAAATTAAAAACATCAATCCCAACATCAGAAAGATGGACATTGTCCGATCTGTAGAGCCCAGGCACGAAGCCCTCCAGATCTATATGTCTATAACTAAACCCACCCACCAAAGGAAGAAATTTCGCTAACGCCCTATTCACCCGTTTGCGTATTTTCTCAAGAAAAATACCTTCCTTACCTGACCATATGAGACGAGGGACTATTTCAGAAAAAAACAGAGTAGTAAAAGGGAGCATACATTGCAACAACGACAAATCCCTCTTCATAACCCATAACAATTCACACGTTTTCAGTCTCCCTATGTCATTACCACCCAGGTGAAGCACAAGAAGATTGGGAACCGGCCATTTCAATAAAAGTTTACGAATTTCTGACAGTACACGCTTCCAACCCAACCCTCTAACACCCCACCAAAAAACATGCAGGTCAGCTGAATCAAACGATAGGTTCTCAGAATATATTCTCTTCTCCGCTCGCTTCTGAGCCCAAAAAATAAAGGAGTGGCCCACAATCCAGACCACAATATGACTACCTGCAAAAACAGAAAAACATTCAGACTGATAAAATTAAATCTGGCCTAACATATAACTTAACCCGATGAGAGTCCCAACGCCCAATTCTCCTGACAATTGACTCATCCAACCCTGCCCGTGCCGCCTCAGTAGCGGCACCAATTCTAAAGGAGTGAGAAGATATCTTACAAGACCCAAGATTCAAAAAAGACAGACATTTTTTCAATACTGAACTAAATTGGAATTTAGTGAGCGAAGAACAATCTCTATGAACTAAAATTGGGCCGCTCAGCGCCGGGCGAACCTCCAGCCAAGACCTTACTACACTAACTGGACATAATTCCGAACCTTCCCAAACATTCAATTTAATTAGTCTACCTCTCCAGTATTGATCAGTCTTTGACCTTCTAAGAAAAATTTCCACTACATCACCTTTTAAAGATACATCAGAAAAATCCAAACCAGAACACACTCTACGACTGGCCGCAACTAACTCGCTAATTCTTAAAGCTGCAAAGAATGCTAACACGAAAGCAGTACGGAAAAGCAAAGACTCAAAAGTATCAAAACAAACTTTAGGCAGTGTGTTACATAGCGATCCCAATAAAGGAATAGAAATTGGCCTCCTACTATCTATGTTCGGCAGGCCTCTCCTATAACCCTTAAGCATCTGCTTAACTTGAAAATGAGATGACAATGGCTGGTTACCATATAATTTTTGAAAAAAGGAAACCCCTGATACCATCCTAGCGATCGATGAAGGGGACAAGTTCTTTTTAAATAAACTAGCAACAAAAAGCAACCCATAACTCAACTCATTAACATTAACACTACCTGTAACTGAATTAACAAAATTCAACCAATCCTGCCATGCAGCAGCATATGCTGCCCATGTTCTTGGGGCCAGAGAGTGCTTAATAGAATCACAAATTAGTCCCATATCAAATCCCAAAGATGACGAGGGCACGGATTCCCTTCCATCTCCGCTTCCGGCGCTACTTCCTGGAACTTCAAAAACTGAAAACGAGATAATGCATCAGCTACAACATTTGACGAACCTACTATATATTTAGCTTTAATCCATATATTATACTGCATACAAAAAAGAACCAAATGCCTCAATAGTTTAACTACTACATCGGATTTTGAAGAAAGAGTATTGATGGCAAAACAAACCCCTTTATTATCTGAATGTAACAATATCCTTTTATTCCTATAATCACGACCCCATAACACAATTGCAACAATTACTGGAAAAAGTTCCAATAAAACGACATTTTTTGTGAAACCATTGCACACCCATGATGACGGCCACTTTTCCGCTGACCACTTTCCACTCCAAAATGCCCCATAGCCACAGCTTCCAGCTGCGTCTGTAAACAGGCCCAAGGCATCCGATTCCACAAATTCTTCCTGCCAACAGCTAGAGCCATTGAAGTCCTGCAAAAATTCCAGCCAGACAGACATATCTTCTTTCAGACATCTTGTCAATCTAATATGAGAATTTGGAGACACTAAACCCCTAGTGGAAAAATAAAGACGCCTACAAAAAACCCTCCCTATAGGAATAACTCTACTAGCAAAATTCAAATATCCTAATAAAGACTGCATTTCCCTCAAACTACACTTCCTCTTACCTAACAAAGAAATTAATAAAGACCTGATTTTAACTATCTTCTCTACTGGCAGCCTAAACACCATATTCTCAGCATCAATGACAATCCCTAAAAATTCTAAACATAAACAAGGAAGAACTGTTTTTTCTGCTGCTACAGGAATACCAAAGCAAGAACAAATGTCTAAAAATCTGACTAACAATTCAGAACATAGATTAGAATCAGGAAATCCAATAAACAAGAAGTCATCTAAATAATGTAAAACACCCCCCCTTTTAATATCAAACTCAACAACCCACTGAATGAACGATGAAAAGGCTTCAAAATAATAACAAGACAGAGAAAAACCCATTGGGAGACATTTATCAAAATAAAAATAACCATCAAAATGAAAACCTAAGGAATTAAAACCTGAAGGCAAAACTGGCAATAAACGGAAAGCTGACTTAATGTCCGCCTTTGCTAACAATGCTCCCTTACCAAAAGACCGCAACAGCGCCAACGCATTATCAAAAGAGGCATAGACAACTGAGGCTTTTGACTTATCCACCATGTCATTTAAAGAGCTTTTTCCAGGATACGACAGGTGATGGATAATTCTAAAATCCCCAGGCTCTTTCTTTGGCACAACGCCCAAAGGAGAAAGCCTAAAGTTCTCAAAAGGAGGTTCTAAAAAGGGGCCAGCAATTCTATCCAAATCAAGCTCTTTCTGCAACTTATTCCTAACTACTTCTTTATGTAAGGAAACTGATTTCAGATTTTCAACCCAGCAGCAACCAACACCCAGAAACTGTGGCACCTCAAAGCCATACTGAAACCCTTTAAAAAGCATCTCAGCTTTCTGACGATCTGGATAATGGACGAGCCATGGTTGCATTTCTGCTAACCTCACAGGACTCAATGCTTTTAGAAACGAGCTCCCTGGTATTTGGTTGCTGCTGGCCAGATAGGGAGTTCCTTTTGAAACAGCGAGACATGGGATGGGTACCTCCACAAAAGGAACACTCATGCTTAAAACGACAGTTACTTGCCCATTTACAAGTGGCCTCGTTAAAGGCAAAACACACCCCTTTTCTCATAGTGGTTTGTGAAGGATTAGATGACCTAACTGGAACCGATTTCTGGGGTAACATCAAA
Source organism: Bufo gargarizans (assembly GCF_014858855.1). Lineage (NCBI taxonomy): Eukaryota > Metazoa > Chordata > Amphibia > Anura > Bufonidae > Bufo > Bufo gargarizans. Next base: position 367,086,481 of record NC_058080.1, read on the forward strand.
TTCACCCATAGACCAATATCCTTCACCCCCCACTTAAGAGACGGGTGTACCGCTAGCTTCTGACGGAATGTCTCGTCATACTGAAACCAAGCCATCCCACCAAAATTTCGGTATGCTTCTATAATTATATCCAGATGCTGAAAAAGTCCTGAACAAAGCTCAGGATGCTTTTCACCCAGTACTGCGGAATAAATACAAAAGGCTTGCAGCCAGTTATTAAAAGACCTGGGAAGAAAACGCTTTCTTTCCTCATCCACTCTATCTTCCTTCTTAACAACCTGATCTTTTGAAGACGGTAATAATGACATTAACTCTACATATTCCATTCTCCAAATTCGCTCTTTGATAATATTACTTAAATGAAAACCAAGCGGTGAAACCTCACAAGCTAAAGCTTCCTTAAAACAAATTTCCTTCACACCAGTACCTTTTTCAACATTAGGTAACTCACTGCCACTCTCAATACTAGGCAGACTGACCTGATCAGACTTAGAGCTCCAGACATCTGAAGCTGAATTAACCTTTCGCCTGCCAGTAGTTTCCACTAGCAGCTTAACCAGACCAGCTACCAACGCTGAGTCAGACACAGACAAAACATTGAGAATCTCACCAACAGGGTGTCCCTCCTGGGCTGGTCCAGAGGCTGCAGCTGACTGTAGAGAAGATTTACTTGAGGGGCCTGGAGCCAGCTCAACCACATGAGGTGGGAGCCTCTCAACAGATAGCCCTAAATCCTCCTGCTGAAAACCTTGTGAAGCGCAAGCCTGCGCTGATACTCCTTTACTGGCAGCTTGCTGATGACGTCTCACCGGCACCGCTGCATGTTGATGACGTGGCTCTGGAATCGTCGCTTGCCGATGACGCTGCCCCCTGCTGGTACTGGGACCTGCTGTACAGAGCGGAACGCCGCTCTGTCCTCTTGACTCGACGCTCCTGGAGGACCTTCGGCTCTGGCCGGAGGCCACAGTCTCTGCTCTGCTGCTGCGCCGGCGTCCAGCCTTCGGAGGGGGAGGAGTATAAGCGCTCCTGGTTTTACGAGCTCTTTTGCGAGGAAGCGCAGACAACTCCTCCCCCTGACACTGGTCAGCAGATGGCTCCTCTGTACACAGCTCCGGGATGGCTCCTCCGTCTTCCGGCTCCCTCCTTTCTTCAGCCGACATCAGGAGCGGCGGCGACGGCGACCTCTGAGGCGATGGCGGCGGTAGGCGAGACGGCGGCATCATCAGGCAGGTTCTCAGCCATTCTTCTCCGCCGGCAGACTCCGCTCTCCCGATCAGCTGGCGCAGTAAATCCTCCATCCTGGTGCGCTGTCCAGATCCGCGGCGACTGCCCTGAGGTAGCGGCGAACCTGGGGATATAAAGGGTACAAATTTCCCGCCTTGCAGGCAGGGGCAAATCACAGAGCTGGGATTCTCCCCCAGCAACAGGGCAGCAACCAATTAGAAGCTCCTCTCCAGTTGCCATACAGAATTTACAATATCAACAAAACCAGCTCCAACTGAATTCTTCTTCTTTGAGGTAAATTACCTGTAAAATAAGAGCGGGAAAAGCAAGGGGGGGCAGAAAACATATACTGCATAGTAACTGACCTAAAATATGGGGGTCATTGCCCCCATGAGTCCCCCAAGCTAATCGCTCTGGTGGGCCCTCACATTCCGTACCTTCGTGGGATCATTACCGGGGCCCAAAAATCGTGGGGTTCGGTACGAACCCGAACTTTACAGCTCGGGTTTGCTCAACCCTAACCTTAACCCAAAGAACAATTCAACAATGTGACTTGGTGTAAAGGCCGTAGCGGTAATTTATTAACCACCAATAATTACCATGCATTATACATTTACCTTGTAACCATTGTAACATTAATACAACCTGTAAACTTTTTCCTCACTTCCTGTCCCCGAATAGTCCTACATGACGTGAAGGGATCCTAGAAGGGAATCCAAGTAAACCATATTCGCCCCCCTCGCGAACCTCCACTTATGATCCAGATTTTTAACCCAATTTACCCTCGGCCACACTCTCCGACCCAAGGGCACCAACTCCTGGAAATTATACCCCTGCCAGGCTTGTAGCCCAAACAGGATCCCCCAGCTTTCCATTCACCACAACCTCCTAGATGCACGCCGAAAAAGAGATCGAGCCATGCACCTATTCCAAGTTTTGCCTCCCAGGATCCCTCTTCTACCTGCCCCAAATTTTCACAAATACATTGGACTTCTTCACAGCACTCGCATCAAGTTGCAACTATTAAGCCCCTTTCACACGAGCGACTTTTCTGCGCTGATGCAATGCATGAAGTGAACGCATAGCACCCGCACTGAATCCTGACCCATTCATTTCAATGGGTCTGTGCACATTTTTTTCATGCATCATTTCTGCGTTGTGTGAGAATCGAAGCATGTTCTATGTTCTACGTTTTTCACGCAGCCCTGGTCCCATAAAAGTGAATGGGGCTTCAGCGGAATACGCATTTCATCCTGATGTAACCTGGCTGCAGTCTGGGTGCAATGCGTTTTTCACTGATGGCTGCTAGGAGATATTTGTAAATCTTTTGGGTTTCTTCATGGCCCTGAAAAACGCATCAAAACTGATTGCACCTGTGCTGAAAAAAACTGTCAAACTAAAAGCAATTGAAGACAAAACTGACTGAACTTGCTGTGCGAGTGGTGCGAGTTTCACTGAACGCATCCTGAGAGAATCCATATCGTTCGTGGGAAAGAGGCCTTAAACTGAGTTTAGGCAAATCACACCACTGTTCACATCAGAGTGCCTGTCCATACTGCGTGAAGTAGTTGTCAGGTTGATAAATCACAGAAAAAAATGCACCAAATGGATATGTCACTGACTATACTAGCTAGTCATACAAGCAGATATTAAAAGCTGAGACTTTTGCCAATATATTCCTGTCAGAAACAAATGTGGACCGCACCGGCATCCTCCATTGTATGCATATTTTAGCTGGGGATGGTCGTTTGCTGCGGTCCACATGCGGTGGGACTGCTCCCCCAATGAGAAACACGCTACAGTGTTTGGAGTTTGAGCAGTTCCCCCATATTGGCCACTGTATTTCTGTGATTTTGTTTTAGTTGGTCAGTTTGGCAAAATTGTACCAAAGTGTCAGCTCTTCCCACAAATAGCAAGTTGTTGCATTGGCTAATCACCAAGTCGGCCTTCCCTTCCAACCTGTGGCATGGACGTGTCCTCTGTCTTCTTCTTGCCGTCGGCGTCTCCCGTGAATACTGCAGGTCACAGCCTACATCCAATTACTCAGGGTGTATTCACACACCTAATATCTGCCTCTGATTCCACAGCAGAAAACGGGCATTTCCAGCTGCTAAATCCACAGCCAAAGATCACCAACAGTTTTCCCATTGACTTTAATGTTAAAAGCTCCACCTTGTGGACACAGTGTCAAATGGCAGAGGTTTTTTTCAGTAGCTGATTTGAAAAATGCTTCAGAAGTGACGTTTCTTCTTGGAACTAGATTCGATTGTGGGTTTCATAGAAGTCAGTGGGGGAGCAGAAAACCCTCATCCAAATACTCCTCGAAAACCTCTACCAAATTACAAATGTGCCACCTGCCGCTTGGCTATTTTTGATGGACCAATAGAAAGGCTTGATACCACTGGCCACCACTTTGCCAGCCTCATGTTAGGCTTCATTTTAGAGATAAGTGTCAGTCCCAAGGGTGGGACTCACACTTGTCAGACAATAGGGGCATATCCTAGCCATATACCGCCATTGTCTGAGATGGGAATACCCCTTTAAGTTTCCTAGACTCTGGCATAAGGTGATATTTTCTGTCTGATGCCTAGCTGTCCGCCCTGACCTTGGACTTCATTCTTGGATACGTGTGTATGCAGCCAGCCCCGACCTTGGCCTGTCTCCTGATTATTACCTGACCCCTTGGTGCATTGCACTGGTGTCTCTGACTCCTGTGGGTCAGCTACCAATTACACCGAGACTACTCCAGGAGGTAGCAGCATCGAGGGAGGCGCTAAGGAGGCTTGTCCACGTTGAGGCCTTGTATTGGATGCTCCCCACCCTATGTTTTGATCCGCTCAACGGATCAGGGTAAGTAGTGCGCAGGCATTGGGGGGGGGGGGGGGCATTATAGGGGTTGGATAGCCCCTTTAAGTTTCACCCAAAGCCAAAGTGGTTAGTTGGCACAGTTGGTCCACGCCTGTCCCGATAACACAAGTCCTCCAACAACTTGGCATAGACCTCCATTGAATGTATACGTCCTTAGCGTATACCTTGAAGAGAAGCCGGGATTGTATCAAGCTTGTATGACAGTTTTCCGGTGTACAAAAGTTGCCACTTTTTGTGTAAGCCCTGTTCCCTGAAAAAAGTTTCCACAGTGCCCTCTGGAGGACCCACACCCAGGGCTGACGTGTTGTGCATGTCCGTCCTGCGGTGTCTAGTAATGTAGATCAGCCCTCTTCCAGTGACTGGCATTTATGTACAGTGCCAGATATACATGTGTGGGTAGGACTGGCACTGCATGCCCTTCTTTCTGTTAAAAGTGGGGGGTAGTTATGGTCAGACCCTCACCAATCGCATATTGCTAGCCTATCCTAAAACATAAAAACTTGATGTAAACAATAGCTCTCTTTCTGATGATGCGCTGATATTTCCTATAAGAAAGCAGTTCTTTTTCAGATAAGCGGCATCAAAGATAACAGGCAGCCGCTTATCACCCTCTGTCTATGGCGAGAAACATGCTAGTCTGCAGACTTATATTATCTAGAATGTATGAAATGTCTGACAAAAGTGAATCGACATTAAAACACTGCTGCGCAATAAAAAATCTGCCTAAAAGAAAAGATATGATGCGGGAGACAAAATATGGAACGCTTCACGAATTTGCGTGTCATCCTTGCGCAGGGGCCATGCTAATCTTCTCTGTATCGTTCCAATTTTAGTATATGTGCTGCCGAAGCGAGCACAAGCCTACAGGTGGCGCTCTACCTATATACAGTCCCTCACAGTGTATAATTTTATATTAAGGCGACAAGGTAATGTTTTCCTCTGTTAATCTCTACGGGCTTTCTTGTTTATTACACTGTGCGAAATGTTTTATGTAATTCCCTTTTACTACGATACTAAAGATGCCATACGTTCCGTGTGCTGTCTCTCCTCCAATGCATCCTGGGAGCGAGTGATATGCAAAATTCTATGAGGTCATCGGGAAGCGACGCCGCTCAGCCTCAGGCTGCTGGTTGGTACGTTCCGTATCTTCGTGGGGTCTACCGGGGTCCAGAAATCGTGGGGTTCGGTACGAACCCGAACTTTACAGCTCGGGTTCGCTCAACCCTACCCTTATCCCAAAGAACGATTCAACAATGTGACTTGGTGTAAAGGCCGTAGCGGCAATTTATTAACCACCAATAATTACCATGCATTATACATATACCTTGTAACCATTGTAACATTAATACATGTACACTTTTTCCTCACTTCCTGTCCCCGAATACTCCTACATGACGTGAAGGGATCCTAGAAGGCAATCCGAGTAAACCATATTCGTCCCCCCTCGCGAACCTCCACTTATGATCCAGATTTTTAACCCAACTTTACCCTCGGCCACACTCTCCGACCCAAGGGCACCAACTCCTGGAAATTATACCCCTGCCAGGCTATTAGCCCAAACAGGATCCCCCAGCTTTCCATTCACCACAACCTCCTAGATGCACGCCGAAAAAGAGATCGAGCCATGCACCTATTCCAAGTTTTGCCTCCCAGGATCCCTCTTCTACCTGCCCGCTACGACGATAGCAATATACTAAAATACCCCCCAACTATAATAAAGTACACCGGAGGGTGGGTGGGTAACTCCAGCTCCACGTTTTTAAAACTCACCAAGCCCCTCCCCTCACCGCCTTAAATCCCCGGCGCGAAAATGCAGCTCCACCCATCTCTCCTCCCCTACCACACTCCTTACAACCTAAGCTTGACCCTTTACGCCACTACCTTCCACCATAGTCAAGCCGCATTTCGCTACAGCTGCACCCCGCTCCATTGCTTTTCATATGTTTACAGTCTGAGCACCACCTTAACAAAGTGACGCGGTTAATACAGGGACGCCTTGACAATTCTTTGATGGGACACACACTATGTCGCTCGCTTCTATTTCTTATATGACTGGACTATCCTAAGAAAAGGTCGTCAATATCACATCTGGTGGGGGTCCGACACCCGGGACCCCCACTGATCAGCTGTTAGAAGAGGCTGGGTGCTCCACGCTGCCTCTTCCTTACCCAGTGACTAGGGTGGCCAGACGTCCGGCTTTCAGGCTCTCTGTGCTCCATCCGACGCAGGGCCTGGACGGCCGCTGGGGTGTCCTTTTCAGTGGCCCCACGCTCAGATAGCAACATTGCAATACGAGTATGAGCTGCAGCGACAAATTAACTGACTGAGGCTCCTCTTACCCCTGGTCACTAGAGCCGGAGACGTGTCACGCTGAGGGTGAGAGAAGCACTCCTGGCCTGTGCGGCTCACCTTCAGGTCTTACAATACTTGTTTTCTTTGGTTATAAGGTCCAGCTTTTTGGGGTGAAGCAAGTGGCCACCCTACCAGTGACATCACTGTACATCAATCATGTGGCCTAGTTGCAGCTCAGCCCCATTCAAGTCAATGATTTCAATGAGGCTGAGCTGCAGTACCAAGCACTGCCACTATACAATGTACGGCGCTGTCCTTGGAAAGCTTCCGGGAACCTGCATTGCTCACCACAGCTGCTCCCTGAAACAGCTGATCAGCGGGGCTCCAGGACTCGGACCCCCGCTGATGTGATAATGATGACCTATTCTGAGGGTAAGTCATCATTATCTTTTCCAGGATAACCCCTTTAAGGGGGGAAGCTGTCAATGAGACCACCTGCTACAGGGCGCATTTCACGAATACATTGGACTTCTTCACAGCACTCGCATCAAGTTGCAACTATTAAGCCCCTTTCACACGAGTGACTTTTCTGCGCGGATGCAATGCATGAAGTGAACGCATAGCACCCGCACTGAATCCTGACCCATTCATTTCAATGGGTCTGTGTACGTGTTTTTCATGCGTCATTTCTGCGTTGTGTGAGAATCAAAGCATGTTCTATGTTCTACGTTTTTCACACAGCCCATGGCCCATAAAAGTGAATGGGGCTTCAGCAGAAAACGCATTTCATCCGGATGTAACCTGGCTGCAGTCTGGGTGCAATGCGTTTTTCACTGATGGTTGCTAGGAGATGTTTGTAAATCTTTTGGGGGGTTTTCACGCACGTTAAAAACGGATAAAACCTGAAAAAAAACTGTCAAATTAAAAGAAATTGAAGACAAAACTGACTGAACTTGCTTGCGAAATGGTACGAGTTTGACTGAACGCATCCTGAGAGAATCCATATCGTTCGTGGGAAAGAGGCCTTAAACTGAGTTTAGGGAAACCACACCACATCACATCAGAGTGCCTGTCCATGCTGAAGTAGTTGTCAGGTTGGCAAAATGATACCAATCAAAGTGTCAGCACTTCTCACAAAAGGCAAGTTGTTGCACGAAGTCGGCCTTCCCTTCCAACCTGTGGCATGGACGTGTCCTCTGTCTCCTTCTTGCCGTCGGCGTCTCCCGTGAATACTGCAGGTCACAGCCTACATCCAATTACTCAGGGTGTATTCACACACCTAATATCTGCCTCTGATTCCACAGCGGAAAACGGGCATTTCCAGCTGCTAAATCCACAGCCAAAGATCCCCAACAGTTTTCCCATTGACTTTAATGTTAAAAGCTCCACCTTGTGGACACAGTGTCAAATGGCAGAGGGTTCTTTCTGTAGCTGATTTGAAAAATGCTTCAGAAGTGACGTTACTTCTTGGAACTAGATTCGATTGTGGGTTTCATAGAAGTCAGTGGGGGAGCAGAAGACAAAATGAAGACAGCTTCATTTTAGAGATAAGTGTCAGTCCCCGAGGTAGGACCCGCACCTATCAGACAATAGGGGCATATCCTAGCCATATACCGCCATTGTCTGAGATGGGAATACCCCTTTAAGTTTCGTAGACTCTGGCATAAGGTGTTATTTTCTGTCTGATGCCTAGCTGCCAGCCCTGGACTTCTTCACAGCACTCGCATCAAGTTACAACTATTAAGCCCCTTTCACACGAGTGACTTTTCTGCGCGGATGCAATGCATGACGTGAACGCATAGCACCCGCACTGAATCCTGACCCATTCATTTCAATGGGTCTGTGCACATTTTTTTCATGCATCATTTCTGCGTTGTGCGAGAAACAAAGCATGTTCTATGTTCTGCGTTTTTCACACAGCCGTGGCCCATAAAAGTGAATGGGGCTTCAGCAGAAAACGCATTTCATCCGGATGTAACCTGGCTGCAGTCTGGGTGCAATGCGTTTTTGGGGGGTTTTCACGCACATTAAAAACGGATTAAACCTGAAAAAAACTGTCAAACTAAAAGAAATTGAAGACAAAACTGACTGAACTTGCTTGCGAAATGGTGCGAGTTTCACTGAACGCATCCTGAGAGAATCCATATCGTTCGTGGGAAAGAGGCCTTAAACTGAGTTTAGGGAAACCACACCACATCACATCAGAGTGCCTGTCCATGCTGAAGTAGTTGTCAGGTTGGCAAAATGATACCAATCAAAGTGTCAGCTCTTCTCACAAAAGGCAAGTTGTTGCACGAAGTCGGCCTTCCCTTCCAACCTGTGGCATGGACGTGTCCTCTGTCTCCTTCTTGCCGTCGGCGTCTCCCGTGAATACTGCAGGTCACAGCCTACATCCAATTACTGAGGGTGTATTCACACACCTAATATCTGCCTCTGATTCCACAGCAGAAAACGGGCATTTCCAGCTGCTAAATCCACAGCCAAAGATCCCCAACAGTTTTCCCATTGACTTTAATGTTAAAAGCTCCACCTTGTGGACACAGTGTCAAATGGCAGAGGGTTCTTTCTGTAGCTGATTTGAAAAATGCTTCAGAAGTGACGTTTCTTCTTGGAACTAGATTCGATTGTGGGTTTCATAGAAGTCATTGGGGGAGCAGAAGACAAAATGAAGACAGCTTCATTTTAGAGATAAGTGTCAGTCCCCGAGGTAGGACCCGCACCTATCAGACAATAGGGGCATATCCTAGCCATATACCGCCATTGTCTGAGATGGGAATACCCCTTTAAGTTTCGTAGACTCTGGCATAAGGTGTTATTTTCTGTCTGATGCCTAGCTGCCAGCCCTGGACTTCTTCACAGCACTCGCATCAAGTTACAACTATTAAGCCCCTTTCACACGAGTGACTTTTCTGCGCGGATGCAATGCATGACGTGAACGCATAGCACCCGCACTGAATCCTGACCCATTCATTTCAATGGGTCTGTGCACATTTTTTTCATGCATCATTTCTGCGTTGTGCGAGAAACAAAGCATGTTCTATGTTCTGCGTTTTTCACACAGCCGTGGCCCATAAAAGTGAATGGGGCTTCAGCAGAAAACGCATTTCATCCGGATGTAACCTGGCTGCAGTCTGGGTGCAATGCGTTTTTGGGGGGTTTTCACGCACATTAAAAACGGATTAAACCTGAAAAAAACTGTCAAACTAAAAGAAATTGAAGACAAAACTGACTGAACTTGCTTGCGAAATGGTGCGAGTTTCACTGAACGCATCCTGAGAGAATCCATATCGTTCGTGGGAAAGAGGCCTTAAACTGAGTTTAGGGAAACCACACCACATCACATCAGAGTGCCTGTCCATGCTGAAGTAGTTGTCAGGTTGGCAAAATGATACCAATCAAAGTGTCAGCTCTTCTCACAAAAGGCAAGTTGTTGCACGAAGTCGGCCTTCCCTTCCAACCTGTGGCATGGACGTGTCCTCTGTCTCCTTCTTGCCGTCGGCGTCTCCCGTGAATACTGCAGGTCACAGCCTACATCCAATTACTGAGGGTGTATTCACACACCTAATATCTGCCTCTGATTCCACAGCAGAAAACGGGCATTTCCAGCTGCTAAATCCACAGCCAAAGATCCCCAACAGTTTTCCCATTGACTTTAATGTTAAAAGCTCCACCTTGTGGACACAGTGTCAAATGGCAGAG